>NC_057796.1:142628212-142928212 GCF_018294505.1 Triticum aestivum | reverse complement strand
TAAACTAATTGCCTATCCTATTACATGGCTGCCATCCAAACCGGTTGAAGATATCCCGAGCTACCATCTCCCAGCGGATAGATCCAGTAACCAAATGCTCCCTGGCCTCCATCGGAGTGAGTAGCGACCATGAACGGATCACAGCCGTGGCTCGGAAAATAACCTGCAAAAAGTGAATACGTGATGTTCTGTTAAAAACCAAATCATTTCTGCAAGTCCAGATAGTCCACAATAAAGCGCAAACTCCAACACGAATATGTCTCGCTAATTTAGGCTCAATCCCAGTGAGCCATGTCCCAAATAACATGAACTCCCAAGAAATTTCATGGTGTCATAGTGCTGCCAGTGTCACCTCGAACGATTCAATATAGATGTATAGATCATTTCAAAGCTATTCCAATTTGCTTAGTCAATCATTTTACTTTTTTCTCACGCCCCTGTATTACTACCACTACTTGTAATTCATGTAGCCACTAGCCACATCATCACCAAGCTAGGGAGCAATGGGTGCGCTGCACGCCGCTCTCGATTACTAGCAGTATATCTTGGATTTAGTCGGTTGATTTGGACGTGCAATGGAATCAAGTGCATCCCGTTGGCCGTTCCTAAAGCAGACCAAAACATACGCTTTCAAAGAAAATAGGCAGTGTAACGACCAGACCAGCCATGATTCTCTTCGTTCGGCCGAAGCAACTGAGCTACTTGTATATACTCCCACTAGCTAGCTAGCTCGGTTGTACTAGTAATCGAGACACACCACAGCCCCACATGCTTTTCAGGTGCATGGGTATGTCAAGGATGAGGAATACGTAGTCGAAACGGCTTCTTTCCCAACAACTGGTCTATTCATGGGAAGGCCACCATGTGCACGAGAAAGCTCCAAAGACACAATCATATCGAGATCCTTGTGTTAGTGTCAAGCCCAAACCGTTTTCCAGCCACCCAACATGCACGTCTTGTTCGTGCAGGTGGACCCAAAATCACTCGAGGAGACGAATCGCACGTACATCGAATTCCTCTGGGTATACTTCGTAATGACCCAACTGTGATTGCAAAATTTGGAGGTTTCCTTTCCCAAAGACGAATATTTTAGAGAAAATTTAACTGTGCGCATCCTAACTATACAGAAGCTGGGTGTATGCTCATTGTGTTTGTATCCTCTCGATGCTTCATTTTGAGCTAACAAAATACATCTTTTTTCCAAAAAAAAAGGTATACATCTTATAAGAAAAAGAGAAACTATACTACTACCTGTGAGTGATCTAAAACGTCTTATATAAGTTTAAGGAGGAGTACTTTTGATTCCTCGGACAAAAGCTATTGTCAACAATCGGCTCGACACTAATGGTGGAGATTTTGGACCATCACCACACCGATGGTGGAGGTTGGCCCCCAGGTGACTCGCTGTAAGCGGTCCACCTGCCTAGAGGGTGTCCAGCGTGGTGTACGCTTGCATGAAGACGCACTATATATCCGCGTATTGATGCGATGCTCGTGGCCTCGGGGCCTCCTGAAGGGAATAACCGGACCATGGAGCAGTTACTGGCCGGGGTGACGGAGAGAGCTCGGATCACCGAGGACCAGTGTCCTAAGGACACTTTGTGTTGTCCTTTGGAATGCCGAAGTGAGCAAGATGCCGAAGTGAGTAAGATGTAAGGACGTGTGAATGTGTTTATATATTTTTTACTCCTGTATGGCCGATTTAAAACTGAAAGCGACCAGTCATCGGCTTCAAGCCTTTGTAAAGGATACGAAGGGTGTCTCATATGCAGTGTCGACCCTTAGCAGACGTCTCGGTTCCCAAAGGCGGTCCGTGCATATGAGACAAGGCAATCGTACTATATTGGTTTCGTAGCTTTCACTTGGCCCTAGGAGCTTAACTGTGGGGGCTGGTGAGAAGCCCTCAGTGTGTGAAGTGCTCGGCAGTAGCCGGGATTTAGGCCACTGGTCACTTTGGCTTTTTTAAGAAGAAAATCCCTCGCTCGACACGAACGATCTCCAACGATCCTTTGTTTGACACTGTCATCGGCTGGCCAACCAGTTTACGCTTATCAAGACAGTCAGTTTTCGCCTTTCTTCACTGAGGCGCTTTACCATTCAAGTTGGCAGCACAATCACAGTGGTTACACCCTTAGCTGAATAGATCAGAAACGTAAGAGGTAAACACAGGAGCCGGAAAACACAACTATTGACCAAAATCGAGGTTTTAAACTAGTGCATATAACGCAACATCCGAGACGCTGAATAAACACTTCGGACTTGTAAATTGGGCGTGAGGTTAAAATATGAGCCCATAACGTTTGTATCACAAAAGTAATCTTTTGGCTCAAAGGTGGGAAATAAAAGGAACGTGAGTATATGTATGGTAACCCCAAAGGGTGTGTTTTCCTTTATTCATATGGTCAACCCGTACATGCCGAGCTTTATCAAAAGAGGCTTATAGAAGATACAATGTGGTGTAAGAAAAAAGAAGAAAGTGAGTAGAAAACAGGGCGGATACTACCGAGTTTATTAGCCCGAGTCCTTCCCTGCTGCACGTCTATGCCTCCGTGCTATTTACCAACTCGACCTCGTTTATGGCGAGGTTAGTGTGTGCGGTCTGCTACCTCGGTCGTCCATTTGCTTGATGCTGTTGACTGTCGGGTCCTTTGAAAAGGTGCGGAGCTGCCGATTGATGGTTGAAGCCTTGTGTTCATGCCACTCCCGTTTAGGCCTTTTATAGTGCCTTGTCGGTGTGCGACTCTTTACTTCGTCGTTGCTTGGTTGACCCGAGAATGATGCGCCATGTGTTTTGGCTCCCCGGCCTCCCATGGAATTTTGAGGGCAAAGTTGTGCACCCTAGGGACGTAGTTCCCTTCCAGAGGGAGGCGAACGAGGAGACCATACCCCTATTTGGGGTGGATGGATGGCTGTCCGAGGTCGGCTAGTGCTGACTGTGTACGCTTCGAAGAGCCGGATGTGCTTTTCATTGCACGGGCTGCCTCCTCGGTTGCCTGGACCTCAGCTGCAAAAGTCGTGGTCTGCTCCTCGGTACGGAGGGAGCGTTTGGTGTTACCACTGACTGTAATAACACCGTTTGGTCCTGACATTTTTAGCTTTAAATATGCGTAGTGCGGGACCACGTTAAAGCGGGCAAATGCAGTGCGCTCGAGCAGTGTGTGGTAGCCACTTCGAAAGGGGACGATATCGAAGATTAACTCTTCTCTCCAGAAGTTTATGGGTGAACCGAAGACTACTTCAAGTGTGATTGTTCCCGTACAGCGAGCTTCGACACCAGGTATGACATCTATCAAGGAGGTGGTGCTGGGCTTGATCCGAGATGAGTCAATGCCCATCTTTCTGATCGTATCCGCATAAATCAAGTTGAGGCTGCTGCCTCCCTCCATAAGGATTCGTGTTAAATGGAATCCGTCGACGATGGGGTCCAAGACCAAGGCTGCCGATCTGCCATGCCGTATGCTGGTCGTATGGTGATGAGGACATCAATACCATTGTTACACCCACAACCCTGCTGCTATACATACTGGACCAATTATTAGAGCTCGCGCATACCAATTGAATTACCAAGTACTTTCGTTTCTTGGTAAAGATTCTAATGTTCATGAGAATATGATGCTGCCTAAATTGGATACATTTGTTTTTCTTACAAATGAAGGGCCTAACTTGGACAAGAAAGATGAAGCTTGGAGCAAGTTCAAGCATGGAGATGATGGCATGCACAAGGGGAGCAAGAATGAAGTTTCAAGTGATGATTTCAGGACTTTGAAGCCACCAAAATGAGTGCATGAAGGCTTGGACGAAATATACAAGATGCCACTTCCTAAATTTCGTCCAGATGCTATTATAGGTGCTGCGTCACCTTATTATTGGGCCAGGCCCATGTAATTTCGAAATACTTGAGTATAGGTTGTTTTTAGAGTCCGTATGTGTGGGGAAACAAGAGATAGGGTTGGTTTCGGACCCCTCCTCCAAGGACCACAAAATTTCCCCCTTTTCCTCCATATATACAGCCCTTAGGGAACCGTTTAGACATTGGGTTTTGTTTAGATTAAAAGTTCACCACAGCTGCAACTTCGCGTACTTTGTTTGTGTTCAACGACCAGACCTAGACGTCACAGAACCCCATCTTGATCAATAAAGCTTTCATCTTATATTCGCAATATCCAGATTGCAATCTCAGTTTCTTGCTGGTTCTTCGTTTGCTTGGAGGAAATAGACCCTCGTGGTCAGGTTGATCGTGCTCCGGCGTGGTCAATAACCCCTCGGAAGTTGGTTTAGCGATTGCTAAGGCGCGACGTCTTCGCACGTTCGTAGTCGGATCTGTTGGGGAACGTAGTAATTTCAAAAATTTCCTACGCACACGCAAGATCATGGTGATGCATAGCAACGAGAGGAGAGAGTGTTGTCCACGTACCCTCGTAGACTGACAGCGGAAGCGTTATAACAACGCGGTTGATGTAGTCGTACGTCTTCACGATCCGACCGATCAAGTACCGAACGCACGGCACCTCCGAGTTCAGCACACGTTCAGCTCGATGACGTCCCTCGAACTCCGATCCAGCCGAGTGTTGAGGGAGAGTTTCATTAGCACGACGGCGTGGTGACGATGATGATGTTCCACCGACGCAGGGCTTCGCCTAAGCTCTGCAATGGTATTATCGAGGTGTAATATGGTGGAGGGGGGCACCGCACACGGCTAAAATATCGTATATCAAGTTGTGTGTCTTTGGGGTGCCCCCTGCCCCCGTATATAAAGGAGCAAGGAGGAGAGGGCCGGCCAAAGGGGAGGTGGCGCGCCCAAGGGGGGAGTCCTACTCCCACCGGGAGTAGGACTCCTCCTTTCCTTGTGGGAGTAGGAGAAGGGAAGGGAGAAGGAGAAAGAAGGAAGGGGGCGCCCCCCTCCCTAGTCCAATTCGGACTAGTCCATGGGGAGGGGTGCGGCCACCCTTTGGGGTCTTTCTCTCCTTTCCCGTATGGCCCATTAAGGCCCAATACGAATTCCCGTAACTCTCCGGTACTCCGAAAAATACCCGAATCACTCGGAACCTTTCCGAAGTCCGAATATAGTCGTCCAATATATCGATCTTTACGTCTCGACCATTTCGAGACTCCTCGTCATGTCCCCGATCTCATCCGGGACTCCGAACTCCTTCGGTACATCAACATACATAAACTCATAATAAACTGTCATCGTAACGTTAAGCGTGCGGACCCTACGGGTTCGAGAACTATGTAGACATGACCGAGACACCTCTCCGGTCAATAACCAATAGCGGAACCTGGATGCTCATATTGGCTCCCACATATTCTACGAAGATCTTTATCGGTCAGACCGCATAACAACATACGTTGTTCCCTTTGTCATCGGTATGTTACTTGCCCGAGATTCGATCGTCGGTATCTCGATACCTAGTTCAATCTCGTTACCGGCAAGTCTCTTTACTCGTTCCGTAATACATCATCCCGCAACTAACTCATTAGTCACAATGCTTGCAAGGCTTATAGTGATGTGCATTACCGAGTGGGCCCAGAGATACCTCTCCGACAATCGGAGTGACAAATCCTAATCTCGAAATACGCCAACCCAACAAGTACCTTTGGAGACACCTGTAGAGCACCTTTATAATCACCCATTTACGTTGTGACGTTTGGTAGCACACAAAGTGTTCCTCCGGTAAACGGGAGTTGCATAATCTCATAGTCATAGGAACATGTATAAGTCATGAAGAAAGCAATAGCAACATACTAAACGATCGAGTGCTAAGCTAACGGAATGGGTCAAGTCAATCACGTCATTCTCCTAATGAGGTGATCCCGTTAATCAAATGACAACTCATGTCTATGGCTAGGAAACATAACCATCTTTGATTAACGAGCTAGTCAAGTAGAGGCATACTAGTGACACTCTGTTTGTCTATGTATTCACACATGTATTATGTTTCCGGTTAATACAATTCTAGCATGAATAATAAACATTTATCATGATATAAGGAAATAAATAATAACTTTATTATTGCCTCTAGGGCATATTTCCTTCAGTCTCCCACTTGCACTAGAGTCAATAATCTAGTTCACATCGCCATGTGATTTAACATCAATAATTCACATCACCATGTGATTAACACCCATAGTTCACATTGTCATGTGACCAACACCCAAAGGGTTTACTAGAGTCAATAATCTAGTTCACATCGCTATGTGATTAACACCCAAAGAGTACTAAGGTGTGATCATGTTTTGATTGTGAGATAATTTTAGTCAACGGGTCTGTCACATTCAGATCCGTAAGTATTTTGCAAATTTCTATGTCTACAATGCTCTGCACGGAGCTACTCTAGCTAATTGCTCCCACTTTCAATATGTATCTAGACCGAGACTTAGAGTCATCTAGATTAGTGTCAAAACTTGCATCGACGTAACCCTTTACGACGAACCTTTTGTCACTTCCATAATCGAGAAACATATCCTTATTCCACTAAGGATAATTTTGACCGCTGTCCAGTGATCTACTCCTAGATCACTATTGTACTCCCTTGCCAAAATCAGTGTAGGGTATACAATAGATCTGGTACACAGCATGGCATACTTTATAGAACCTATGGCCAAGGCATAGGGAATGACTTTCATTCTCTTTCTATCTTCTGCCGTGGTCGGGCTTTGAGTCTTACTCAATTTCACACCTTGTAACACAGGCAAGAACTCTTTCTTTGACTGTTCTATTTTGAACTACTTCAAAATCTTGTTAAGGTATGTACTCATTGAAAAAACTTATCAAGCGTCTTGATCTATCTCTATAGATCTTGATGCTCAATACGTAAGCAGCTTCACCGAGGTCTTTCTTTGAAAAACTCCTTTCAAACACTCCTTTATGCTTTGCAGAATAATTCTACATTATTTCCGATCAACAATATGTCATTCACATATACTTATCAGAAATGCTGTAGTGCTCCCACTCACTTTCTTGTAAATACAGGCTTCACCGCAAGTCTGTATAAAACTATATCCTTTGATCAACTTATCAAAGCGTATATTCCAACTCCGAGATGCTTGCACCAGTCCATAGATGGATCGCTGGAGCTTGCATATTTGTTAGCACTTTTAGGATTGACAAAACCTCCTGGTTGCATCATATACAACTCTTCTTTAATAAATCCATTAAGGAATGCAGTTTTGTTTATCCATTTGCCATATTTCATAAAATGCGGCAATTGCTAACATGATTCAGACAGACTTAAGCATAGATACGAGTGAGAAACTCTCATCGTAGTCAACACCTTAAACTTGTCGAAAACCTTTTGCGACAATTCTAGCTTTGTAGATAGTAACACTACTATCAGCGTCCGTCTTCCTCTTGAAGATCCATTTAATCTCAATGGCTCGCCGATCATTGGGCAAGTCAATCAAAGTCCATACTTTGTTCTCATACATGGATCTCATCTCAGATTTCATGGCCTCAAGCCATTTTGCGGAATCTGGGCTCACCATCGCTTCTTCATAGTTCGTAGGTTCGTCATGGTCTAGTAACATAACCTCCAGAACAGGATTACCGTACCACTCTGGTGCGGATCTTACTCTGGTTGACCTACGAGGTTCAGTAATAACTTGATCTGAAGTTCCATGATCATCATCATTAACTTCCTCACTAATTGGTATAGGCGTCACAGAAACTGGTTTCTGCGATGAACTACTTTCCAATAAGGGAGCAGGTACAATTACCTCATCAAGTTCTACTTTCCTCCCACTCACTTCTTTCGAGAGAAACTCCTTCTCTAGAAAGGATCCATTCTTAGCAACGAATGTCTTGCCTTCGGATCTGTGATAGAAGGTGTACCCAACTGTCTCCTTTGGGTATCCTATGAAGACACATTTCTCCGATTTGGGTTCGAACTTATCAGGTTGAAGTTTCTTCACATAAGCATCGCAGCCCCAAACTTTAAGAAACGACAACTTTGGTTTCTTGCCAAACCACAGTTCATAAGATGTCGTCTCAACGGATTTAGATGGTACCCTATTTAACGTGAATGCAGCTGTCTCTAATGCATAACCCCAAAACGATAGTGGTAGATCGGTAAGAGACATCATATATCGCACCATATCTAATAAAGTAGGTTACGATGTTCGGACACACCATTACACTGTGGTGTTCCAGGTGGCGTGAGTAGTGAAACTATTTCACATTGTTTTAACTTAAGGCCAAACTCATAACTCACATACTCTTCTCCACGATCAGATCGTAGAAACTTTATTTTCTTGTTACGATGATTTTCCACTTCACTCTGAAATTATATGAACTTTTCAAATGTTTCAAACTTCTGTTTCATTAAGTAGATATACCCATATCTGCTCAAATCATCTGTGAAGGTCAGAAAATAATGATACCTGCTACGAGCCTCAATATTCATCGGACCACATACATCTGTATGTATGATTTCCAACAAATCTGTTGCTCTCTCCATAGTTCCGGAGAACGGCGTTTTAGTCATCTTGCCCATGAGGCACGGTTCGCAAGTATCAAGTGATTCATAATCAAGTGATTTCAAAATCCCATCGGTATGGAGTTTCTTCATGCGCTTTACACCAATATGACCTAAACGGCAGTGCCACAAATAATTTGCACTATCATTATTAACTTTGCATCTTTTGGCTTCAATATTATGATTATGTGTATCACTATGATCGAGATCCAATAAACCATTTTCGTTGGTGTGTATGACCATAGAAGGTTTTTATTCATGTAAACAGAACAACAATTGTTCTCTAACTTAAATGAATAACCGTATTGCAATAAACATGATCAAATCATATTCATGCTCAACGCAAACACCAAATAACACTTATTTAGTTTCAACACTAATCCCGAAAGTATAGGGAGTGTGCGATGATGATCATATCAATCTTGGAACTACTTCCAACACACATCGTCACCTCTCCTTTTACTAGTCTCTGTTTATTCTGCAACTCCCGTTTCGAGTTACTACTCTTAGCAACTGAACCAGTATCAAATACCGAGGGGTTGCTATAAACACTAGTAAAGTACACATCAATAACATGTATATCCAATATACCTTTGTTCACTTTGCCATCCTTCTTATCCACCAAATAGTTGGGGTAGTTCCGCTTCCAGTGACCAGTCCCTTTGCAGTAGAAGCACTTAGTCTCAGGCTTAGGACCAGACTTAGGCTTCTTCACTTGAGCAGCAACTTGCTTGCCGTTCTTCTTGAAGTTCCCCTTCTATCCCTTTGCCCTTTTCTTGAAACTAGTGGTCTTGTTAACCATCAACACTTGATGCTCTTTCTTGATTTCTACCTTCGTCGATTTCAGCATCGCGAAGAGCTCGGGAATTACTTTCGTCATCCCTTACATACTATAGTTCATCACGAAGTTCTACTAACTTGGTGATGGTGACTAGAGAATTCTGTCAATCACTATTTTATCTGGAAGATTAACTCCCACTTGATTCAAGCGATTGTAGTACCCAGACAATCTGAGCACATGCTCACTGCTTGAGCTATTCTCCTCCATCTTTTAGCTATAGAACTTGTTGGAGACTTCATATCTCTCAACTCGGGTATTTGCTTGAAATATTAACTTCAACTCCTGGAACATCTCATATGGTCCATGACGTTCAAAACGTCTTTGAAGTCCCGATTCTAAGCCGTTAAGCATGGTGCACTAAACTATCAAGTAGTCATCATATTGAGCTAGCCAAACGTTCATAACGTCTGCATCTGCTCCTGCAATAGGTCTGTCACCTAGCGGTGCATCAAGGACATAATTTTTCTGTGCAGCAATGAGGATAATCCTCAGATCACGGATCCAATCCGCATCTTTGCTACTAACATCTTTCAACATAATTTTTCTCTAGGAACATATCAAAAATAAACACAGGGAAGCAACAACGCGAGCTATTGATCTACAACATAATTTGCAAAATACTATCAGGACTAAGTTCATGATAAATTTAAGTTCAATTAATCATATTATTTAAGAACTCCCACTTAGATAGACATCCCTCTAATCCTCTAAGTGATCACGTGATCCGTATCAACTAAACCATGTCCGATCATCACGTGAGATGGAGTAGTTTCAATGGTGAACATCACTATGTTGATCATATCTACTATATGATTCACGCTCGACCTTTCGGTCTCCGTGTTCCGAGACCATATCTGTTATATGCTAGGCTCGTCAAGTTTAACCTGAGTATTCCGCGTGTGCAACTGTTTTGCACCCGTTGTATTTGAACGTAGAGCCTATCACACCCGATCATCACGTGGTGTCTCAGCACGAAGAACTTTCGCAACGGTGCATACTCAGGGAGAACACTTATACTTTGATAATTTAGTGAAGGATCATCTTATAATGCTACCGTCAAACAAAGCAAGATAAGATGCATAAAGCATTAACATCACATGCAATCAATATAAGTGATATGATATGGCCATCATCATCTTGTGCTTGTGATCTCCATCTCCGAAGCACCGTGCTTGTGATCTCCATCTCCGGAGCACCGTCATGATCACCATCGTCACCGGCGCGACACCTTGATCTCCATCGTAGCATCGTTGTCGTCTCGCCAACTTATTGCTTTTACGACTATCGCTACCGCTTACTGATAAAGTAAAACTATTACATGGCGATTGCATCTCATACAATAAAGCGACAACCATATGGCTCCTGCCAGTTGCCGATAACTCGGTTACAAAACATGATCATCTCATACAACACATTATATCACATCATGTCTTGACCATATCACATCACAACATGCCCTGCAAAAACAAGTTAGACGTCCTCTACTTTGTTGTTGCATATTTTACGTGGCTGCTACGGGCTTAGCAAGAACCGTTCTTACCTACGCATCAAAACCACAACGATAGTTTGTCAAGTTGGTGCTGTTTTAACCTTCGCAAGGACCGGGCGTAGCCACACTCGGTTCAACTAAAGTGAGAGAGACAGACACCCGCCGGTCACCTTTAAGCAACGAGTGCTCGCAACGGTGAAACCAGTCTCGCGTAAGCGTACGCGTAATGTCGGTCCGGGCCGCTTAATCTCACAATACCGCTGAACCAAAGTATGACATGCTGGTAAGCAGTATGACTTATATCGCCCACAACTCACTTGTGTTCTACTCGTGCATAGCATCAACGCATAAAACCAGGCTCGGATGCCACTGTTGGGGAACGTAGTAATTTCAAAAATTTCCTACGCACACGCAAGATCATGGTGATGCATAGCAACGAGAGGAGAGAGTGTTGTCCACGTACCCTCGTAGACCGACAGCGGAAGCGTTATAACAACGCGGTTGATGTAGTCGTACGTCTTCACGATCCGACCGATCAAGTACCGAACGCACGGCACCTCCGAGTTCAGCACATGTTCAGCTCGATGACGTCCCTCGAACTCCGATCCAGCCGAGTGTTGAGGGAGAGTTTCGTTAGCACGACGGCGTGGTGACGATGATGATGTTCCACCGACGCAGGGCTTCGCCTAAGCTCTGCAATGGTAT
The DNA here is from genome assembly GCF_018294505.1 of Triticum aestivum. Classification (NCBI taxonomy): domain Eukaryota; kingdom Viridiplantae; phylum Streptophyta; class Magnoliopsida; order Poales; family Poaceae; genus Triticum; species Triticum aestivum. The sequence goes on along the minus strand of NC_057796.1, from coordinate 142,916,703 downwards.
TATCGAGGTGTAATATGGTGGAGGGGGGCATCGCACACGGCTAAAATATCGTATATCAAGTTGTGTGTCTTTGGGGTGCCCCCCTGCCCCCGTATATAAAGGAGCAAGGAGGAGAGGGCCGGCCACAGGGGAGGTGGCGCGCCCAAGGGGGGAGTCCTACTCCCACCGGGAGTAGGACTCCTCCTTTCCTTGTGGGAGTAGGAGAAGGGAAGGGAGAAGGAGAAAGAAGGAAGGGGGCGCCCCCCTCCCTAGTCCAATTCGGACTAGTCCATGGGGAGGGGTGCGGCCACCCTTTGGGGTCTTTCTCTCCTTTCCCGTATGGCCCATTAAGGCCCAATACGAATTCCCGTAACTCTCCGGTACTCCGAAAAATACCCGAATCACTCGGAACCTTTCTGAAGTCCGAATATAGTCGTCCAATATATCGATCTTTACGTCTCGACCATTTCGAGACTCCTCGTCATGTCCCCGATCTCATCCGGGACTCCGAACTCCTTCGGTACATCAACATACATAAACTCATAATATAATTGTCATCGTAACGTTAAGCGTGCGGACCCTACGGGTTCGAGAACTATGTAGACATGACCGAGACACCTCTCCGGTCAATAACCAATAGCGGAACCTGGATGCTCATATTGGCTCCCACATATTCTACGAAGATCTTTATCGTTCAGACCGCATAACAACATACGTTGTTCCCTTTGTCACCGGTATGTTACTTGCCCGAGATTTGATCATCGGTATCTCGATACCTAGTTCAATCTCGTTACCGGCAAGTCTATTTACTCGTTCCGTAACACATCATCCCGCAACTAACTCATTAGTCACAATGCTTGTAAGGCTTATAGTGATGTGCATTACCGAGTGGGCCCAGAGATACCTCTCCGACAATTGGAGTGACAAATCATAATCTCGAAATACGCCAACCCAACAAGTACCTTTGGAGACACCTGTAAGCACCTTTATAATCACCCATTTACGTTGTGACGTTTGGTAGCACACAAAGTGTTCCTCCGGTAAACGGGAGTTGCATAATCTCATAGTCATAGGAACATGTATAAGTCATGAATAAAGCAATAGCAACATACTAAACGATCGAGTGCTAAGCTAACGGAATGGGTCAAGTCAATCAAGTCATTCTCCTAATGAGGTGATCTCGTTAATCAAATGACAACTTATGTCTATGGCTAGGAAACATAACCATCTTTGATTAACGAGCTAGTCAAGTAGAGGCTTACTAGTGACACTCTGTTTGTCTATGTATTCACACATGTATCATGTTTCCGGTTAATACAATTCTAGCATGAATAATAAACATTTATCATGATATAAGGAAATAAATAAGAACTTTATTATTGCCTCTAGGGCATATTTCCTTCAGGATCGTCAAAGTCGACTCCCACAGAAAATGATATCTATCTCATCAAAACATCGGGACACCTTAGCCTCTACCTAGTGGTATCAGATTTCCAGGTTGCTCGACGAGATTTTACAGTTTTTCATAGTTTAGATTGAGTCTGTTCTTCATACCTACAGTCCACGAAAAAGCCAAAAAGAATTAGGATTAGTTCATCATATCTGAACCAATCTGAGCCTTTGCATAATCTTTTTAGAGTTTTGCTTTGTTGAGTTTGCGGTTGCATCTCGTGTCGAGTTGCTGGTCTTAGTGTCTAGTCCCTTAGAGTTTCGAGTTCTGTTCACAGGTTGTCACGTCGCCGCCGCACCATCTTCATCACTGCCATATACCACCACCCCACCATATACATCGCTGCTGCCATATACCACCCCCACCATATCAATGGCCGCTGCCATATATAACCACCAATCCGAGTCCACATATACCACTGTCATATACCATCACCAGTCCGAGTTCCACCAGATTCATCTCCGCCATCAGTCCTAGTCCGGGTCCAGTGTTTGTTCCTTTGTTTTCGATTTCCAGATCACGCGACACTATGAATCGTGACCAAGTCAGACTCCCCAACTTTTGTGCTAGAAGAAAAATAGTTCCAGTATAAAAAAAACTAAGTCTGGAAAATTCTGGCTAGGCAGTTTTTAGACCATTTGTAGACTTTTTCAGAAAAAATTGTTGCGGAGCAAAAAAAAGAGGAAAAAAGTGCAAAAAAGTGAAAAATAGAAAAAAACATCACAGTGTGCTCCTACCTTGTTTACGTGTCGCGCCGTGATTTTGTTAGAGTTCTAGGCTCGCGTCTCTAGCACGGTCTAGCCTAGGACCAGCACAGTACCATAGTTGAGCGTTTATTCAACTTTGCATCTCTGAATTGATTATTGCTGGCCCTTTTTGCTATCATATTATAAGCCTTCCCAGCTCCACATATATCTACGTCGTGCGTTTGACTCTCGCTGGTAATCGCTCTACCCAAGCTTTGAGAGTTTTGACTACAACGGTTGCCGATCACCACCTGCTGCTGAGTAAGAACTGGTAAGAATTTGAGATTTGCTTGATGGATTTGTGACACACTGCCACTTTCTAGTAGTCTGTAGGATCATATTCTTGTGTGTTTCTATTGCTGCTAACCATGGCAGGACCACAAGCCGATGAGATTGACTGGGAGAACATGACGAAGAAGGAGCTTCATGATAAATTTCAGCAAATGTTGAGCCAATAGGTGGAAGATGTCATGGCCAGTTTTGGAAAGGCACAGGAGAGGATTGATGACGTTGAGAAGACAATTGACACAAAGTTGGACGCCAAGTTCGATGAAGTACCCGCGCGTCTTCCACAACCACAACCACCACCTGCATCTGCTACACCATTACAACAACAACCATCTCCACGTCGCGAAACATCCCTCCGCCAAGTGGGCCGTGTTCCTCTTGAGCCAGGACAAAATTCTGGTGCCGCTGCTACTGCTGTTGATATTTCTGTAGCTCCTACTGCTACTACAGAGGTGGAGGACTATTACGAGGATGATGAAGGAAATATGCCCTAGAGGCAATAATAAAGTTATTATTTATTTCCTTATTTCATGATAAATGTTTATTATTCATGCTAGAATTGTATTAACCGGAAACATGATACATGTGTGAATACATAGACAAACAGAGTGTCACTAGTATGCCTCTACTTGACTAGCTCGTTGATCAAAGATGGTTATGTTTCCTAGCCATAGACAAAGAGTTGTCATTTGATTAATGGGATCACATCATTAGGAGAATGATGTGATTGACTTGACCCATTCCGTTAGCTTAGCACTCGATCATTTAGTATGTTGCTATTGCTTTCTTCATGACTTATACATGTTCCTATGACTATGAGATTATGCAACTCCCGTTTACCGAAGGAAGACTTTGTGTGCTACCAAACGTCACAACGTAACTGGGTGATTATAAAGGTGCTCTACAGGTGTCTCCGAAGGTACTTGTTGGGTTGGCGTATTTTGAGATTGGGATTTGTCACTCCGATTGTCGGAGAGGTATCTCTGGGCCCTCTCGGTAATGCACATCACTTAAGCCTTGCAAGCATTGCAACTAATGAGTTAGTTGCGGGATGATGTATTACAGAACGAGTAAAGAGACTTGCCAGTAACGAGATTGAACTAGGTATTGAGATACCGACGATCGAATCTCGGGCAAGTAACATACCAATGACAAAGGGAACAACGTATGTTGTTATGCGGTCTGACCGATAAAGATCTTTGTAGAATATGTGGGAGCCAATATGAGCATCCAGGTTCCGCTATTGGTTATTGACCGGAGACGTGTCTCGGTCATGTCTACATAGTTCTCGAACCCGTAGGGTCCGCACGCTTAAAGTTTTGATGACGGTTATATTATGAGTTTATGAGTTTTGATGTACCGAAGGTTGTTCGGAGTCCCGGATGTGATCACGGACATGACGAAGAGTCTCGAAATGGTCGAGACATGAAGATTGTTATATTGGAAGCCTATATTTGGATATCGAAAGTGTTCCGGGTGAAATTGGGGCTTCACCGGAGTACGGAGGGGTTACCGGAACCCCCGGGGGCTTAATGGGCCATAGTGGGCCTTTGTGGAGAAGAGGAGAGGCGGCCAGGGCAGGGCTGCGCGCCCCTCCCCCTAGTCCGAATAGGACAAGGAGAGGGGGGCGGCGCCCCCCCTTTCCTTCCTCTCTCCCTCCTCTTTCCCCCTCCACTCCTAATCCAACAAGGAAAAGGGAGGGAGTCCTACTCCCGGTGGGAATAGGACTCCTCCTGGCGCGCCCCCTCCTGGCCGGTCGCACCTCCCCCCTTGCTCCTTTATATACGGGGGCAGGGGGGCACCCTAGAGACACAACAATTGATCGTTTGATCTTTTAGCTGTGTGCGGTGCCCCCCTCCACCATAGTCCACCTCGATAATACTGTAGCGGTGCTTAGGCGAAGCCCTGCGTCGGTAGAACATCATCATCGTCACCACGCCGCCGTGCTGACAAAACTCTCCCTCAACACTCGGCTGGATCGTAGTTCGAGGGATGTCATTGGGCTGAACGTGTGCTGAACTCGGAGGTGCCGTGCGTTCGGTACTTGATCGGTCGGATTGTGAAGACGTACGACTACATCAACCGCGTTGTGCTAACGCTTTCGCTTTTGGTCTACGAGGGTACGTGGACAACACTCTCCCCTCTCGTTGCTATGCATCACCATGATCTTGAGTGTGCGTAGGAAATTTTTTGAAATTACTACGTTCCCCAACAGATGAGGTTGATCAAAATTAGAACTACGTGCAACCACCAGCACCACCACCACAAGGTCGACCTCATGCATATAATCGAAACGGTAGGGCTCCAGCACCACATCAGGTATGAGATTATGACCATATTCCTAAAATAAAATTGAATATCCCACCGTTTGAGGGTAGATACATTCCTGATGTCTATCTTACTTGGGAGTTAGAAACTGAACAACATTTCACATGCTTACAGTATCCTGAGGATATACGTGTTGCTGCTGCTGTTTTTGAATTCACTAGTTTTGCTTCTGTTTGGTGGTATGAACATTGTAGATTATATCATGATAATATCCCTACTACTTGGGCTGCTTTGAAAACTGCTATGCATACTCGTTGGGTTCCACCATATTATCAACGTGAATTACTTCAAAAACTGCAGCGTTTGAGACAAGGAAAAAAATCTGTAGAGGAGTATTATTCGGAATTACAAACTGGCATGATGAGATGTGGTATTGTTGAGGATAATGAAGCTATGCTTGCACGTTTTATGGGTGGATTAAATAAAGAGATTCAGACCATTCTAGAGTATAGGGAGTATAATAATATCACTCGTTATTCCATCTTGCTTGCGAAGCTGAACGTGAAGTGCAGGATCGACAGGCATTGGCGCGAACTAAATTTTTGCAGGTCGATCTTCATCATGGACACCATGTACATCCTCTACTCCGACACGTCCTACTGCAGCACCGCTGACTTCAGCCGACAATTCCAACCGAGATACAGGAAAACATGCACCACCACCACCATCTGCCAGGTGTACACCTTCCGGTCCCGCACAGAGCTCTTCTTCATCCATGGCATCAACATGGCAAACACATGATATTATTTGTCGTCGTTGCAAAGGTGGAGGTCATTATGCGAGAGAATGCCCATCTAAGCGTGTGATGATTGCTTCTGAGAATGGTGGGTATGAGTCCGCTAGTGACTATGATGAGGAGACTTTGGCTCTTATTACAAGTGAAGAACACGGTGGAGATGATTCTGATCATGAGATGCAATACATGATTGTTGAAGATGCTGATGGGTATGAAAGTTTAGTTGCTCAACGTGTTTTGAATGTGTAGGTCACATAAGCTGAGCAAAATCAGAGGCATAATTTGTTCCATACAAAGGGAGTTGTGAAGGAACGTTCTGTCCACGTCATCATAGATGGAGGGAGCTGCAACAACTTGGCTAGCATGGAGATGGTGGAGAAGCCCTCTCTCACCACAAGACCACATCCGCATCCTTACTACATCCAATGGTTCAACAATAGCGGCAAGGTCAAGGTAACACATACTTTTCGTGTGCATTTTAGTATCACCACATATGTTGATTGTGATGTGGTACCCATGCAAGCATGTTCCTTATTACTTGATAGACCATGACAATTCAATAAAAAAAATTGTACACCATGGTAGAAACAATCACTATACTCTTGTTCATAAGGATAAACATATTACTTTGCTTCCTATGACTCCTGATTCCATTTTGAAAGATGATATTAATCGAGCTAGTAAAGCAAAACAGGAGCAAAATAAGAGTGAAAATCATATAGTGGCAAAAGAATTTGAGCAACAAATGAAACCTAATAATAAACCATCTAGTGTTGCTTCTCAAATTAAATTTAAAGTGGATGTTTACTTGCCACCAAATCTGATATTGATGATCTAGATTGCAGCAAATCTATTTGCTATGCTTTTGTGTGCAAAGAGGCATTATTTTCATTCGAGGACGTGCCTTCCTCTTTGCCTCCTGCTATTGCTTTCTTCGTGACTTATACATGTTCCTATGACTATGAGATTATGCAACTCCCGTTTACCGGAGGAACACTTTGTGTGCTACCAAACGTCACAACGTAACTGGGTGATTATAAAGGTGCTCTACAGGTGTCAAGAAAGGTACTTGTTGGGTTGGCGTATTTCGAGATTAGGATTTGTCACTCCGATTGTCAGAGAGGTATCTCTGGGCCCACTCAGTAATGCACATCACTATAAGCCTTGCAAGCATTGTAACTAATGAGTTAGTTGCGGGATGATGTATTACGGAGCGAGTAAAGAGACTTGCCGGTAACGAGATTGAACTAGGTATTGAGATACCGACGATCGAATCTCGGGCAAGTAACATACCGATGACAAAGGAAATAACGTATGTTGTTATGCGGTTTGACCGATAAAGATCTTCGTAGAATATGTGGGAGCCAATATGAGCATCCAGGTTCCGCTATTGGTTATTGACCGGAGACGTGTCTCGGTCATGTCTACATTGTTCTCGAACCCGTAGGGTCAACACGCTTAAAGTTCGATGACGGTTATATTATGAGTTTATGTGTTTTGATGTACCTAAGGTAGTTTGGAGTCCCGGATGAGATCGGGGACATGACGAGGAGTCTCAAAATGGTCGAGACGTAAAGATCGATATATTGGACGACTATATTCGGACATCGGAAAGGTTCCGAGTGATTCGGGTATTTTTCGGAGTACCGGAGAGCTACGAGAATTCGCCGGGGAGTATATGGGCCTTATTGGGCTTTAGGGGAAAGAGAGAGGAGAGGCTGGGCGCCCCCCAAGGCCTAGTCCGAATTGGACTATGGGGAGGGGCTGCGCCCCCTCTTTCCTTCTCTTCTCTCTCCCCTTTCCTTGACTCCTACTCCTACTACTTGGAAGGGGGGGAATCCTACTCCCGGTGGGAGTAGGACTCCTCCTAGGGCGCGCCATAGAGAGGGCCGGCCCTCCCCCTCCTCCACTCCTTTATATACGGGGAGGGGGGCACTCCTTGGAGACACAACAATTGATCTCTTGATCTCTTAGCCGTGTGCGGTGTCCCCCTCCACCATAATCCACCTCGATAATATCATAGCGGTGCTTAGGCGAAGCCCTGCGTCGGTAGAACATCATCATCGTCACCACGCCGTCGTGCTGACGGAACTCTCCCTCAAAGCTTGGCTGGATCGGAGTTCGAGGGACGTCATCGAGCTGAACATGTGCTGAACCCGGAGGTGTCGTGCGTTCGGTACTTGATCGGTCGGATCGTGAAGACGTACGACTACATCAACCGCGTTGTGCTAACGCTTCCGCTTTCGGTCTACGAGGGTACGTGGACAACACTCTCCCCTCTCATTGCTATGCATCACCATGATCCTGTGTGTGCGTAGGAATTTTTTTGAAATTACTACGTTCCCCAACAACTATGGCCTAATAGGCCCAATAACTTTCCCGGGGGGTTCCGGTAACCTCCCGGTACTCCGAAAAATCCCCAATCTTCTTCGGAACCATTCTGGTGTCCGTATATAACCTTCCAATATATGAATCTTTACCTCTCGACCATTTCGAGACTCCTCTTCATGTCCGTGATCTCATCCGGGACTCCAAACAAACTTCGGTCACCAAAACACATAACTCATGATACAAATCGTCATCGAACGTTAAGCGTGCGGACCCTACGGGTTCTAGAACTATGTAGACATGACCGAGACACATCTCCAGTCAATAACCAATAGCGGAACCTGGATGCTCATATTGGCTCCTACATATTCTAGGAAGATCTTTATCGGTCAAACCGCATAACAACATACGTTATTCCCTTTATCATCGGTATGTTACCTGCCCGAGATTCGATCGTCGGTCTCATCATACCTAGTTCAATCTCGTTACCGGCAAGTCTCTTTACTCGTTTCGTAATGCATCATCCCGTAACTAACTTATTATTCACATTGCTTGCAAGGCTTATAGTGATGTGCATTACCGAGAGGGCCCAGAGATACCTCTCCGATACTCGGAGTGACAAATCGTAATCTCGATCTATGCCAACTCAACAAACACCATCGGAGACACTTGTAGAGCATATTTATAATCACCCAGTTATGTTGTGACGTTTGATAGCACACAAAGTGTTCCTCCGGTATTCGGGAGTTGCATAATCTCATAGTAAGAGGAATATGTATAAGTCATGAAGAAAGCAATAACAATAAAACTAAAGGATCATTATGCTAAGCTAACGAATGGGTCTTGTCCATCACATCATTCTCTAATGATGTGATCCCGTTGATCAAATGATAAGACCTCTCTATGGTCAGGAAACTTAACCATCTTTGATTAACGAGCTAGTCAAGTAGAGGCATACTTGGGACACTCTGTTTGTCTATGTATTCACACATGTACTAAGTTTTCGGTTAATACAATTCTAGCATAAATAATAAACATTTATCATGATATAAGGAAATATAAATAACAACTTTATTATTGCCTCTAGGGCATATTTCCTACAGTCTCCCGCTTGCACTAGAGTCAATAATCTAGATTACATTGTAATGATTCTAAAACCCATGGAGTCTTGGTGTTGATCATGTTTTACTCATGGATGAGGCTTAGTCAACGGGTCTGCAACATTCAGATCCGTATGTATTTTGCAAATCTCTATGTCTCCCTCCTTGACTTGACCGCGGCTGGAATTGAAGCGTCTCTTGATGTGTTTGGTTCTCTTGTGAAATCTGGATTCCTTCGCCAAGGCAATTGCTCTAGTATTGTCACAAAAGATTTTCATTGGACCCGATGCACTAGGTATTACACCTAGATCGGATATGAACTCCTTCATCCAGACTCCTTCGTTTGCTGCTTCCGAAGCAGCTATGTACTCCGCTTCACACGTAGATCCCGCCACGACGCTCTGCTTGGAACTGCACCAACTGACAGCTCCACCATTCAATATAAATACGTATCCGGTTTGTGACTTAGAGTCATCCGGATCAGTGTCAAAGCTTGCATCAATGTAACCATTTACGACAAGCTCTTTGTCACCTCCGTAAACGAGAAACATATCCTTAGTCCTTTTCAGGTATTTCAGGATGTTCTTGACCGCTGTCTAGTGATCCACTCCCGATTACTTTGGTACCTCCCTGCTAAACATATAGCAAGGCACACATCAGGTCTGGTACACATCATTGCATACATGATAGAACCTATGGCTGAGGCATAGGGATTGACTTTCATTTTCTCTCTATCTTTTGTAGTGGTTGGGCATTGAGTCTGACTCAACTTCACACCTTGTAACACAGGCAAGAACCCTTTTTTGACTGATCCATTTTGAACTTCTTCAAAACTTTATCATGATATGTGCTTTGTGAAAGTCCAATTAAGCGTCTTGATCTATCTCTATAGATCTTGATGCCCAATATATAAGCAGCTTCACCGAGGTCTTTAATTGAAAAATTCTTATTCAAGTATCCTTTTATTCTATCCAGAAATTCTGTATTATTTCCAATGAACAATATGTCATCCACATATAATATTAGAAATGCTATAGAGCTCCCGCTCACTTTCTTGTAAATACAGGCTTCTCCAAAAGTCTGTATAAAACCATATGCTTTGATCGCTGGAGCTTGCACACTTTGTTAGCACCTTTAGGATCGACAAAACCTTCTGGTTGCATCATATACAACTCTTCTTTAAGATATTCATTAAGGAATGCAGTTTTGACATCCATTTGCCAAATTTCATAATCATAAAATGCGGCAATGCTAACATGATTCGGACAGACTTAAGCATCGCTATGGGTGAGAAGGTCTCATCTTAGTCAACTCGTTGAACTTGTCGAGAACCTTTCGCAACATGTCGAGCTTTGTAGGCAGTAACATTACCGTTAGCGTCAGTCTTCTTTTTGAAGATCCATTTATTCTCTATGGCTTGCCGATCATCGGGCACGTCAACCAAAGTCCACACTTTGTTCTCATACATGAATCCCATCTCAGATTTCATGGCCCCAAGCCATTTTGCGGAAGCTGGGCTCATCATCGCTTCCTCATAGTTCGTAGGTTCGTCATGGTCAAGTAACATGACCTCCAGAACAGGATTACCGTACCACTCTGGTGCGGACCGTACTCTGGTTGACCTACGAGGTACGGTAGTAACTTGATCTGAAGTTTCATGATCATCATCATTAGCTTCTTCACTAATTAGTGTAGGAATCAGTGGAACTGATTTCTATGATGAACTAACTTCCAATTCAGGAGAAGGTACAATTACCTCATAAAGTTCTACTTTCCTCGCACTCACTTCTTTTGAGAGAAACTCCTTCTCTAGAAAGAACCCATTCTTAACAACGAATATCTTGCCTTCGGATCTGTGATAGAAGGTGTACCCAACATTTTCCTTTGGGTATCCTATGAAGATACATTTCTCTGATTTGGGTTCGAGCTTATCAGGTTGAAGCTTTTTCACATAAGTATCGCAACCCTAAACTTTAAGAAACGGCAGCTTAGGTTTCTTGCTAAACCAAAGTTCATATGGTGTCATCTCAACGGATTTAGATGGTGCCCTATTTAACGTGAATGCAGCCGTCTCAAGCATAACCCCAAAACGATAGTGGTAAATCGGTAAGAGACATCATAGATTGCACCATATCTAATAATGTACTGTTACGACGTTTGGACACACCATTATGCTGTGGTGTTCCAGGTGGCGTGAGTTGTAAAACTATTCCACATTGTTTCAAATGAATACCAAACTCATAACTCAAATATTCACCTCCATGATCAGATCGTAGAAACTTTATTTTCTTGTTATGATGATTTTCCACTTCACTCTGAAATTCTTTGAACTTTTCAAATGTTTCGGACTTATATTTCATTAAGTAGATATACCCATATCTGCTCAAATCATCTGTGATGGTCAGAAACTAACGATACCCGTCGCGAGCCTCAACACTCATCGGACCGCATACATCAGTATGTATTATTTCCAATAAGTCAGTGGCTCGCTCCATTGTTCCGGAGAACGGAGTCTTAGTCATCTTGCCCATGAGGCATGGTTCGCAAGCTTCAAGTGATTCATAATCAAGTGATTCCAAAAGCCCATCAGCATGGTGTTTCTTCATGCGCTTTACACCAATATGACCTAAAAGGCAGTGCCACAAATAAGTTGCACTATCATTATTAACTTTGCATCTTTTGGCTTCAATATTATGAGCATGTGTATCACTACAATTTAGATTCAACAAAAATAGACCACTCATCAAGGGTGCATGACCATAAAAGATATTACTCATATAAATAGAACAACCATTATTCTCTGATTTAAATGAATAACCATCTCGCATCAAACAAGATCCAGATATAATGTTCATGCTCAATGCTGGCACCAAATAACAATTAGGTCTAAAACTAATCCCGACGGTAGATGTAGAGGTAGCGTGCCGACGGCGATCACATCGACTTTGGAAGCATTTCCCACGTGTTGGAGTAAATGGCCATGGGTAGCCTAACCGACTCCCCCTGGCTCTTCGAAAAATTATCAGGCCAATCGAGCCTTCAAGCATCCAGAGCATGGGGCCGCCTTCCTCTGGCCGGCCATCCCCAGGGCCGACTACCAGAAGGCGACCCGGCCTCAAAAACCTTCCCGAAGAAAGCTACGAGATGGCCGACTCCAGGAAGCCGACCCTAAGAGGGCCGACTCCCAGAAGCCGGCCATGAAGAAGGCCGACTCCCAGAAGCCGGCCAAGACTGCACCCACCAGGGCTGCACCCACGTAACGGTGATAAGACGGGGGGTGGCCGCAGTACAGCCTACCACCCCCGAATCCCGGGACATGCATGGCCACAGGGCGCTGTACGGGTCAGCCATCCCACGTCCGGCGCGGCACTGTAGCCATGTTGACCTCGACGTCACCCACGACAGGCGCCAGTACAGCCCGCGGGCGGCGGGCCCCTTTAACCAGAGAGACGCTCGAAGGCGGCCCGGCCTCCCCTAGTCGGCCTGGGCGTAGCCGGCTCCCAATAGCCGGCTACCTCCCTTCCGCGAAACATGTGCATCATTAAGGAGACAAGACGAGGTGAGGCTACAGTGAGAGCCCGCAAGGTGGCGGCACTGTAGCCACGCTTACCTCAACAAAGCCCTCGTCATCAGGGGCGAGGAAACAGTAACCAGCCGCCGACAAGGCCCCCAGGCGGTGGGGCCGGCCTGTCGTCCAAGAGGCCGACAGCCGGCGGTACCCACCAGTCGGCGGAGAAGCCGGCGAGCACAGACACTGACGGCTGGGACCCGTGCCCAGCCGGATTACCATTGTACCCCTGGGGGGTAGGCCTATATAAATCCCCCGGGACACCCATGCAAAGGGTTGATCTCATAGAGTTTTACACACCACATAGAGAGAAAAGAAGAGCTAGCCTTGCCCTTCTTCTTCCCCTAGCCAAACAGCTCAAGGAGCACTTGTAGCTACTTGTGTTGATCTAGTGATCATGCGGAGACCCCGCAGAGTAGGACTAGGGGTGTTATCTCCATGGAGAGCCCTGAACCTGGGTAAGATTCGCCGGCGTGCATGTCTTCGCCTTATCCCATTTTCAGGCACCGGCGATGTCTTACTGGCTCCCACAATGATAAGCCACCCGTTGGCATATGTCGCACCTACCACCCGACATTTGGCGCCAACCGTGGGGCCAGCTGCACCGTCGTCCGGAGACCTGTTCTGGACGGGAACCCTTTTTCTCCCCCGCGAGCGTAGCCAGCCCGCTATGCCCGATGGCGCTTGCCCTGACGCGCAGTAAGGCGTCAACGACGCCTGCGCGGCGAGCTGCCTCGCCGACCTTCTTGGCGAGACTCGCATCTCAGATGAGCCCGCGTCCGACGCGGGCACAGACTACCCCAAGAGCCGCCTCGTCAGCCTCCTCGACCAGCTCCACCGACCCGATGCTTGTCGACTCTGACACGGCATCGCTTGACGCCTTCCCCACCGACGTGGTGATCATCGACGACCCTCTCCCTCGAGCTGACAGTGGCAGCAGCGCTGTCACTGAGGTGCTGGTCATCAGCCACGACGCTGTCTCGGGCGAGAACGCCCACGACGCCCTACAAGCGGCGCTGCACGACTTGTCCGTCCCCATCCCGGCCGACGCCGAGACTCTGGAGGCACGCCGCCTTGCCCTCATCGCGGAGGGCCAGAAGATAGCATCCATGAGACGCCTCACTGAGGCTCACCAGCGCGAAGTCGACCGCGCCGCCTTTGGTACGCCGCCTCCTGGCGGGCCGAGCCGAGCCGGCCTCGTCAAAAAGCGTGGCGCGGCCATCGCCAGCATGCTGGGAGCAGACCGCCCAGTCTACACCACACCACTCGAGAACCTGCGTGCCGCTCAGGCGACCGCAGACGAGCTGAACGGGCTGGGGGTTGATGAGCTCCCCTACATGACTAGACGCATCCATCAGCTGATCGACACGGCCGCAGAACAGCATGAAGCCGGCGCCCGCGCTGAGAGTCCTCCCTCACGCCGAGAACACGCCGCGACATCCAGGACGCCGACTGCAAGCGGCGCCCGCGCAAGGAAAGACAAGGACCCGGCTGCTAGCCGTAGCCGGACTCGGGTCACCATTGAGCGCGACGCAGAAGGCCGCCCCCGAGCGGTGGAACGATAAGGCAATCCGCCTCCCCCCGCCTCGTGGGGAGAGATATCCCACGCCGCCGCCAGTCACGCATCCGACTCTTGGTGGCCGACTAGGCCACCGCGAAGGAGTCGGCGAGAATGATGCCCGCCACCGGATCGACCGCCTAGCGCGATCCCTGGTGCTAGAAGAAGAAGATGATGTCGGCCCACCTTGCTTTGGCCCCCGCATCCGCGACGAGCCCTTCCCCAAAGGGTTCTCACTCCCCAGAGACACGCCAAAATACAACGGCTCCGTGAAGCCGGAAGATTGGCTGATCGACTACTCTACCGCAGTCAGCATAGCAAACGGCAACAGGCGCGTTGCCGTGAAGTACGTCCCTCTCATGCTTCAAGGCACGGCACGCACCTGGCTGAACAGCCTCAAGCCCTACAGCGTCAACAGCTGGCTAGACTTCATGGAAGTCTTCGTCCGCAACTTCACCAGCACATACAAGCGGCCTCCCAAGCCCCGCCAGCTCTCCTTATGCGTCCAAGGGCCCAGCGAATCGACTCGCGACTACCTCATGCGTTGGGCCGAGCTCCGCAACTCTTGCGAGGGGGTGCACGAGGTTCAAGCCATAGAGTACTTAACCGCCGGGTGCCGAGAGGGCACCCTCCTCAAGCACCGACTCCTCTGCGATGAGCCGACTACCCTCGACGTGCTGCTGATCATAGCGGACAAGTACGCCACGGCTGACTCCTCGATGAAGACCGAGCTCCGAGTGGACGCCTCTGGCAAGGTGCTCGCTCCGGCTCCCAAGACGCCGGCTGGTGACTCCAACCGACGCCCCTAGCAGAACGACCACAAGTGCAAGGCCCCCATGCCGCCTTCCACCAGTCGGCAAGTAGCCACCGTCGAAGACGAACAGCCCGAAGAGCGGCCCGCTCCCAAGAAGAAGGGCGGCAGGCCGGCTTGGCAGCCGGCCTTCTCCTACGAGCAAACTCTCGATGCCCCCTGCAAGTTCCACAGTGGCGCGAAGCCGTCCAACCACACGACCCGGAAGTGCCATTGGCTCACGCGGATCTCCAAGGGCGAGGGGCTGGTGCCGCCTCCGCCTCCCGGCCCGCCGCCTCCAGCCCCTCAGCAGCCCGCTGTTCGACCAGCAGTCGGAGCCAGTCAGGATGAGTTCCCAGATGAGCATGCCGCCTACGTCGTCTTCACGAGCCAGATTGAAGACAAGCGCAGTCGGCGCCGACAGCACCAAGAAGTCAACGCGGTCGCCTCCAGCAACCCCGAGTTCATGCATTGGTCTGAAAGGCCCATCAGCTGGAGCCGGGCCGATCACCCAGAGGTGATGCCGTCTCCCGGCTCCTACGCATTGGTGTTGGACGTCACCCTCGCGACGGAAAGGCGAGCTGCCCGTTTCTCCCACGTGCTGATTGATGGTGGAAGCAGCATCAACATACTGTACCGCGACACCATGGAGAAGTTGAACCTCAAGGCGAAGCAGCTCATGCCAAGCCGGACTGTGTTCCATGGCATCGTACCCGGCCTGTCCTGTTCCCCAATCGGCAAGATCAAGATGGATGTTCTCTTCGGAGACAAGGATCACTTTCGCCGAGAAGCGATCTGGTTTGAAGTAGTGGATCTAGAAAGCCCTTACCACGCCTTGCTTGGCCGACCTGCCCTGGCCAAGTTCATGGCTGTGCCCCACTACGCCTACCTCAAGATGAAGATGCCGAGTTCAAAGGGGATCATCACTATAGCCGGAGACTACAAGAAGTCCATCGAGTGCCCTGCGGCCAGCAGCCGACTGGCCGAGTCCCTCGTAGTTGCTGAAGAGAAGAAGATGCTGGACCGAGTCGTGGCCATGGCCGGCAAGCAGCCGGCCCTGTCCCCCAGCCCCAAGGAATATGATGCTCAGGGCTCCTTCCAGCCGGCCAAGGAGACAAAGAAGATACCTCTGGACCCGGAGAACCCGGAGAGGTTTGCTGTCATTGGTGCAAACCTGGACAGTAAATAGGAAGGCGAGCTCGTCGACTTCCTCCGTGAGAATCGGGACATCTTTGCATGGTCCCCAAAGAACATGCCGGGTGTTCCGAAGGATTTCGCCGAGCACAAGCTACATGTCCGAGCGGACGCGAAACCAGTCAAGCAGCCTCTCCGCCGACTGTCGGAGGAGAAAAGAAGGATCGTAGGAGAAGAGATAGCCCGGCTCCTGGCCGCCGGCTTCATTATGGAGGTGTTTTTTCCAGAGTGGCTTGCCAACCCGGTCTTGGTGTTGAAGAAGAACAACAAATGGCGTATGTGTATAGATTACACCAGCCTCAACAAAGCCTGCCCCAAAGATCCGTTTGCCCTACCACGGATTGATCAAGTGATAGACTCCACAGCCGGATGCGAGCTGTTGAGTTTCTTGGATGCTTACTCAGGATACCACCAGATCAAGTTGGACCCAGCCGACCGCCTGAAGACCGCCTTCATCACACCATTCGGAGCTTTCTGCTACCTGACTATGACATTCGGCTTGAGAAATGCCGGTGCCACTTTTCAGCGTTGCATGCAGAAATGCCTCCTCAAGCAACTCGGCAGAAATGCCCACGTCTATGTAGACGATATTGTGGTGAAGACGGAGAAGCGCGGCACCCTGCTGGAAGACCTCAGAGAAACATTTGCCAACTTGCGCCGATTCCAGATCAAGCTCAACCCTGAGAAATGCGTGTTCGGAGTACCAGCCGGCCAGCTTCTAGGCTTTTTGGTCTCCGAACGCGGCATTGAGTGCAACCCAGTGAAGATCAAGGCCATAGAGAGAATGGAGATTCCTACCAAGTTGCGAGACGTTCAGAAGTTTACCGGGTGCCTGGCCTCCCTAAACCGCTTTATCAGCCGGCTAGGGGAGAAGGCTCTCCCCCTGTACCGACTCATGAAGAAGTCCACCCACTTCGAGTGGAACGACCAAGCAGACCAAGCTTTCCACGAGTTGAAGAAGATGCTGACCACACCACCTGTCCTGGCAGCGCCGACTGAGAAAGAGCCCATGCTCCTTTACATTGCTGCGACTAGCCGAGTGGTCAGTACAGTCATCGTGGTCCAGCGCCCAGAAGAAGGCCGAGCTCAGTTAGTCCAGAGGCCGGTATATTATTTAAGCGAAGTACTGTCCACCTCGAAGCAAAACTACCCGCATTACCAGAAGATGTGCTATGGAGTGTACTTCGCCGCCAAGAAGCTGAAGCCCTACTTTCAAGAGCATCCCATCACGGTCGTATGCACCGCCCCGCTTGCCGAGATCATAGGCAGCCGGGATGCATCCGGCCGGGTGGCTAAGTGGGCCATTGCGCTGGCTCCTTACACGATCTTCTACCACCCCCGCACCGCCATCAAGTCCCAAGCATTGGCCGACTTCCTTGTCGACTGGGCCGAGACCCAGTACCTACCGCCGGCTCCTGAATCCACTCATTGGCGGATGCACTTCGACGGATCCAAGATGCGCACCGGCTTGGGAGCCGGCATCGTCCTCACCTCTCCCAAGGGCGACAAGCTCAGATACACATTGCAAATCCATTTTGCCGCCTCCAACAATGTGGCTGAGTACGAGGCGCTCATACACGGGCTCCGGCTAGCCAAAGAGCTCGGCATACGCTGGATCCTGTGTTATGGCGACTCGGATTTGGTGGTCCAGCAATCATCTGGCGACTGGGACGCCAAGGACGCAAACATGGCGAGCTATCGATTCCTCGCCCAGCAAATCAGCGGATACTTTGAAGGGTGCGAGTTCCTCCACGTACCACGGGCGGACAACGAGCAAGCAGATGCCCTGGCACGGATCGGCTCCACCCGACAAGCTATACCAACCGGCGTCTCTCTCCAGCGCCTCCTCAAACCGTCTGTCAAGCCGTCTTCAGAATCGGACTCCATCTTCGTACCGCCTGCCCCTGATGCAGTCGGATCCGACTGGGGGAACCCAGCAGGCGGCTCGAGGACTTCGACAAGCGGCCCGGGGACTGCAGCAGTCGGCCCGGGGACTGCAGCAATCGGCCCGAAGACTGCAACGACACAACAGGCGGTGGCCGACTCCAACTCTTCACCACCCAACCCACCCACCCGGGTCACAGTAGCCGTACTGACAACAGAAGAAGTCACAGCTCCGTCATGGGCCTAGCCCACCCTCAACTTCCTAGTAAACAGAGAGCTGCCGACTGATGAGATCTCCCCAAGACTAGTTCAACGCCGAGCCGGAGCATACGCAGTAATAAACAGAGAACTTGTTAAGCGTAGCGTCACTGGAGTCTTCCAGCGCTGCGTCGAGCCAGAGAAGGGCATAGCAATCCTCAAGGATATCCACCAAGGCGAATGCGGCCACCACGCGGCCTCAAGATCACTTGTCGCCAAAGCTTTCCGCCATGGTTTCTTCTGGCCGACTGCTTTGGAAGACGCCAAGGAATTAGTCAAATGCTGCAAAGGATGCCAAGTCTTCAGCTCCAAGCAACACCTGCCGGCTTCTGCACTCAAGACCATCCCCCTCACCTGGCCCTTTGCCGTTTGGGGGCTGGACATGGTGGGCCCATTCAAGACAGCCCGCGGCGGCATGACACATCTGCTTGTCGCCGTGGACAAATTCACCAAGTGGATTGAAGCGAAGCCAATCAAGAAGCTGAACGGGCCGACTGCCGTGACATTCATCGCAGACATCACCACTCGGTATGGTATACCACACAGCATCATCACCGACAACGGCACGAACTTTGCCAAGGGAGCACTGGCACGTTTCTGCGCGACACAGGGCATCCGACTGGACTTAGCGTCCGTTGCCCACCCGCAGTCAAACGGCCAGGTCGAGCGAGCAAACGGCCTCATCCTCTCCGGCATCAAGCCCCGACTGGTCGTACCACTGGAGCGTTCGGCCGGCTGCTGGCTCGATGAGCTGCCGGCTGTCCTCTGGAGTCTGCGTACTACCCCGAACAAGTCAACCGGCTTCACTCCTTTCTTCCTTGTATATGGTGCCGAGGCTGTCATCCCAACTGACATCGAGTTCGACTCGCCTCGGGTCACCATGTACACGGAGGCGGAGGCCAAGGAAGCGCGAGAAGACGGTGTCGACCTGCTGGAAGAAGGCCGGCTGTTAGCACTCAGCTGGTCCGCCATCTACCAGCAGGGTTTGCGCCGTTACCACAACCAGAAGGTCAAGCCAAGATCCTTCCAAGAGGGCGATCTTGTGCTCCGGCTGATCCAGCGAACAGCCGGCCAGCACAAGCTCTCGGCCCCTTGGGAAGGCCCTTTCGTCATCAGCAAGGCCCTAGGCAACGACTCCTACTACCTGATCGACGCACAGAAGCCGAGAGCACGCAAGAGGGATGATTCCGGCAAGGAGTCGGAACGACCATGGAACGCCAATCTCCTGAGAAGATTTTACAGTTAAAAGCAGTATGTATCATGCTACCTTTTTGTATTAAGTACAAGACAACGGGCCCCCCGAGGCGCACTCGGGGACTGCCCTCCTTTATCTATGAATGACGAGTGTCATACCCATGAATGTACTATTACATTTGATTCTCTATCTGGCATCGGGTTCGACTAGTCGGCCCGGGGACTGGCCGCCTTGAGTTATATTAAAAAAGTTCTACCTAAAGTCAGACAAGTAGTGTGCCAGCACCCGAGCCCTCTCTTGTCGTAAGTCGCAGCTCGAAGAACAGACTGTCCGACTGGCAAGAGCCAAAGGCAGGAAAGGATGCCCACACGAAAAACGGCTAAGGACTAACGAACTAATATAACACAAGCCGGCCTCCCACCACGCCTACCGGCTGTCAGAACAGCCGTCTGGCCGGTTTCCTAGTCACTTCGCTACAATCCAAGAAAGATAGAGTACTTGCCCTCCCAACCGGCCAAGCACTTCTCCAGCTACAGACTGCAGAGCAGCTATCCGGCTGGGAAGGCGGCAAGCAAGGGAGGGCGCCAAAGGAAATAGCCAAAGGATGAAAAGCAAGAACAATGGAAAGCCAAACACATGCATGATTATATTTACACATAAGGCCTTCAACAGGCCGGCAGTCAATATAGTTTGAATACACCCCCAGTGGGTGGAACTGCGCAAACTTAACGAAATATTGTTCAAAGAATAATAAAACAGGAAAGTAAAGGTGGCAGATTAGACTAAGGGCGCAACAAGGGAGCCGGGCTGGTCGGTGGACACGGCAGCGCCGGCTGGAAGAGTGGTTGGCTGGCGAGTCTCGACTTGATCATCGCCGGCTGCAGGCGGTGCGCTCGCACGCGCCTTGTTGCTAGAGGCACGGTCAAGCTGAGGCTGGCCGGCTGCTCCACCATCTGGCACGGAGTCTTCACCCTCCTCCTCCTCCTCCTCCTCGCCCTCATCGTTGGAGTCGATCTCCTCTGCCGAGTCCTCACCATCTGCTGGGTTCAGCCCGAACCACTCCTCCGGCTGGGCAACGCCGTTATCATCCACCTCAGGAGCAAAGGCGCTGGTGTCGGTGTAGTCAGCGATCGCCGAGGCACGCTGGATGATAGCCGGCCACGCCGGCTCCAGCTCCGTGTCGACCTCCTGCCGCCAGGTGGCCAGCTGGTCCAAGCTCAGCTCAGGATACCAGGCTTTGACGAACTCCAGCGCCCGCCTGGCGCCTGACCGAGCTGTAGAAGCCTTCCAGGCCTCGAAGCGGCCAGCCGCTACCTCCAGCCAGTCGGCAGTCCGACTGGGGGTGCGGGGAATCACCTCGCCGGGCCAGAGAGCGGCCAGCACCTGCGCCCCAACACGCTGAAGCCGGCGGAGCATGCGGTGAGCCGGCTGGAGGCGGGCTTGAATCGCCAGGAGCTGTTCCTCAAGCGACCGGCAAGCGTTCGGCGCGATCTCAGCGCCAGCCTGCCTTTGCGCCTCGCGGTGGGCCTCGACGACCTGGTTGGTGGCAGTAGAGTAGCCAGGGAAGTACTCTGCACAAGAAAGAAAGAGAAAGAAGAGAAAAATAACAAGTTAGAGAGTGAACCAAACGGCAAGTGGCAAGCAAGGAACGAAGAAGAGGGCGGCCTACCGTCAACCAAGTCTTCGATCTGGCCGTAGCCGTTAATCAACAACTGCCTCGCCTCGGCCCAGCTCGCCGCCTCGGTCTCATATTCGGCTTGGAGGGCGGCCTCGCTATCCTGCACTGCCTTCAGGGCCACCTTGTGGCTCTCCTCCTGGTCGGCCAGCTTCTTGACCAGGCGGTCACGCTCCTGAGCCAAGGCGTCAAACTCGGCTTCCTTAGCACGAAGGGCAGCCTGGGTCCCACCCAGCTGCTCCCTCAGTTTGGCGTTGGCCGTTGCAGATATGGCAGAGAAGAAAAGAGCAATAAGAAAGAAGTCGTCAAGAAAGATCCGACCCGACTGCTCAGCAGTCGGCCCAAATCTCGGGGACTACACCCAGTGGGTGCGCTGACGCGCCCCCACGTGAGATAAAAGATGAAGCACTTACCCCGGCTCTCTGTTAGATCAGCAGTCTTCTGGGTCAGCTCCCGAGCCTGGGAGTTGAAGGCAGCCACACGGAGGTTGTGGTAGTCCTGCAAGTCGGAGAGAGAAGCGAATGAGAACAAGATAGCAAACAAAGCCTACTAAGAAGTTCCAAGCCGCCTGCTCAGCAGCCAACTCGGAACTCGGGGATTACACCCAGTGGGTGCGCTGACGTGCCCCCACGGAAGAAACCAAGATCAAGAAGCAAAAAAGGGAAGACTCACCCGAATGGCCGCCCGTGTCGCGAGGAACTCGTCATTATACTACCTCAGCACCGCGGCCTGGGACTGAAGCCGGTTCCGGACTTCTTGCGCCGTCACATTCACCACGGCCGTCCCACCACCCGGTGTCCACCCCAAGCCGGCGCTGGCCGTCTCCACGTCCTGGGCCGACGAGCTGGAGCCCGCGGCCTTCTGCGGGTCCGGAGCCGAAGTTGCCTTCCCCGCGCGCTGGCGCAATGGCGACCAGACCACCAGGTCCGTCCTCACAGCCGGCTCGCCTCCAGCCGATTGCGCAGGCGGCGCGTTAGGCCGGCTGCCTTGGGCCGCCCCAGTCGGCGAGGGCGGTGTCGCCTCCCTCTCCTGGACGACGACGTCGTCCTCCCTCTCCTGGACGATGACGTCGTCCTCCCTCTCCAACCCCGGCAGGTCGCCGCCGGCTTCCTCCGGCAGGGGCTCCGGGATCTCGGGCGCCGTGACACGCAGGGGGTGACAAGCAAGGCCCCCTCCGCTGTCGCTGCGGCTGCAGCCTCCGCCTGGGCCTTGGCCGCCGCGTCGGCACGTGCCTTCGCCGACTCCTCCGCCTCCTCCTGCGCCGCCTTGGCGGCAGCCGCCCTCAGCTCTTCCATCTCTCGCTCCTCCCGCGTCTCCCGCGCATTTCGCTCCGTCGCCGCCTGAAGCTCGGCACGGGGGTCCACACGGCGGGTGCTCCCGGATCCTCCCGGCGATCCAACCACGGAGGCGGCAGCAACCCGCTCAAGAGAAAGCGGAGCCCTGATTTTTGAGACAAGACAAGGATTCAGAAATCGACAAGAAAAGAAGAAGGAGTATGCAAGAGAATCTACACTTACGCCGAAACCGTTTGCGGCTGCTTCACCACCTTGCGGAAGCGGGCCGCCTTCGCGGACGCCTCATCCCGTCTGGTCGCCGCCGCCCTGCCCTTGGGCTTCTTCGGCCGACTGCCGAACAAGCCCGACGCGGCCCGGCACTTCTGCGCGCCGCCCCGAGCAGGCGGCACGGCGGAGGAACCCGCGCCATGGTCGGACGCCGGCTGGCGGCGTGGGACGATTTCCGCCTCGTCGTCATCCGGCCAGTCGTCGAAGCTGGCTCCAGGCCCGGAGTCGCCTGCTTCGCCGCCTGCTTCGCCGCCTCCCGCCTTGGTGTTGTCATCCATGGCGGCCGCCCCCAAGTCGGGGTCCTCCAAGTCATGCTCCACCCGGTCGGGGAGAAATCGGCGATCCGCCCCCGCTGTCCCGGCCGCAGGTCGAAGGAGAGGGCTCTGCCAAGACGTGCCGACTGGTCAGAGTCGGCCAAGAAAAACTTGGTGACAAAACTAAAAGAAGAAAAGATAAAGAAAGCATACCGTAGGCGGGGGTTGAGCACGGGAGTACGGCTCCTTGCCAAACTGCCACTCTGCGGAGAGCTTGCAGTTCGCGAGATAATTCACCATATGAGCCACCTCGTCATGAGGCATCTCCTTGGTGCACATCCGACTCGGATCGAGTTGGCCGCTCATCTGACAGATCAGATGAGGGCGGCTTTGAAGCGGGAGCACCCGGCGCATGACGAAGGCGGCCAGCAGGTCGGACCCAGTCAGGCCCTCCGACTGGATCATTACCCGGAGTCGGGCGACGGCCGCGGCTCTAGCCGGGGACAGCGTCACGGCCCGATAGGACCACTGGGGTCGCCTCCCAGCCGGCGGGCCGGCTACGTAAGCCGGCAAGTTGACGTAGTCTCCTTGCGGGGCGACGTTCTTCACGTAGAAGTACGATTTCTGCCAGCGCTTCACCGACTGGATCAGCGTGATGACAAGGAAGGGGTTGTCGGCTGCCGGCCTCCACATTGCGATGAAGGCGCCGCTCTGAGCCGGCACGCCCTGCATGCGGGTGCCGAGCTTGGTTTGGAAGAATTCCCCCAGAGCTCGAGGGTGGGAAGAATGCCAAGAAAACCCTCGCACAGAGTGACGAAGTCGGACAGCAGCACCACCGTGTTCGGAGTGAGGTGGTGCGGCTGGAGCTGATAAAACTCGAGGAAGGAGCGGAAGAAGGCGCTCGCGGGCAGACCGAGGCCGCGCAGGAAGTGCGAGTGAAAGATTACCCGCTCGCCTTCCTCCGGCGCCGGCGTGATCTCCTTCTCCGGCGCGAGACGGACCCGCACCTGGTCCTTGCCGGGCAACCGCCGCGTATTGCGGAGGAAGTCGATGTGGTCTGTATGGACGTTGGAGCCGTCCCAGTCTCCGCCGTACTGCATGATGGCGAGAAGCTGGCGAGAAAGGGTGCGGCGGCGGAGAGAGCACGGCCCCGCGGCGGCGAAGCTGCGGGGTGGTGCGAAGATTGGTGGGACGGCGTGGCATCAAGATGCTGCTGCGATGAAAAGGAGGAGGAAGAAGATGGCGGAGAGGGGATGAGCGTGCGAGCGTCTGCCGCTTCCCCTCCTCCCCCTACTTATAGCCTCGTGCGGCGAAGCCGAGGAGGCGAGGCGTGGGGGGAACATGAGATTAACTGCGCCCACTCCCCCACGTCCCGCGATTATTGCGCCCTAACGACGTGCATAAACTGCCGCCGGAAGGCGTGCGGCCCGCTTTGGGCCACATAGAATTCGCGTTTGGGCCTAGGCGTAGGAGTGGTGGGCCTCCGGTCTGCGGCGACGTCCTGTCGCGCGCGTGGGTTGGCAGGCTTTTTTCAGCCGGAGGATGCCACGTGGTACGCGGGCGGCGAGCGCCGGCCCGCAACCCGGCGTGCGCACCAACTGACTCCCGCCTTCAGACTTCAGAAGTTTCGCCAAGACGGCGCACCCAACCGAAGCCGGCTCCCAGCTGCTGGCTCATCGAGATAAGAAGCTGACCGAGCTTCTCGACCTCCTCTCAGCCTCGAAGCCCAACCAGCTTCGGGGACTACTGTCGGAGTAAATGGCCACGGGTAGCCTAACCAACTCCCCCTGGCTCTTCGAAAAATTATCAGGCCAATCGAGCCTTCAAGCACCCAGAGCATGGGGCCGCCTTCCTCTGGCCGGCCATCCCCACGGCCGACTACCAGAAGGCGACCCGGCCTGAAAAACCTTCCCGAAGAAAGCTACGAGATGGCCGACTCCCAGAAGCCGGCCATGAAGAAGGCCGACTCCCAGAAGCCGGCCAAGACTGCACCCACCAGGGCTGCACCCACATAACTGTGATAAGACGGGGGTGGCCGCAGTACAGCCTACCACCCCCGAATCCCGGGACATGCATGGCCACAGGGCGCCGTACGGGTCAGCCATCCCCCGTCCGGCGCGGCACTGTAGCCATGTTGACCTCGACGTCACCCACGACAGGCGCCAGTACAGCCAGCGGGCGGCGGGCCCCTTTAGCCAGAGAGACGCTCGAAGGCGGCCCGGCCTCCCCTAGTCGGCCTGGGCGTAGCCGGCTCCCAATAGCCGGCTACCTCCCTCCCTCGAAACATGTGCATCATTAAGGAGACAAGACGAGGTGAGGCTACAGTGAGAGCCCGCAAGGTGGCGGCACTGTAGCCACGCTTACCTCGACAAAGCCCTCGTCATCAGGGGCGAGGCAACAGTAACCAGCCGCCAACAAGGCCCCCAGGCGGTGGGGCCGGCCTATTGGCCAAGAGGCCGGCAGCCGGCGAGACCCACCAGTCGGCGGGCCCCAACAACCGGCGGAGAAGCCGGCGAGCACAGACACTGACGGCTAGGACCCGCGCCCAGCCGGATTACCATTGTACCCCTGGGGGGTAGGCCTATATAAATCCCCCGGGACACCCATGCAAAGGGTTGATCTCATAGAGTTTTACACACCACATAGAGAGAAAAGGAGAGCTAGCCTTGCCCTCCTCCTTCCCCTAGCCAAACAGCTCAAGCAGCACTTGTAGCTACTTGTGTTGATCTAGTGATCATGCGGAGACCCCGCAGAGCAGGACTAGGGGTGTTATGTCCACGGAGAGCCATGAACCTGGGTAAGATTCGCCGGCATGCATGTCTTCGCCTTATCCCGTTTCCAGGCACCGGCGATGTCTTACTGGCTCCCACAATGATAAGCCACCCGTTGGCATATGTCGCACCTACCATCTGACACCACGCGCATCGTCACCTCGTCCTTAGCCAATCTTCGTTTAATCTGTAGCCCCTGTTTTGAGTTGCAAATGTGAGCAACAGAACCAGTATCAGATACCCAGGCGCTACTACGAGCATTAGTAAGGTACACATCAATAACATGTATATCAAATATACCTTTCACTTTGCCATCCTTCTTATCCGCCAAATACTTGGGGCAGTTCCGCTTCAAGTGACCAGTCTCTTTGCAGTAGAAGCACTCAGTTTCAGGCTTAGGTCCAGACTTGGGCTTCTTCCCTCGAGCAGCAACTTGCTTGTTGTTCTTCTTGAAGTTCCCCTTCTTCCCTTTGCCCTTTTTCTTGAAACTAGTGGTCTTGTTAACCATCAACACTTGATGCTCCTTCTTGATTTCTACCTCCGCAGCCTTTAGCATCGCGAAGAGCTCAGGAATTGTCTTTTCCATCCCTTGCATATTATAGTTCATCACGAAGCCTTTATAGCTTGGTGGTAGTGATTAAAGAACTCTGTCAATGACACTATCATTAGGAAGATTAACTCCCAGCTGAGTCAAAGGGTTATGATACCCAGACATTTTGAGTATATGTTCACTGACAGAACTATTCTCCTCCATCTTGCAGCTATAGAACTTGTTGGAGACTTCATATCTCTCAACTCGGGCATTTGCTTGAAACATTAACTTCAACTCCTGGAACATCTCATATGCTCCATGACGTTGAAAACGTCTTTGAAGTCCCGATTCTAAGCCGTAAAGCATGGCACACTGAACTATTGAGTAGTCATCAGCTTTGCTCTGCCAGACATTCATAACGTCCACAGTTGCTCCTGCAGCAGGCCTTGCACCTAGCGGTGCTTCCAGGACGTAATTCTTCTGTGCGGCAATGAGATAATCCTCATGTTATGGACCCAGTCCGTGTAGTTGCTACCATCATCTTTCAACTTAGCTTTCTCTAGGAACGCATTAAAATTCAAGGGAACGGTAGCACGGGCCATTGATGACCCACAACTATAGGGGATCTATCATAGTCCTTTCGATAAGTAAGAGTGTCGAACCCAACGAGGAGCAAAAGGAAATGACAAGCGGTTTTCAGTAAGGTATTCTCTGCAAGCACTGAAATTATCGGTAACAGATAGTTTTGTGATAAGGTAATTTGTAACAGGTAGCAAGTAACAAAAGTAATCAAGGTGCATCAAGGTGGACCAATCCTTTTTGTAGCAAAGGACAAGCCTGGACAAACTCTTATATGAAGGAAAACGCTCCCGAGGGCACATGGGAATTATCGTCAAGCTAGTTTTCATCACGCTCATATGATTCACGTTCGTTACTTTGATAATATGATATGTGGGTGGACCGGTGCTTGGGTACTGCCCTTCCTTGGACAAGCATCCCACTTATGATTAACCCCTATTGCAAGCATCCGCAACTACAAAAGAAGTATTAAGGTAAACCTAACCATAGCATGAAACAAATGGATCGAAATCAGCCCCTTAAGAAGCAACGCATAAACTAGGGTTTAAGCTTCTGTCACTCTAGCAACCCATCATCTATTTATTACTTCCCAATGCCTTCCCCTAGGCCCAAATAATGGTGAAGTGTCATGTAGTCGACGTTCACATAACACCACTAGAGGAAAGACAACATACATCTCATCAAAATATCGAGCGAATACCAAATTCACATGACTACTTATAGCAAGACTTCTCCCATGTCCTCAGGAACAAACGTAACTACTCACAAATCATATTCACGTTCATAATCAGAGGGGTATTAATATGCATAAAGGATCTGAACATATGATCTTCCACCAAATAAACCAACTAGCATCAACTACAAGGAGTAATCAACACTACTAGCAATCCACAAGTACCAATCTGAGGCTTTGAGACAAAGATCGGATACAAGAGATGAACTAGGGTTTGAGATGAGATGGTTCTGGTGAAGATGTTGATGGAGATTGACCCCCTCCCGCTGAGAGGATCGATGGTGATGATTTCCCCCACCCAGAGGGATGTTTCCCCGGCAGAACAGCTCCGCCGGAGCCCTAGATTGGTCCGCCAAGGTTCCGCCTCGTGGCGGCGGTGTTTCGTCCCAAAAGCTTCCTCCTCATTTGTTCTCTGACGAAAGACTTCATATAGCAGAAGATGGGCACCGGAGGCCTGCCAGGGGGCCCACGAGACAGGGGGGCGCGCCCAGTGGGGTAGGGCGCGCCCCCACCCTCGTGGCCAGGGTGTGGGCCCCCTCTGGTTGATTCTTTCGCCAGTATTTTTTATTAATTCCTAAACGTGCCTCCGTGAAGTTTCAGGACTTTTGGAGCTGTGTAGAATAGGTCTCTAATATTTGCTCCTTTTCCAGCCCAGAATTCCAGCTGCCGGCATTCTCCCTCTTCATGTAAACCTTATAAAATAGGAGAGAATAGGCATAAGTATTGTGACATAATGTGTAATAACAACCCATAATGCAATAAATATTGATATAAAAGCATGATGCAAAATGGACGTATCAACTCCCCCAAGCTTAGACCTCGCTTGTCCTCAAGCGGAAGCCGATAACGAAAAATATGTCCACATGTTTAGAGATAGAGGTGTCGATAATAATAAAATACGGACATGAGAGCATCATGATCATTCTTATAACAACAACACATATATATTGGCATATGATTTATTATGCTAAAGTAACAATCTATTCACAATGTCAAGTATGAATCAGAAACTTCATTGAAAACTAATAGACTATAATCTCGGTCACTGAAGCAATTGCAATTTATCATAACATCGGAAAGAGTCAATATAAGAGCTTTTCAGCAAGTCCACATACTCAACTATCATTTAGTCTTTCACAATTGCTAACACTCACGCAATACTTATGGGTATGGAGTTTTAATCAGACACAGAGAAAGATAGGGGCTTATAGTGTTGCCTCCCAACTTTTTACCTCAAGGGTAATGTCACCAATAATAGTTCATGATAACTTACATCCAATATATATCAGGATCTTTCCAACACAATGTGTTTGCCAAAGGATAAAATGTAAAAAGGAAAGGTGAAGATCACCATGACTCTTGTATAAAGTATAAGACAAGAATAAAAGATAGGCCCTTTGTAGAGGGAAGCAGAGGTTGTCATGTGCTTTTATGGTTGGATGCACAAAATCTTAATGCGAAAGAACGTCACTTTATATTGCCACTAGTGATATGGACCTTTATTATGCAGTCCTTCGCTTTTATTTATTCCACATCACAAGATAATATAAAGCTTATTTTCTCCACACTAATAAATCATACATATTTAGAGAGCAATTTTTATTGCATGCAACAATGAAAACTCACTTGAAGGATCTTACTCAATCCATAGGTAGGTATGGTGGACTCTCATGGCAAAACTGGGTTTAAGGGTATTCAGAAGCACAAGTAGTATCTCTACTTGGTGCAAAGAATTTGGCTAGCATGAGGGAGAAAGGCAAGCTCAACATGTTGGATGATCCAGGACAATATACTTTATTTCGGATATAAGAAAACATAACCCATCACGTTGTCTTCCTTGTCCAACATCAACTTTTTAGCATGTCATATTTTAATGCGTGCTCACAATCATAAAAGATGTCCAAGATAGTATATTTATATGTGAGAACCTCTCTTTCTTTATTACTTCCTATTAATTGCAACAATGACCAAAACTATATTTGTCAACTCCCAACAACTTTTATTCATCATACTCTTTATATGTGAAGTCATTACTCACCATAAGATCAATATGATCTCTTTATTTCTTTTTATTCTTTCTTTTTCTTTAATTCCCTCAAGATCATAGCAAGATAATCAAGCCCTTGACTCAAAACTAATCTTTATTATATATAGCTCAGGGACTCAATTACATAGAGGGATCATAAAGCAAAACTCGAAACTAGATCATACTAAAACTTTACTCTACTAGATCAAGATATTACCAAAAGGATCGAACTAAGAGAAACGGTAAAGATAGGAGTGTGATGGTGATACGATACCGGGGCACCTCCCCCAAGCTTGGCAGTTGCCAAGGGGAGTGCCCATACCCATGTGATTATATCTCTTTCCTCGGAGGTGGTGATGATGGAGTGGTTGATGATGTAGGGTTGTCGTCCATCTTCCAAGGCATAGGCTCACCATCATAGAAGGATGATCGAGTCTACGGGATCCTCAAATCTGCAGCCAAACTCATCCTCTTGAATCTGTATTCATACTCACAGTTTTGGTTTTGCAGGTCATAGATCTGGGCTTGGAGGTGCTCGATTTTCTCGTGAAGCTTGAAGATGGCCTCCCCAATGTTCTTGGCGTACAGCTTGTGGTTGTTGGTGAACTCCGTGATCATTATGTGATTGGCGTCGAGTCCACGTTCCACCATCTCCTGGCACTTGAAAACTTGTTGCTCCATTGCTTCAAGCCTTGTCTCCACGCTTCCGGTCCTCCTTGGTCCCTCAACATCGCGGATGTGCAGCAACACCTCACGCATCTCAATGGTTTGAGGATGTTGCAGCACTTCCGCAAGGTAGGGGTTGATGGCCTTCTCGAAGAACTTGTCCTTGGGGGCACTTGGGGACGTCATGGTGATCTAGATCTGTCAGAAAAACAGGTCGAAACAAGAACAGAGGATATTTGCGTGATACGGTGGTCAAAACCTTCGGGAGATTATATAATGAATTTTTACCGACCAAAAGAAGTATCGTGCAAGAAAACGGAGTCCGGAGAGCACACGAGGTGCCCACGAGGCAGGGGGCGCGCCCAGGGGGGTAGGGCGCGCCCTCCACCCTCGTGGACGCCTCGTGTCCTTCCCAGACTACTTCTTATTTTCCTATTTTCTTAAATATTCCAAAATGGAGAAAAATTACCATTAGAACTGTTTTGGAGTTAGTTTACTTACCGTACCTCATACCTATTCCTTTTTGGAGTCTGAAACATTCTGGAAAGTGTCCCTTATGTACTCCTCCGGGGTTACGGTTTCAATAACATTAGTTTCAACATTTATGGGATTACCTGAGATATAATGTTTGATTCTTTGACTGTTCACCACCTTCGGATTTGTGCCTTCGAAGTTGTTGATTTTTATGGCACCGGAACAATAGACCTCCTTGATAACGTAAGGCCCTTCCCATTTAGAGAGAAGTTTTCCTGCAAAAAATCTTAAACAAGAGTTGTATAGCAAAACATAATCACCTACATTAAACTCCCGCTTTTGTATACTTTTGGCCATCTTTTAACTTTTTCTTTAAACAGTTTGGCATTCTCATAGGCCTGGGTTCTCCATTCATCAAGTGAGCTAATGTCAAATAGCCTCTTCTAACCGGCAAGTTTGAAATCATAGTTGAGCTCTTTAATGGCCCAATATGTCTTATGTTCTAGTTCGAGAGGTAAGTGACATGCTTTTCCATGAACCATTTTATACGGAGACATACCCATAGGATTTTTATATGCAGTTCTATAGGCCCATAATTCATCATCAAGTTTCTTGGACCAATTCTTTCTAGATCTATTAACAATCTTTTGCAAAATTAATTTGATCTCTCTATTACTTAATTCTACTTGGCCACTAGATTGTGGGTGATATGGAGATGCAATTCTATGATTAATGTCATACTTAGCAAGCATTTTACGAAAAGCACCATGAATAAAATGTGAACCACCATCAGTCATTAAGTATCTAGGAACTCCAAACCTTGGAAAAATAACTTCTTTAAGCATCTAAATAGAGGTGTTATGATCAGCACTACTAGTTGGAATAGCTTCTACCCACTTAGTAACGTAATCAACAGCAACTAAAATATGTGTATAGCCATTAGAGGAAGGAAACGGTCCCATATAATCAAAGCCCCAAACATCAAATGGTTCAATAACAAGTGAATAGTTCATAGGCATTTCTTGACGTCTACTAATATTACCAATTCTTTGACATTCATCACAAGACAAGACAAACTTACGGGCATCTTTGAAGAGAGTAGGCCAATAAAAACCGGATTGCAATACCTTATGTGCAGTTCTATCTCCAGCGTGGTGTCCTCCATAAGCCTCGGAGTGACACTTGCGTAGGATCTGTTCCCGTTCATGCTCAGGTACACAATGTCTAATAACACCATATACTCCTTCTTTATAAAGGTGTGGGTCATCCCAGAAGTAATGTCTTAAATCATAGAAAACCTTTTTCTTTTGCTGGTATGTGAAACTAGGTGGTATAAATTTAGCAACAATGTAATTAGCATAATCAGCATACCATGGAGCAGTATGAGAAGCATTTATGACAGCTAATTGTTCATCAGGAAAGCTATCATCAATAGGTAGTGGGTCATTAAGAATATTCTCTAACCTAGACAAGTTGTCTACAACGGGGTTCTTAGCTCCCTTTCTATCAATAATATGCAAATAAAATTCTTGTAGTAGGAGAACCCATCTAATAAGTCTAGGTTTAGCATCTTTCTTTTCCATAAGATATTTAATAGCAGCATGATCAGTGTGAACAGTTACTTTAGAATCAACAATATAAGGTTTGAACTTATCACAAGCAAATACAACTGCTAAAAATTCTTTTTCAGTGATAGCATAATTTCTCTGGGCACTATCTAGAGTTTTACTAGCATATTGAATAACATTTAATTTCTTATCAACTCTTTGTCCTAGAACAGCACCTACAACATAATCACTAGCATCACACATAATTTCGAAGGGTAAATTCCAATCAGGAGGCTGAACAATAGGTGCAGAAATCAAGGCTTTCTTAAGTATTTCAAATGCTTCTACACAATCATCATCAAAGACAAAAGGAACATCTTTTTGTAATAGATTAGTCAGAGGCCTAGAAATTTTTGAGAAGTCTTTAGTGAACCTCCTATAAAAACCGGCATGACCAAGGAAACTTCTTATACCTTTAATGTCCTTAGGTGTGGCACCCCGGCTCAGAGAAAACCGGAACGCCCCGTATTCCAGCCCAGAGATCGAGATGAAGTCTTCTGGAATACGGCACTGCTTAGCATAGAACAAACCAGCTTTCTATTATTACACGAAAATGAATACAAGGTCTCCGATATTACAATGAATAACATCGGCACGGCGACACTACGCCACCCTCAGTTGCTGTATGCAAGCAGCAGAACAACTCGAAGCAGCGGAAAAACTCTAGTAGCAGGACAATGACGACGGTGGTGAACTCCAATCCGCAGGGACTCTGGCTGGAACGCTTATCCTAGCTCGCGAACACAGGAACAACACCAAAGAAGCAAGCAATCCAGGCACGACCTGCAAGCTGGCATGACACGCCAGGTCAGTACATTGAATGTACTTGCAAGCTCACAATTAACCAAAAGCATTCAAGACAAACAACAACATGGCAATTACAAGTTAAGCAGGAATTAACATGAGATCCTTATAACAACATGGCATGAGCAACATGACATCCAAAGTAATACTCCAAAATAATACCAACTACCATCATGAAAATAATCATAATAGCCACTAAGAATCCAAAGGCAACATGAACATGATACAGGTAAAACAACATGAGCATAGCATATACATATAAATCCGACGATACTAGCATGCAACATGATGACACTACATGCACCATTAATTCTGCTCGGGTTATCTCGCAACCATCACACGCATCACTTACCAACCTCGGACATCACACGATTATCTCAGGATCAAATCAAGCTTGGTATAAACAATACCGTAGTAATCATTAAATGACCACAAGGAGCTTGATCTTTACCCATGATTCTCGCACAACATCACGAATATCCAACAACTCGGTATCCTCGATACCACGGTGATCATTCCGGCGATCACAACCATGACCAACACTTGGTCTCAAACAGTGATCTTTCTGGCGATCACAACCAACTTATCTCATCATCAAACTGGGGTTGTTATTAATCAAGTTATTATTAATACTGTTGACTCGCGGTGGGACCGACACAAACTGGGCCCTTATCCGCGGGTGCGGCTATCGATAGATTTAATATACACTCTGCAGAGGTTAGTACACTGTACCCACACCACGGAACCCATGGCCTCGCATTCCCATTCGGGTGGACCAACGGCGTTCCGACAAAACCGATCTATTGTCATGACACTCTCCCGGCCACTCCGACCCACTCCCAACTGGGCTAGTCCTGGGTGGCCCCGTGTCTACCAAAGACACCCCGACCACCGTCGTGGTCAAAACTCCCTCACGGGGACCGGATCCATAAAAATAAAAACAACGGGCACACAAGGTTATGTTCGCCTACCTGATCAGGGTAAGCACACCCATAACCTTCCCTCGTGGGAGGCACCAGCGAGATGCACGACAACAGACCCAGTTAGGACCTTACCCATAAGATAAGCGTGGTTGCACTGGTCAGTTTCGATCTGGTGGCACCATGACTCAGCCAACAGTTGTTCAAGTTCAATTAAATCCAGTTAAACTTGAATGCAAAATGTTGAGCCATGATAAAATAACATGATGCAATTACAATGCATGAACATGATATCAACATAAGTACGGGATGCAACATAACTATCCACCATATCAACTATGAATAATCTCCAACTGAACATGGCATAATGACGAGCATAAATTTTACAAGTACAACACTACTCATAGCATAACATGACCATTATCATCAAACATAAATAACATGCAAGAAATCATCAATAACATCACCGAGTAACACTTAACCAACTAACAACAAAGGAACAACGCATATTAATGGTACTCGATAACCGACATTAATCATGCACCGAAGAACATGACCAACCCAACATGTACTACTATCAAGCATGGCAATATGAAAGCAATACTAGCAACTAGCAGGGCATGATAACCAGGTGCATAACAACATAGCAAACAAGTAAGCACTAAACTAGAAGCATTACCGAAACAACGATAACCATGTTTTAAACAAGCAATCATTTAATAAATATTCAAGTTGAAAACCATGGCTACTGCATGACTATCATGCAAATGGGTATTGTGGCTTGCCTGGGGGTGAAGAGGGCACCGGGAAGAAGTGCGGTGAAGCCGCGGAAAGATTTGCCGGAAACAGTTCTCTCTCGGAGGGGCTGTTTACGTGTAAGTGCAAAAAGGTCATTTTCACAGTGTCAAACCATAGTGAAAGCATGACCAACAGAACGGGCTCGACGAAACGAAGAAGTAGGCTTTGGAATCACCTCATTTGGAGTTGTGGTTAAAAAGATATAAGGGTTTTTCTGCCAGGGACCCCATCTGTAAGAAAAATCTTTACGAACTGGGCCTGGACAGAAAAACAGAAAGCGTACTTCCAAGAGTACGCCTCTCTGCAGCGAAAACGTATTCCACTCTAGAATAGAGCCAGAATACGCTTTCTCTTCAGGAAGACGTATTCGGTGGAATATGTTTCCACTTAACCACGTCAGCAAGGGGCGGGGCCGCGGCTTGAGCCACTGCCAGGTGGGACCGTGGGGTCCACCGGCCAGCTGGAGGGGAGGGGGTCAGCGCCTTCTTCTCCTTCCCAACGCCGCCCGTGGAGCAGAGGGAGGAGCTCGACGCCGGCGGCCGTTCTGGCACCACAGGCCACCTCCGGCAGCGCTCCGGCTACCGGGATGATCAAGGAGACGCCGCGCTTCCCATGGGCTACAGCCCGGACTCCGGGGAGCGCTCGGACGAGCGGGACGGTAGCCGTGGCGGAGGGGAGCTTCGGCCTCCGGGGAGCACAGGGCAAACGGTCACGGGAGGTGGAGGAGAGGTGCTAGGGTGGCTCCAGGGTGAGGATGGAGGTCTCTGGTGGTGGAGTGAGGGAGAGGAGGGCTCGACATTGAGCCAATTTAGGCGAATGGCCGCGACGGCCATGGCGGTCAACAGAGGCGAGGAGAGCCTCTCGAGCTCGAAAGACTAGCTAGGGAGGGTCTGGGAGTGTGGTGAGGGCGATGGTGAGCTCGGAGTGCTCGGGGACGGCTTAAATAGCCAGCAAGGAAGGAGGTCGAGCTGGCACCGCCGCGGACGCGTGTCCGGCGCCACGGACGCGTGCCCACGCGCATGAGCTCGGAGGGAGGCGATGAGCGAGGGAACGGATGAGGGGCAGGGCTCACGGAGACGAGGCCGAGCTCGTGGACAAGAGGAGAAGAAGCCGAACGCCATAAATGCCCGGTCGGCACTGTGTGCTCGTGGACGCACGGCGGCTTGCGGCGGTGAGGAAGCGGACGGAGGGGGGGGCAGGGTCCAGGTGATCGGCGACGACGAGAGGAAGACAATGGACATAAATGGTGAGGTCAGGGACGGTCAGAGCAGCGCTGCCGACGAGAACAGTGGCTAGATCACCGTTTTGGCTGGCTGCCCTCATGGTCACCACTGGCATGGCGTGCTCTGGAGATTTTACAGAGGTAAAATCATGTCTACCGCGTAGTCCTTCAAAGATGGATTGTTACTACGGTGGTAGAACTGTGAAAAGAGCTCTGGTTAAAAAGTAATCACCCTCTGAAGTTTACTGCAGTAAACTTGGGTGAACATTGGTGATCAACAGGAATGGAATTGGGGCCACAGAGTTTGTCTGTGAGGTTGAGGTAAATAAGAACTTACATCCTAGTAAGTTGGAGGAGATTTGGATCAAGATAAATCATAGTTGCTTTGGAACTGACCAAAATGGTCCAGAAATGAGATTTGGATGATGCACTCACATAGTTACATCAATTGAGCTGAAAATGGTTATGGCCCAATGATTTGAAGATATTAAGATGCCCAAGGAGTTTCATGCCATTTGGATGAACCAAAATAGCACTTGCTTCAGAAAGATTCATTCTGACTAGAAATTTGGAAAAATTCCACAGGGCAGATGGTCGAAGGGATTGAGCCACAACTTGGTGAAAGGAAGTTATATGGATACTAGAAGGCCTAGAAAAATTGGCAGCCATAATGGAGCAAGATAAAATATACTTGCTTCACAAACTGAAATTTTGACCAGAAACTAAGAATTGAGGCTGAGCTCACATGGAGGCATGACATGAGCTCTACTTTGGTGGAGGGCTATGATATGATGATATGAAGGATCCTGCAAAATGGCAACTCATTTGGATATGCCTAGCTTGTACCTCCTTCACAAAGCTTCTTTCAGGACAGAAACTTTGGAAAATCATAATTAAATAATTACTAGGCAAATGAGGTTGCATTTTGTCATGTGGCAACTATATGGGTATGAAAAGATGTCCAAGGAGTTTGAGGTCAATTGGGCAAAGGAAAATGGCACTTGCTTCACAATGTGCCATTTGGGGCAGAATAGGAAATGAATTATTGGGGAATTATTTTTGAACACGGCAACGAAAGGTCTTGCCATATTTGATCAAGATATGACCCAAACAATTTATTAGAATTATTTGGGAAGTTTAGGAATGAGTTAAATATAGGTTGCTTCACAACCTAGGGCAATTTGAGTTATTCCTTTAATAGAAAAGGAATATTCCCAATAAAAGAATATTGGGATTTGGGCTAGGATGAAAATGACAGGGTCTAGGGAAAGATTTGGGAATGACAAGCCACTCTGGAAACAAAGAAGAGGGCATCTTCTTCAGTTTCCAGACCACAAAGCCACGAAAAAAGAAAAACTCAGGCAAAAACCTCGGAAAAACAAAAGAAAAAGAAAGGGCCAAAAATCAGGCTGTCACATTAGGACACGGCATCTTTTCAATAGCATCAACTTTAGCTTTATCAACCTCAATACCTCTTTCAGAAATTTTGTGCCCCAAGACAATACCTTCACTAACCATGAAGTGGCACTTCTCCCAATTCAAGACAAGATTAGTCTCTTCACATCTCTGCAAAACTCGATCAAGGTTGCTCAAGCAATCATCAAAAGAAGTTCCATATACGGAAAAATCATCCATGAAAACCTCAACAATCTTTTCACAAAAGTCAGAGAATATAGCCATCATGCATCTTTGAAAGGTAGCAGGTGCATTGCATAAACCAAAAGGAATACGTCTATAAGCAAAGGTACCGAAAGGGCAAGTAAAAGTGGTCTTATACTGATCCTCTTTTGACACAGGTATTTGAGAGAAAACAGAGTAACCATCTAGAAAGCAAAAATGTGTATGTTTAGATAATATTTCTAGCATTTGATGAATAAAAGGTAAATGGTACTGATCTTTTCTAGTAGCTTTATTTAATTTGCGGAAATCAATTACCATTCTATAACCTGTAACAATTCTTTGTGGGATCAATTCATCTTTATCATTAGGAACAACAGTAATACCTCCCTTCTTAGGGACACAATGGACATGACTTACCCACTGACTATTAGCAACATGATAAATTATACCTGCCTCCAGGAGCTTTAGTATTTCATTTCTTACCACTTCTTTCATCTTAGGATTTAACTGTCGTTGGTGATCAACAACCGGTTTAGCGTCTTCTCCAATTTTATTTTGTGTTGGCCTAGAGTGGGACTAATGCCCTTAAGATCATCAAGAGTATATCCAATAGCAGCACGGTGCTTCTTCAGAGTTTTCAATAATTTCTCTTCTTCCTTCTCTGAAAGGTTAGCACTAATAATAACAGGATATATCTTCTTTTCATCAAGATATGCATATTTAAGAGTATCAGGTAATGGTTTAAGCTCAAACACGGGATCACCCTTGGGTGGAGGAGGATCCCCTAAAATTTCAACAGGCAAGTTGTGTTTCAAAATAAGTCCCTGTTTAAAGAATACTTCATCTATTTCCCTTCTTTCATTCATAAACATATCATTTTCATGAACTAGCAAATATTGTTCTAAAGGATCATTAGGAGGCACGGTAATAGAAGCAAGACCAATAATTTCATCTTTACTAGGCAATCCTTTATCATGGGGCTGTCTACGAAATTTAGCAAAATTAAACTCATGAGACATATCCCCTAAACCAACAGTAACAACATCATTTTTGCAATCTATCTTAGCATTAACAGTATTCAAGAAGGGTCTACCAAATATAATGGGGGAAAAGTCATATTGTGGGGAACCAAGAACAAGAAAATCATTAGGATATTTAACTTTCCCACACAAGACTTCAACATCTCTAACAATCCCAACTGGTGAAATAGCATCTCTATTTGCAACCTTAATTGTAACATCAATTTCTTCTATCTCAGCAGGTGCAATATCATGCATAATTTCTTTGTATAAGGAATGAGGTATTGCACTTGCACTAGCCCCCATATCACACAACCCATGATAACAGTGATCTCCTATTTTAACAGAAACAACAGGCATGCCAACAACAGGTCTATGTTTATCTTTAGCATCGGGTTTAGCAATTCTAGCAGCTTCATCGCAGAAGTAAATAACATGCCCATCAATATTATCGGCCAAGAGATCTTTAACCATAGCAATACTAGGTTCAACTTTAATTTGCTCAGGGGGTGTAGGTGTTCTAGTATTACTCTTACGAACCACAGTTGAAGCTTTAGCATGATCCTTTATTCTAACAGGGAAAGGTGGTTTCTCAATATAAGCGGTAGGAACAATAGGATCAACATTATAAGTGATAGTATTTTCTTCAACTTTAATAGGTGCAACTACTTTTAATCCAATGGGAGGATTATATTTAAACCACTTCTCCTTAGGGAGATCAACTGGAGTAGCAAAGGATTCACAGAAAGAAGCTACTATCTCAGAGTCAAGTCCATATTTAGTGCTAAATTCACGGAAAACATCGGTATCCATAAAAGATTTAACACAATCAAACTTAGGTGTTATACCTGACTCCTTACCTTCGTCGAGATCCCAATCTTCAGAGTTGCGTTTAATTCTTTCCAATAAATCCCATTTGAATTCAATAGTCTTCATCATAAATGAGCCAGTACAATAAGTATCGAGCATGGAGCGATTATTGAGAGAAAGCCGAGCATAAAAATTCTTGAGATCTCATGATTGGGGCATGAATATAACATTGACTTAAGCCTCCCCCAAGCTTGAGTGATGCTTTCTCCTTCGCGAGGCCAAAAATTATATATATAATTACGATCACGATGAACAAGATGCATAGGATAAAAATTCTGATGAAATTCCAATTTCAATCGGTTGTAGTTCCATGATCCCATATCATCATATAGCCTAAACCATGTCAATGCCTTTCCCTTCAAAGATAAATGGAAGACCTTCTTCTTGATAACATCCTCGGGCATACCTGCAAGCTTAAATAATCCTCAAACTTCATCCACATAGATTAGGTGTAAATTGGGATGCAATGTTCCATCTCCTGTAAAAGGATTAGCTAGCAGTTTCTCTATCATACCCGAAGAAATTTCAAAGTAAACATTTTCAATAGGTTCAGTAGGTTGAGGAGCAACTCTTTGCTCTACTGGCCGGGGTGAAGATACCCCGAACAAGCCCCTCAAAGGATTACTTTCCATAGTAACAAGCGACAGTAAACTTCAGCACACTATATAAAATTTTCCTTACCAAATTCCACTTATCAAAGGCGCTTCACTCCCCGGCAACGGCGCCAGAAAAGAGTCTTGATGACCCACAAGTATAGGGGATCTATCGTAGTCCTTTCGATAAGTACGAGTGTCAAACCCAACGAGGAGCAGAAGGAAATGACAAGCGGTTTTCAGTAAGGTATTCTCTGCAAGCACTGAAATTATCGGTAACAGATAGTTTTGTGATAAGGTAATTTGTAACGGGTAGCAAGTAACAAAAGTAAACAAGGTGCAGCAAGGTGGCCCAATCCTTTTTGTAGCAAAGGACAAGCCTGGACAAACTCTTATATGAAGAAAACGCTCCCGAGGACACATGGGAATTATCGTCAAGCTAGTTTTCATCATGCTCATATGATTCGCGTTCGTTACTTTGATAATTTGATATGTGGGTGGACCGGTGCTTGGGTACTGCCCTTCCTTGGACAAGCATTCCACTTATGATTAACCCCTATTGCAAGCATCCTCAACTACAAAATAAGTATTAAGGTAAACCTAACCATAGCATGCAACAAATGGATCCAAATCAGCCCCTTACGAAGCAACGCATAAACTAGGGTTTAAGCTTCTGTCACTCTAGCAACCCATCATCTAATTATTACTTCCCAATGCCTTCCCCTAGGCCCAAATAATGGTGAAGTGCCATGTAGTCGACGTTCACATAACACCACTAAAGAAAATACAACATACATCTCATGAAAATATTGAACGAATATCAAATTCACATGACTACTTATAGCAAGACTTCTCCCATGTCCTCAGGAACAAACGTAACTACTCACAAAT
Organism: Triticum aestivum; assembly: GCF_018294505.1. Classification (NCBI taxonomy): domain Eukaryota; kingdom Viridiplantae; phylum Streptophyta; class Magnoliopsida; order Poales; family Poaceae; genus Triticum; species Triticum aestivum. The sequence goes on along the minus strand of NC_057796.1, from coordinate 142,875,685 downwards.
TATATTCATGTTCATAATCAGAGGGGTATTAATATGCATAAAGGATCTGAACATATGATCTTCCACCAAATAAACCAACTAGCATCAACAACAAGGAGTAATCAACACTACTAGCAACCCACAGGTACCGATCTGAGGCTTTGAGACAAAGATCGGATACAAGAGATGAACTAGGGTTTGACATGACATGGTGCTGGTGAAGATGTTGATGGAGATTGACCCCCTCCCGCTGAGAGGATCGATGGTGATGATTTCCCCCTCCCGGAGGGATGTTTCCCCGGTAGAACAGCTCCGTCGGAGCCCTAGATTGGTTCCGCCAAGGTTCCGCCTCGTGGCGGCGGTGTTTCGTCCCGAAAGCTTCCTCCTCATTTTTTCTTGGACGAAAGACTTCATATAGCAGAAGATGGGCACCGGAGGCCTGCCAGGGGGCCCACGAGACAGGGGGGCGCGCCCAGGGGGGTAGGGCGCGCCCCCACCCTCGTGGCCAGGGTGTGGGCCCCCTCTGGTTTATTCTTTCGCCAGTATTTTTTATTAATTCCTAAACGTGCCTCCGTGAAGTTTCAGGACTTTTCGAGCTGTGCAGAATAGGTCTCTAATATTTGCTCCTTTTCCAGCCCAGAATTCCAGTTGCCGGCATTCTCCCTCTTCATGTAAACCTTATAAAATAAGAGAGAATATGCATAAGTATTGTGACATAATGTGTAATAATAGCCCATAATGCAATAAATATCGATATAAAAGCATGATGCAAAATGGACGTATCAGCCATTGATCTACAACAACATAGACATGCAAAAACTATCAGGTACTAAGTTCATGATCAATGAAAGTTCAATTAATCATATTACTTAAGAACTCCCACTTAGATAGACACCCCTCTAGTCATCTAAATGATCACGTGATCCATATCAACTAAACCATGTCCGATCATCACGTGAGATGGAGTAGTTTTCAATGGTGAACATCACTATGTTGATCATATCTAATATATGATTCACGTTCGACCTTTTGGTCTCAGTGTTCCAAGGCCATATCTGCATATGCTAGGCTCGTCAAGTTTAACCCGAGTATTCTGCATATGCAAAACTGGCTTGCACCCGTTGTATGTGAACGTAGAGCTTATCACACCCGATCATCACGTGGTGTCTCGGCACGACGAACTGTAGCAACAGTGCATACTCAGGGAGAACACTTATACCTTGAAATTTAGTGAGGGATCATCTTATAATGCTACCGCTGTACTAAGCAAAATAAGATGCGTAAAGGATAAACATCACATGCAATCAAAATATGTGACATGATATGGTCATCATTATCTTGTGCCTTTGATTTCCATCTCCAAAGCACCGTCTTGATCTCCATCGTCACCGGTTGACACCTTGATCTCCATCGTAGCATCGTTGTCGTCTCGCCAACTATTGCTTCTACGACTATCGCTATCGCTTAGTGATAAAGTAAAGCAATTACATGGCGATTGCATTTCATATAATAAAGCGACAACCATAAGGCTCCTGCTAGTTGCCGATAACTTTTACAAAACACGATCATCTCATACAACAATTTATATCTCATCATGTCTTGACCATATCACATCACAACACGCCCTGCAAAAACAAGTTAGACGTCCTCTACTTTGTTGTTGCAAGTTTTACGTGGCTGCTACGGGCTTCTAGCAAGAACCGTTCTTACCTACGCATCAAAAACCACAACGATTTTTCGTCAAGTGTGCTGTTTTAATCTTCAACAAGGACCGGCCGTAGTCAAACTCGATTCAACTGAAGTTGGAGAAACAGACACCCGCTAGCCACCTGTGTGCGAAGCACGTCGGTAGAACTAGTCTCATGAACGCGGTCATGTAATGTCGGTCCGGGCCGCTTCATCCAACAATACCGCCGAATCAATGTAAGACGTTGGTGGTAAGTAGTATGACTATTATCACCCACAACTCATTGTGTTCTACTCGTGCACATCATCTACGCATAGACCTGGCTCGGATGCCACTGTTGGGGAACGTAGTAATTCAAAAAAATTCCTACAATCACGCAAGATCTATCTAGGAGATGCATAGTAACGAGAGGGGAGAGTGTGTCCACGTACCCTCGTAGACCGAAAGTGGAAGCGTTTAGTTAACGTGGTTGATGTGGTCAAACGTCTTCACGATCCAACCGATCCAAGTACCGAACGTACGACACCTCCGTGTTCAGCACGATGACGTCCCTTGAGGTCTTGATCCATTAGAGGGTCGAGGGAGAGTTCCGTCAGCACGACGGCGTGGCGACCGTGTTGGTGATGTGATCCGCGTAGGGCTTCGCCTAAGCACTACGACAATATGACCAAGGTGGTAAACTGTGGGGGGGGCACCGCACACGGCTAAGAAACAAATGTTGTGCCTTTGGGGTGCCCCCTGCCCATGTATATAAAGGAGGGGGAGGAGGAGGCCGGTCCAAGGGGGGCGCGCCAAGAGGGGGGGTGTCCTACTAGGACTCCGTTCCTAGTAGGATTCGGCCCCCCTCCTTCCTTCCAAAGAGAGGGAAAGGGGAAAGGGAGCGAGAGGGAGAAGGAAAGAGGGGGCCGCGCCCCCTCCCCTTGTCCAATTCGGATTGGGCAGGGGGGGGGGGCGCCTCCTCCCGTGGCCTGCCTCCTCTCCTCCACTATGGCCCAATAGGCCCAATAACTTTCCCGCGGGGTTCCGGTAACCTCGTGGTACTATGAAAAATCCCCGATCTTCTTCGGAACCATTCCGGTGTCCGTATATAACCTTACAATATATGAATCTTTACCTCTCGACCATTTCGAGACTCCTCGTCATGTCTGCAATCTCATCCGGGACTCCGAACAAACTCCGGTCACCAAAACACATAACTCAGAATACAAATCATCATAGAACGTTAAGCGTGCAGACCCTACGAGTTCGAGAACTATGTAGACATGACCGAGGCACATCTCCGGTCAATAACCAATAGCAGAACCTGGATGCTCATATTGGCTCCTACATATTCTACGAAGATATTTATCGGTCAAACGGCATAACAACATACGTCATTCTCTTTGTCATCGGTATGTTACTTGCCCGAGATTCGATCGTCGGTATCATCATGCCTAGTTCAATCTCGTTACCGGCAAGTCTCTTTACTCGTTCCGTAATGCATCATCCCATAACTAACTCATTAGTCACATTGCTTGCAAGGCTTATAGTGATGTGCATTACCGAGAGGGCCCAGAGATACCTCTCCGATACTCGGAGTGACAAATCCTAATCTCGATCTATGCCAACTCAACAAACACCATCGGAGACATTTGTAGAGCATCTTTATAATCACCCAGTTACGTTGTGACGTTTGATAGCACACAAAGTGTTCCTCCGGTATTCGGGAGTTGCATAATCTCATAGTAAGAGGAATATGTATAAGTCATGAAGAAAGCAATAGCAATAAAACTAAACGATCATTATGCTAAGCTAACGGATGGGTCTTGTCCATCACATCATTCTCTAATGATGTGATCCCGTTGATCAAATGACAACATATGTCTATGGTCAGGAAACTTAACCATCTTTGATTAACGAGCTAGTCAAGTAGAGGGATACTAGGGACACTCTGTTTGTCTATGTATTCACACATGTACTAAGTTTCCGGTTAATACAATTCTACCATGAATAATAAACATTTATCATGATATAAGGAAATATAAATAACAACTTTATTATTGCCTCTAGGGCATATGTCCTTCAGGCGCCAGTTTTAGGTTCGGGCGCCTACAACGCCGAATAGGGCCTCCCAGAAGGGGGGCAGTCCTAATTAACGCTGCAGGCGCCGGTTTTGCCTGCTGGCGCACACCACAGATCTGGCTGGGCCGGGGCCATTATATTTTCCTTCCTCGAGCGCTAGCGATGAATGTTGCGTCTGTGACATCGCTCGCTTGTAGGGTCGATCCCTTTTTTTTCAACCAACTGGCTCGTTCGCAGTTCTAAAAAAAAACATGGCTCGTTCACTTTGTTCCAAAAAACTTGGATTTGAAAATAATTCATACTTTTGCAAAAAAAGTTCATTGATTCGGAAAATAGTTCGCAAATTTGAAAAAGGTTCATCGATTTTGGAATAAGTTCATCGAATTTAAAAAAAATCATCAAATGTAAAAAAAATCATCGAATCTGAAAAAGCTCATCGATTTTGGGGAAAATATATTTTTAAAAACGTTTATCGGTTTTGAAAATAGTCATCGATTTTGAGAAAAAAATCACAAAATTTAGAAAAAGTTCATCAAATTTGAAAAATAAGTTATCGGTTTTAAAAAAGGTTCATCAATTTGAAAGACATTCACGAGTTTCGAAAAAAAGTTCATCTATTTGAAGAAAAAATTATGAATTTGGGAAAAGAAAGAAGAAAAAGGACAGGGAAAAGAAAAAAAAGGAATGAAGACATCAAGGAAAAAACATGTATGTTATCGCACCTAGTGAAGTGGTCGGGTTGGTTATGCGTCGGTCACTGATATAATCCGATGTGCGTTTGAATCCTAGCTCGCGTGCCTTTTTTGCAGATTTTTTAGAGTTTAGAAAACAGAAAAAAATGACGCTGAAGCTTTTCCCCCCTCGCGTCATACTGGGCCGGCCCATGCACGCTTAATCGTAAAAAAGGAAGCGAGGTAATGCGAGGAGGTGGAGTTAATCCCTGGTCTCTAGGATGACCGAGCGCTGCCGTTGGCAAACCGCCGTAGTTCCTTTCACGTAGAGAATAAGTTGCGCGCCCTACTTGACGCCATTCGAGCAGTTTTCTTCTGGATTTTTTCCTTTTTTTATTTTGTTTCTTTACTTTTTTCTCCGTTTTTATTTGATTCTTTTTCATTCATTTTGTTTTTCATTTTATTTTTCTTTCGTTCTTTGTTCTTTTTCCCTTCTCCATTTTTTGTTTTTTCTTATGTTTGTTTTCGTTTTCACTCTACATTTTTGTACATGTGGAAACAATTTTTTGTAAAGTAATCAACATTTTTTTGTATACACATTTAACATTGTCCAAATGCTATTTGAACATTTTTCAAAAACTTGTTCAATATTTTCATAGTTATTGAAAAACATTCAAATAATTGATCAACATTTTTTATACCCGTTCAACATTTTTCATATACCGGTTCTACATTTTTCATATACTCATTCCACATTTCTAATACCTATTCAACAGTTTCAAATACTCGTTCAACATTTTTCAGATTCTTGTTCAACATTTTTCAAATACATGATTAATATTTTTTTCAAATACTTGTTCAATATTTTTTAAACCATTTTGGTCAACATCTTTTCAAATACTTGTTCTGCATTTTTCAAACTTGTTCAACATTTTTCAAATAATTTTTCAACATTTTTTTATAGATGATCAACATCTTTTTCAAATACTTGTTCTACATTTTTCAAATATTTGTTTACCATTTTTTAAATACTCGTTCAACATTTTTAAATACTTGTTCAATATTTTCCATATACATGTTCAACATTTTGAGTACTTATTCTACATTTTTTCAAATACATGTTCAATTTTTTTCAAATACTTATTTAATATTTTTAAATATTTATTCAACATTTTTCAAAACCTTGTTCAACATTTTTTAATCACTGTTCAACATTTTTTCAAATGTTGTTTTTGGGAGAATGTTTTTGTAATATATGTATTTGAATATTTCAAAGTATAAACAAAAGTAAAAAATAAAGCAAAAAGAAAAAACGTGAAAAAAGGGAAACAGGAAACAGGCAGGGCTTACCCGCGCAGGTGGGCCGGCCCATACTCTCCCTGGCTTCAGTGAGTCGGGAATGTCGAGTCGCTGAACGCGATAGGCGCCGGTTTGTAACAGCAGTAGAAACCGGCGCCCGTAGCCCAAATAGGAATAACCGTGGGAGAATCTCTCGCTTTAGGTAATAACATCACACATATCTAGATAAAATAGATAATGTGGCAAACAATAAATGAAAAAAGAAAAGAAAAGTGGTAACATAGCTAGTTACTAATAGTATGAGTAACATCATACATATCAAGGCAAGATGAGTCTATAGTCTAATAAATGAAGTGTTATAGAGGGTAGTAACATAGACTAGTAACATATGCATGTTACTAGTCTATGTTATTACCCATTGTGGCTAGTCTAAGTTCGTTGCAGACCAAGATTTCAGTGCGGACATCCAAATCCAAATACACTAAAACTGCATTCACGAAGATTTGGCCGAGGTAAACGCATAGTACCAAACGCGTTCCCAACCTATTCTTGTCAAATGCGTTGGGTCCGGCGGTCAACTCCGCATCTCAAGAACCCCGTCGTCCCCTCCGCGCTTCGCTCGCTCCACACTCTCGACACCATGCAACCAACCAGCCCCATCAAAAGCTCTGTCCTCGGTCGCGTGCACGTACCGCCCATTTACCTCACGCACCGGACATGTCGTCGCGATCACCGTCGTCGTCGTCTTGGGCCGCACCCCCCGGGCGCTCCATGGCCACCGAGGCACGCGAGGAGGCCACTGCCGGTGGTTGCCTCCCCGCGGACCAGTCCTGCTTTGCGCTCTCAGCGGGCCCACCCTATCCCTCGCGTCGTGCCGCTGCCGCCGCGCGAGCCTGCTGCACGACCACCTCCTACATCGTCGTTCTGAGCATCAGCTTCGGCTCCCTCCTCGCCATACTGCTCATCCTGTGTGTGATCCGGTGGTACCTCGTGCACCGCTCCGCGCGCCAGCAGCAGGAGGAGGCCACGGCTGCGGTCACCGATGCGGCCCCGGGAATGGCCAAGAAGCGGTCGGCGGGGCTGGACGCGGACGCCATCGCAGCGCTGCCTGAGTTTGTGTACCGGAAGGACGGCGGCGTCGGCGAGGAGGAGGAGGAGGACGCCGCAGAATGCGCCGTATGCTTGGCCGTGATGGTCGACGGGGAGGCGGCGCGGCGGCTGCCCAGGTGCATGCACGTGTTCCACCGGAGCTGCGTTGACGTCTGGTTGAGGGAGCACTCGACATGCCCGGTCTGCCGAGCTGAGGTGGTCATCAGGCCGGCCGGAGGAGAGTGCGCCGGGAAGGAACATGTGGGCAGCACGTCACGGGCTGTCACGTCACCGCCGCCGCGGGAGCAGGTACTGGACGACGGGGAGAGGGACCTGGAGGCGCAGTAGGACGTATTACTTGAGTAGGAAGTACTGTCGTTGTTTTTTCATTTCCGTAATATGCGCGCGTCGTAGCACTAGCTCTAGCATATAGGTAGGGATTTGTGGTCGTGAGTAGTATTTGGGGGTGGTTATCGAGAGTTGTATTCGGGAATAGCTTTTTTCTTTTTGCGAAATAACTGCTGTAGCATTGTGTATGAGAATAAAATTAGAATGACAATGCCAGAATGGACATGAAAGTTCTCTCTTAGATGTCACATTTTGTTTTTGAAGGACATGTGTGCGCGCGCTTAGAGCATCTCCAATAAATAATGATGTAGATGTATAAATAATACTCCCCCCTCCACGTCTTACATTATATGATGAAGAAAGTAGTTTTTTTACATCTTCAAGGCCAGAAAATGCTGCTTCAATAGATAATGTAGATGCAAAAATAATAAATTACACCAGCTTCTCCAAGTGATGTGTTGTAGAATACAACACTTGGAGATGCAGATTTGCATCTCCACCTCCTTGGTGATGTAAAACAGCCCGCTGCGCACGAATGTCCAAACGCCACTTCATTTCAGTTCCACCCGCCCGCCCGATGCCTGTCCGCCCGTTGCGCGGCCCCATGCCTGACTCCGGTGACCCCGCCGTCTCCGTCGCCGTCAGTCTAACCCACCTCGCCGCGGCCGCCGCAAGCGCAACCACCTTCACCGACCCTGCCTCCACCGCCATGCCGCCGCCCCCACCCCGCCGCTATGGGAACAGGTGCGCCGCCCGCGAAGAAGCTGTCGCGGCCTAAACCCGCGGTGGAGGTGTGAAGCGGCTGGCGGGGCACAACCCTGCGGCGAATCCATCTCGAGCGGCCAAGACGAAGGCGGTCGCGGCTGCTTCAGTCGATTCGCCACCGCCGGTCATGGACCTCCTCCTCCACCACCACAAGCCCCGCCGCCGGCCATGGAGGAAGACGTGGTCACGCCCACGGCAACCACCTCCAACGTGCTCGACGAAATGTCGCAAAGGTAAAAAAATTATTTTGCTTTGTATTTTTTTCTTTTGATTCCCGATACGAATAGAATGTGAGGTTGCATGTATGTACATTTTATAGTCTTGATGATGAAGCATTCATGCGCGCGACAAATGTGGCAAATGAAGATTATTTCTCTCAAGTGTATGCATCACAAGAATATAATACTTAATTTGATGATGATAATCTCGACATGGACGACGAGTGCTTCATTATCAAGGGAAGAACCACAAATTATACCAATGCCGAAGTTGTGTTGATTTGCACCGCGTGGAAGCGAAACTATCAAGGTGTATCCGCATGGAGTGACCAGGCCGCGAACACCTATTGGGACCGCATCAAGGAATTTTTCGATGAGCGCAACACTAGTGGACATTATCAATCAAGGGACTCTATTCGGCAATGTTGGGGCACCATCAAGGTTGAATATCAAAAAGTGGGCGGGTTGCTTTGTCAAATGTTGGTCGCATGACCCCTAGTGGTTGCGGTGATAGTGACATGGTAAGTATGCATATGTTCCCTACATTGTGTGTGTTTTCTCTACATTGCACAAGTATGCACTCAAATGATGATGGCACCTTTGTTATTTTGTTGTAGAAAATGGTTTGCGCAAGGATTGTTTCGACAAAGAAACAAAAAAGGAGAGAAGAGGAAAAAGAAAGGAAAAGAATTCACTTTCCATCATTGCTACAAAGAGCTTAAGGATGAGGAGAAGTGAAAGACTCAAGAAGTTTATGATGCTTTGAAGAAGAAAAGTGTGGTTGTTGAGGATGATGGTGACGAAAATGGTGAGGAGAGAAGGAGCCCTACTCCTCACTCGGCGACCAAATCATATAGGCCGGATGGATGTAAACAAGTGAAGGGTTCGAAGGCAGGAGGCAATGATCTTAAAGAAGGGTTTGACACCATTGTCATTACGAGGAAAGAAATTAAAGTTAAAATAAATGGAGGAGCGGGGAGAAGCTGAGCGGGGGAGGGGGGTGGAGGAAATATGCCCTAGAGGCAATAATAAAGTTGTTATTTACATTTTCTTATATCATGATAAATGTTTATTATTCATGCTCGAATTGTATTAACCGGAAACTTAGTACATGTGCAAATACATAGACAAACAGAGTGTCCCTAGTATCCCTCTACTTGACTAGCTCGTTAATCAAAGATGGTTAAGTTTCCTGACCATAGACATGTGTTGTCATTTGATCAACGGGATCACATCATTAGAGAATGATGTGATGGACAAGACCCATCCTTTAGCTTAGCATAATGATCGTTTAGTTTTATTGCTATTGCTTTCTTCATGACTTATACATATTCCTCTTACTACGAGATTATGCTACTCCCGAATACCGGAGGAACACCTTGTGTGCTATCAAACGTCACAACGTAACTGGGTGATTATAAAGATGCTCTACGTCTCCGATGGTGTTTGTTGAGTTGGCATAGATCGAGATTAGGATTTGTCACTCCGTGTATCGGAGAGGTATCTCTAGGCCCTCTCGGTAATGCACGTCACTATGAGCCTTGCAAGCAATGTGACTAATGAGTTAGTCACGAGATGATGCATTACGGAACGGGTAAAGAGACTTGCCGGTAACGAGATTGAACTAGGTATGATGATACCAACGATCGAATCTCGGGCAATTAACATACCGATGACAAAGGGAACAATGTATGTTGTTATGCGGTTTGACCGATAAAGATCTTCGTAGAATATGTAGGAGCCAATATGAGCATCCAGGTTCCGCTATTGGTTATTGACCGGAGATGTGTCTCGGTCATGTCTACATAGTTCTCGAACCGGTAGGGTCCGCACGCTTAACGTTCGATGACGATTTGTACTATGAGTTATGTGATTTGATTTACCAAAGTTTGTTCGGAGTCCCGGATGAGATCACGAACATGACGAGGAGTCTCGAAATGGTCGAGACATAAAGATTGATATATTGGAAGGTTATGTTTGGACACCGGAATGGTTTCGGAAAGGTTCAGACATTTTCCGGAGTACTGGGGGTTACCGGAACCCCCGCCGGGGAGTTAATGGGCCTTCATGGGCCCTAGTGGAGAGAGGAGGCGGCAGCCAGGTGGTGGAGCACACCCCCCAAGCCCAAACCGAATTGGACTAGGGTTGGGGGGGCCTCCCTTTCCTTCTCTCCTCCTCCTCCTTCCCTCCTTCTCCTAGTGGGAATAGGAAGGGGGGGATCCTACTTGGACCGGGAGTCCAAGTAGGACTCCCACCTACGGCGCGCCCCCCTTGGGCCGGCCACCTCTCCTCCCCATTTATATACATGGGAGAGGGGCACCCCAAAGACACACCAAGTCTTCTCTTAGCCGTGTGCGGTGCCCCCTCCACAGTTACACACCTCGGTCATTTCGTCGTAGTGCTTAGGCGAAGCCCTGCGCCGGTAACTTCATCATCACCATCGCCACGCCGTCGTGCTGACGAAACTCTCCCTCGTCCTCAACTGGATCAAGAGATCGAGGGACATCATCGAGCTGAACGTGTGCTAAACGCGGAGGTGCCGTACGTTCGATGGATCGCGAAGACATTCGACTACATCAACCGCGTTGCTAAATGCTTCCGCTTTCGATCTACGAGGGTACATGGACACACTCTCCGCGCTCGTTGATATGCATCTCATAGATAGATCTTGCGTGATCATAGGTAAATTTTTTGAAATACTGCGTTCCCCAACAGTGGCATCCGAGCCAGGTCTATGCGTAGATGTTATATGCACGAGTAGAACACAATGAGTTGTGGGCCATAATAGTCATACTGCTTACCAGCAACGTCTTACTTTGATTCAGTGGTATTGTTGGATGAAGCGGCCCGGACCGACATTACATGACCACGTTCATGAGACTGGTTCTACCGACGTGCTTCGCACACAGGTGGCTAGCGGGTTTCTATTTCTCCAACTTTAGTTGAATCGAGTTTGACTACACCTGGTCCTTGTTGAAGGTTAAAACAGCACACTTGATGAAAATCATTGTGGTTTCGACGCGTAGGTAAGAACGGTTCTTGCTAGAAGCCCGTAGCAGCCACGTAAAACTTGCAACAACAAAGTAGAGGACGTCTAACTTGTTTTTGCAGGGCTTGCTGTGATGTGATATGGTCAGGACGTGATGAGATATAAATTTTTGTATGAGATGATCATGTTTTGTAACAGTTATCAACAACTCACAAGAGCCATATGGTTGTCGCTTTATTGTATGAAATGCAATCGTCATGTAATTGCTTTACTTTATCACTAAGCGGTAGCGATAGTCGTAGAAGCAATAGTGGGCGAGACGGCAACGATGCTTCAATGGAGAACAAGGTGTCAAGCCGGTAACGATGGTGATCATGACGGTGCTTTGGAGATGGAGATCAAAGGCACAAGATGATGATGGCCATATCATATATATCACTTATTTTGATTGCATGTGATGTCTATCTTTTATGCATCTTATTTTGCTTAGTATGGCGGTAGCATTATAAGATGATCTCTCACTAAATTTCAAGGTATAAGTGTTCTCCCTGAGTATGCACCGTTGCTACAGTTCGTCGTGTCGAGACACCACGTGATGATCGGGTGTGATAAGCTCTACGTTCACATACAACGAGTGCAAGCCAGTTTTGCACATGCAGAATACCCGGGTTAAACTTGACGAGCCTAGCAAGCCTCGGAACACTGAGACCGAAAGGTCGAACGCGAATCATATAGTAGATATGATCAACATAGTGATGTTCACCATTGAAAACTACTCCATCTCACGTGATGATCAGACATGGTTTAGTTGATATGGATCACATGATCACTTAGATGACTAGAGATATGTCTATCTAAGTGGGAGTTCTTAAGTAATATGATTAATTGAACTTTAATTTATCATGAACTTAGTACCTGATAGTATTTTGCGTGTCTATGTTGTTGTAGATCAATGGCCCGTGCTACCGTTCCTTTGAATTTTAATGCGTTTCTAGAGAAAGCTAAGTTGAAAGATGACGGTAGCAACTGCACGGACTGGGTCCGTAACTTGAGGATTATCTTCATTGCTACACAGAAGAATTACGTCCTGGAAGCACCGCTAGGTGCAAGACCCGCTGCAGGAGCAACTCCGGACGTTATGAATGTCTAGTAGAGCAAAGCTGGTGACTACTCGATAGTTCAGTGTGCCATGCTTTACGGCCTAGAACTGGGACTTCAACGACGTTTTGAACGTCATGGAGCATATGAGATGTTCCAGGAGTTGAAGTTAATATTTCAAGCAAATGCCCGGATTGAGAGATATGAAGTCTCCAATAAATTCTATAGCTGCAAGATGGAGGAGAATAGTTCCGTCAGTGAACATATACTCAGAATGTCTGGGTACGACAACCACTTGACTCAACTGGGAGTTAATCTTCCTGATGATAGTGTCATTGACAGAGTTCTTCAATCACTGCCACCAAGTTACAAAAGCTTCGTGATGAACTATAATATGCAAGGGATGGATAAGACAATTCCCGAGCTCTTCGCGATGCTAAAGGCTGCGGAGGTAGAAATTAAGAAGGAGCATCAAGTATTGATGGTTAACAAGACCACTAGTTTCAAGAAGAAGGGCATAGGAAATAAAGGGAACTTCAAGAAGAACGGCAAGCAAGTTGCTGCTCAAGTGAAGAAGCCCAAGTCAGGACCTAAGCCTGAGACTGAGTGCTTCTACTACAAAGGGACTGGTCACTGGAAGCGGAACTGCGCCAAGTATTTGGCAGATAAGAAGGATGGCAAAGTGAAAGGTATATTTGATATACATGTTATTGATGTGTACCTTACTAATGCTCGTAGTAGCGCCTGTGTATTTGATACTGTTTCTGTTGCTCATATTTGCAACTCGAAACAGGGGCTACGAATTAAACGAAGATTGGCTAAGGACGAGGTGACGATGCGCGTGGGAAATGGTTACAAATTCGATGTGATCTCCGTTAGCACGCTACCTCTACATCTACCTTCGGGATTGGTATTAGACCTAAATAATTGTTATTTGGTGCCAGTATTAAGTATGAACATTATATCTGGATCTTGTTTGATGCGAGACGGTTATTCATTTAAATCAGAGAATAATGGTTGTTCTATTTATGTGAGTAATATCTTTTATGGTCATGCACCCTTGATGAGTGGTCTCTTTTTGTTGAATCTCGATAGTAGTGATACACATCTTCATAGTATTAAAGCCAAAAGATATAAGTTTAATAATGATACTGCAACTTATTTGTGGCACTGCCGTTTAGGTCATATTGGTATAAAGCGCATGAAGAAACTCCATGTTGATGGGCTTTTGGAATCACTTGATGCTTGCGAACCATGCCTCATGGGCAAGATGACTAAGACTCCGTTCTCCGGAACAATCGAGCGAGAAACTGACTTATTGGAAATAATACATACTGATGTATGCGGTCCGATGAGTGCTGAGGCTCGCGGCGTGTGTCGTTATTTTCTGACCTTCACAGATGATTTGAGAAGATACGGGTATATCTACTTGATGAAGCATAAGTCCGAAGCATTTGAAAAGTTCAAAGAATTTCAGAGTGAAGTGGAAAATCATCGCAACAAGAAAATTAAGTTTCTACGATCTGATTGTGGAGGTGAATATTTGAGTTATGAGTTTGGTCTTCATTTGAAACAGTACGGAATAGTTTCGCAACTCACGCCACCTGGAACACCACAGTGTAATGGTGTGTCCAAACATCGTAACCGCACATTATTAGATATGGTGCGATCTATGATGTCTCTTACTGATTTACCGCTATTGTTTTGGGGTTATGCTTTAGAGACGGTTGCATTCATGTTAAATAGGGCACCATCTAAATCCAGTGAGACGACACCTTATGAACTATGGTTTGGCAAGAAACCCAAGTTGTCGTTTCTTAAAGTTTGGGGCTGCGATGCTTATGTGAAAAAGCTTCAACCTGATAAGCTCGAATCCAAATCGGGGAAATGTGTCTTCATAGGATACCTAAAGGAGACTGTTGGGTACACCTTCTATCACATATCCTAAGGCAAGATATTCGTTGCTAAGAATGGATCCTTTCTAGAGAAGGAGTTTCTCTCGAAAGAAGTGAGTGGGAGGAAAGTATAATTTGATGAGGTAATTGTACTTATGCCTGAATTGGAAAGTAGTTCATCACGGAAGTCAGTTCTAGTGATTCCTACACCAATTAGTGAGGAAGCTAATGATGATGATCATGAAACTTCTGATCAAGTTACTACCGAACCTCGTAGGTCAACCAAAGTAAGATCCGCAGCAGACTGGTATGCTAATCCTATTCTGGAAGTCATGTTACTTGACCATGACGAACCTACAAACTATGAGGAAGCGATGATGAGCCCAGATTCCGCGTAATGGCTTGAGGCCATGAAATCTGAGATGGGATCCATGTATGAGAACAATGTGTGGACTTTGGTTGACTTGCTCGATGATCGGCAAGCCATAGAGAATAAATGGATCTTCAAGAAGAAGACTGACGCTGACGATAATGTTACTGTCTACAAAGCTTGACTTGTTGCGAAAGGTTTTCCACAAGTTAAAGGAGTTGACTACGATGAGACCTTCTCACCCGTAGGGATGCTTAAGTCTGTCCAAATCATGTTAGCAATTGCCGCATTTTATGATTATGAAATTTGGCAAATGGATGTCAAAACTGCATTCCTTAATGGATATCTTAAAGAAGAGTTGTATATGATGCAACCAGAAGGTTTTGTCGATCCAAAAGGTGCTAACAATGTGCGCAAGCTCCAGCGATCCATTTATGGACTGGTGCAAGCCTCTCGGAGTTGGAATATACGCTTTGATATAGTGATCAAAGCATATGGTTTTATACAGACTTTTGGAGAAGCCTGTATTTACAAGAAAGTGAGTGGGAGCTCCGTAGCATTTCTGATATTATATGTGGATGACATATTGTTGATCGGAAATGATACTGAATTTCTGAATAGCATAAAAGGATACTTGAATAAGAATTTTTCAATGAAAGACCTCGGTGAAGCTGCTTATATATTGGGATAGATCAAGACGCTTAATTGGACTTTCACAAAGCACATACCTTGATAAAGTTTTGAAGAAGTTCAAAATGGATCAGTCAAAGAAAGGGTTCTTGCCTGTGTTACAAGGTGTGAAGTTGAGTCAGACTCAATGCCCGACCACTACAGAAGATAGAGAGAAAATGAAAGTCATTCCCTATGCCTCAGCCATAGGTTCTATCATGTATGCAATGCTGTGTACCAGACCTGATGTGTGCCTTGCTATTAGTTTAGCAAGGAGGTACCAAAGTAATCCAGGAGTGGATCACTGGACAGCGGTCAAGAACATCCTGAAATACCTGAAAAGGACTAAGGATATGTTTCTCGTTTATGGAGGTGACAAAGAGCTCGTCGCAAATGGTTACGTCGATGCAAGCTTTGACACTGATCCGGATGGCTCTAAGTGACAAACCGGATACGTATTTATATTGAATGGTGGAGCTGTCAGTTGGTGCAGTTCCAAGCAGAGCGTCGTGGCGGGATCTACGTGTGAAGCGGAGTACATAGCTGCTTCGGAAGCAGCAAATAAAGGAGTCTGGATGAAGGAGTTCATATCTGATCTAGGTGTAATACCTAGTGCACCGGGTCCAATGAAAATCTTTTGTGACAATACTGGTGCAATTGCCTTGGCAAAGGAATCCAGATTTCACAAGAAACCAAGCACATCAAGAGACGCTTCAATTTAATCCGCGATCAAATCAAGGAGGGAGACATAGAGATTTGCAAGATACATATGGATCTTAATATTGCAGACCCATTGACTAAGTCTCTCTCACGAGCAGAACATGATCAGCACCAAGACTCCATGGGTGTTAGAATCATTACAATGTAATCTAGATTATTGACTCTAGTGCAAGTGGGAGACTGAAGGAAATATGCCCTAGAGGCAATAATAAAGTTGTTATTTATGTTTCCTTATATCATGGTAAATATTTATTATTCATGCTAGAATTGTATTAACCGGAAACTTAGTACATGTGTGAATACATAGACAAACAGAGTGTCCCTAGTATGCCTCTACTAGACTAGCTTGTTAATCAAAGATGGTTAAGTTTCTTGACCATGGACATTTGTTGTCATTTGATGAACGGGATCACATCATTAGAGAATGATGTGATGGACAAGACCCATTCGTTAGCTTAGCATATTGATCGTTTAGTTTTATAGCTATTGCTTTTTTCATGACTTATACATGTTCCTCTGACTATGAGATTATGCAACTCCCGAATACCGAAGGAACACCTTGTGTGCTATCAAACGCCACAACATAACTGGGTGATTATAAAGATGCTCTACAGGTGTCTCCGATGGTGTTTGTGGAGTTGGCATAGATCGAGATTAGGATTTGTCACTCCGAGTATCGGAGAGGTATCTCTGGGTCCTCTCGGTAATGCACATCACTATGAGCCTTGCAAGCAATGTTACTAATGAGTTAGTCATGGGATGATGCGTTACGGAACGAGTAAAGAGACTTGCCGGTAACGAGATTGAACTAGGTATGATGATACCGACGATCGAATCTCGGGCAAGTAACATACCGATGACAAAGGGAACAACGTTTGTTGTTATGCGGTTTGACCGATAAAGATCTTCGTAGAATATGTAGGAGCCAATATGAGCATCCAGGTTCCGCTATTGGTTATTGACCGGAGATCTGTCTCGGTCATGTCTACATAGTTCTCGAACCCGTAGGGTCCGCATGCTTAATGTTTGATGATGATTTGTATTATGAGTTATGTGATTTGATGTACCGAAGTTTGTTCAGAGTCCTGGATGAGATCATGGACATGACGAGGAGTCTTGAAATGGTCGAGACAAAAAGATTGATATATTGGAAGGTTATGGTTGGACACCAGAATGGTTTCGGAAAGGTTCGGACATTTTCCGAAGTACCGGGGGTTACCGGAACCCCCCCGGGTAGTTAATGGACCTTCAAGGGCCCTATTGGAGAGAGGAGGCGGCGGCCAGGTGGTGGCGCGCGCCCCCCAAGCCCAAACCGAATTGGACTAGGGTTGGGGGGGGGCTTTCCTTTTCTCCTCCTCCTCCTTCCCCCCTTCTCCTAGTGGGAATAGGAAAGTGTAAGTGCATCTAGTGCCCCTTAGTGATTTTGGTGTATTGAAGACTTATAGGTTAAGGGACTAATGCTTCTGTGAGTGTACACAGGTCTATAAGTCTATGAGGAGTTTGATATTTACAGAGAAACTCGACCCCTAAGAATGAATGTCTTCAACTGAAGACTTTGAAAGTGAAGAAATTGGTGTGATCCCGAAGACTTGATATTCATGCGAGGAATATGGAGTGTGAAGACTTTTGTTTTCGTAGTTTCATTTTTCTCTTTCTTGAGTCATAGGAAACACCGTACTGTTAAAGGGGGTCGAGGAAAAACTAAGGAAAAGTTTCCGTGTGATGCTCAACTCAAAATCCTACACCTACCAATCCCTTTGAGTGAAGCCATTGGAAATCTCATTCCGTTCAGTCA
Source organism: Triticum aestivum (assembly GCF_018294505.1). Classification (NCBI taxonomy): domain Eukaryota; kingdom Viridiplantae; phylum Streptophyta; class Magnoliopsida; order Poales; family Poaceae; genus Triticum; species Triticum aestivum. The sequence continues at coordinate 142,858,032 of NC_057796.1, read as the reverse complement.
ATTTCTTCAGTGACAGAGACGAAGATCTTCTGGTCTCTGAGGAATTTGTTCTGATTGAGGAGTTAGGAATTTGCCAGTGCAGATTGCCTACAAGTGAGGAACATGATAGCCCTGAGGAATTTGAACCTCACATTTCCGACCGTTGTTGTGCTATGCGCCAGCTGTCCCAAAATATCTATCTTATCCACCTAACGGTCATATCATTGAAGGGAATTTATGTCTTATCATGTCGGGCTGCTCCCTAGGCTATAAATAGCCGCCCCCTACAACCACTAGCTGGTTGGCTGCTCCGAGAGAAACTGACACTTGTCATTGAGAGCATCCCATCCTCCGAGGACTTTGAGCAAAAATCATCAAGTGAGGAAAACCCAAAACTAAACACCTACAAACCCAAAGTGATTGAGCATCACTAAAGAAATTGTTCCTCTGTCGATCCGACGCTTGTTACCTTTGAAGACTGTGCATCTTCCAGATGGTTAGGCGTCATGGTCTAGAGCATACAAGAGGAAATTGTGGATCGCCGAGTGACCGAGTTTGTGAAGGTTTGGAAGTCACCTGAAGACTTACCACGAGTGATTGGGCGAGATCTGTGTGACCTTAGCTCAAGGAGAATATAGTGAGGACTGTGTGTCCGGGACTGGGTGTCCTCAGGTTTAAATACCTAGCCGCTCCAACCAGACGTACAACTGTCACAACAGTTGGAACTGGTCTACCAAATCACTATCTTCACCGAGCTAACTGGTTCTATTTCCTCAACCCTTTCATTTCCTCATTACTGTGTTGTGTACTTGATCGTTACTATTTGAAGACTTTGACTGAAGGCTTTCTCAATTTCCTCAGTTCAATTTCTTCATTCAGTTTGTCTTCAGCCTGCTTATCCTGTGTTTACGCTTTCTGTACTCTGTGCTTGTTTTCATTTCATCATGATGACTGTGCTTCTGTTCTATTATGCTTGCATCTGAGTACTTATTCTGCTGCTAGTCGTTCGTGACTTAGGAATTTCCTCACCCTGAAATTTCTCAGTGACGAATTTGTAAAAATCTCCTATTCACCTCCCTCTAGTCGACTTAATGCACTTTCAATTGTTATCAGAGCAAGGTACTCCCTTGTTCTGTGTGATTTTGGTTTAACCGCCTGGAGTTTTAGTTATGTCAACCGCATGTATGATCAAGGTCTCTGCTGGGTGTCCTACCTTTGATGGGACGGACTACCCCTACTGGAAGAATAAGATGCGAATGCATCTTGAGGCAATTGACAACGATCTCTGGTCCCTCTGTCACTCCTACCATAAATGCTGCTGACGTGAAGAGATTCAAGCAACTCGACTCTCAAGCGAAGAACATCATATGTGGCCATCTGAGCAAAGGGCAGTATGGCATAGTGAGTGCTTTGGAGACAGCAAAGCTTATCTGGGATAGGCTGTCCAAGGTCAATGAAGGAGTCTCAACACAGCGTGACTCTCGAGTTGACGTTCTTCGCAATCTCTTCAACCGCTTCAAAAGACTCGAGAATGAAAATGTTCAGCAAACCTTCGATCGCCTCACTGACATTTCAAATGAGCTTCAAGCACTTGGTGCCACTAACATCACCGACCATGAGGTGGTGAAGAAATCGCTGAGATTGCTTGATTCCTCATTTGACACCCTTGCACAGATGATACAAGAACGTGGAGACTACAAGTCACTTGATCCCGCTGATATCCTCGAGAGGCTAAACACTCATGAGTTCCAGCTTGCTGAGAAGAGAGATCTCTATGGACGGAGCTATGGCAGATCACGCGCTCTGAAGGCCAAGGCAGTATCTGAATCTGAAGGTGAGGATTCTGGTAGTAGCCTTGGTGATCCTGAAGAACTAAGCCAGGAGCTAGCAATGCTCGTGAGGAAATTCCAGAAGTTCTCAAGACGTGGCCGCTTTGGAAAATCCTCAAGGAATGATGACATGAGATCAGATCCCCCATCCCGTGACTACAAGAAGAGAACTTGCCACAAATGCAAGAAACCTGGTCACTACATTCAAGATTGTCCTCAGTGGGAAAAGGAATCAAAGAAGAAGAAATACAACGATTACAGTTCTGATGACTCAAAGAAGAAGAAGAAATCTTGAAAGTCCTCATCATCAAAATCCTCGAAGTCTTCATCTCACAAGAAGAACAACTCCAAGAAGGCTCGGGCATTCATTGGGAAGGAAATGGACTCTAAGGCTGAATCTGAGGAAAATGAGGAAGAGGAGGCATCTGAGGAGTCAGAATCTGGTGTGGCGAGCCTAGCCCTCGCTACCGCGTTCGTCGGCAAGTCCATCTTCAACTCTGAGGAGAATGGCTTCCTCAACAAGACTGATGACTACAATGATGACTAAGCTCCATCTATTGCTTCATGGCAAAGGGTTCCAAGGTACTCAAATATCCCTCCTCTGAATCAAGTGAGGATGAGGATGAATCTGATGAAAACCTCAAGCCTAGCTACTCTAAACTTGCTAAGATTGCTGTAAAACAACAAAAGGCTTTTGAAAAGGTTCAAAATATGCTAGACAAGAGCGATGATATGTTGGGTGAAGAAATGGATCGCACTAAAACTTTGACTGAAAATCTTCAGAGACTTCAGTCCAAGTTTGATAACCTTTAGAGTCATCATAACACTCTCTTATCTGATCATGAGAAGCTTTCTTATGAATTTCTTCAAAGAAAGCAAGATCTTGAGAAGCTAAGGGTGAGTTATGAAGATCTTCAGAAGGAGCGTGATTCATTACTTGCTCAACAAATCAGCGCAGCTCAGGAAGAATTCATTCCTCCATGTTTGAAGTGCATTGAACGTGAATCTGCTAATTCTTCACCTGAAAGTTCAAATGCTTCTATTGCTGCAAATTCTTCACCTGTCTTTGCTATCACTAATTCCCCATCTGAGGATGCTGCTAGTATCACTGACAATGCATGGCTGAAGGAATTGTATATGACAGACATGTACAAAAGCCTCAAAGGGCATCAGGCACTTTGTGATGTGCTTAAAAAGCAGATCCTCAATAGGAACCCTAGGAAAGAGGGTATTTCCTTTGAGAGGAAACTCAATGCTGATGGAACATACTGGAAGCCTGAACAGTACCCCAAAACCTCATGGGTTGCTGCAAAGGGACCTCCAGTAGATCCATCCACTTTATCTGGCTTTACATGTGAATCTTCATATTCTTCTGATGAGTCATTTGACTCCAACTATAAACTGTTCAAAAATCAGAATGGTGAAGTATTTACTAGATATGTTTGCACTAACTGCAGGAACGTCCCCCCTATGAAGAAAATCTGGGTTCCCAAAAGGTGCCTTGAAAGTCTTCAGGTGAATGTCATCATGACACCACCTGCGAAGAATAGGAACCCTAGATCAAATTTTTCTTATGGACCAAAGTCTTCATATGGATCCAAGTCCTCATATGGACCACATTCCTCACGTGGATCAATTTCCTCATATGGATCAAAGTCCTCATATGAACATCATCGTGCTAACATGTATGTTTCGCAGGGAAGAACTAAGGGCTATGAATATGTGCATTATTCTTCAAATCATTATGTTCATAAGTCCTCGAAAAATTTCTCTGCTTATTCATATGCTTACCCTAACCCCTCTCGTGTGAAACGAACTAGATTGGCATCTATGCCACCTTTATCTTATGGAGCTCGCAGAATGATGAACTCTTTGCCACCCCTTCAGATGTGGGTGGTGAAGAAAAAGAACTAATCTCTTATGCAGGGTCAGGTCTCCAGTCGAACTTAAACATCTGAAGAATTTGCTGGAGACCTGAACATGCTTGAAAGGACGCAAGCTAATCATGAAGAAATGATTTTTCATGTCTCACGTCCTCATACTGCTATACCTATTCTATTGCTTGATGGAATTGATCTGATGAATTTGATGTCATATTCTTCACTGATGAAGTATATGAGTTCGTAAGCTGCACTAATTCATCTGCAGGATGATCAACCCAAAGCCACTGAGTGGGTCCTCGATAGTGGATGTACAAATCACATGACTGGTGACAAGAACTTATTGATGGACGCTCCCTTATCTCCATCACATCTGAAGCATATCACCTACACTGACAAAGGCAAAAGCAAGGTATTGGGTCTTGGTAAGGTTGTGATCTCAAAGGATCGACACATGGACAAAGTCATGCTTGTCGAGTCCTTAGGATTCAACCTCATGTCAGTCTCAATGCTTTGTGATCTTGATATGGTTGTTATCTTTGGCAAGTATCGTTGTGTTGTGATCATGGAAGCTGACCATTCCAAAGTCTTCGAAGGCTTTAGGAGAGGAGATCTGTATATTGTTGATTTCTCTACAGGACCACAACCTGCTACATGTCTACTTGCAAAAGCATCAGAAGGCTGGCTATGGCATCGACGACTTGGTCATGCTGGCATGAGGAACTTGCACACTCCCGCGAAGAAAAAGCATGTCATTGGCATCGAGGATGTCAAATTCCTCAAGGATCACCTGTGCGGACCTTGTGAAGCTGGAAAGATGACCAAGGCCAAGCATCCCGCAAAGACTATCATGACTACCACTCATCCATTTGAATTGCTTCACATGGATCTCTTTGGCCCCATTCATTATTCTTCATTCACCAATGAAGCTTCTTTATATGGCTTTGTTATTGTTGATGATTATTCTCGTTACACATGGGTGCATATTGTCACTTACAAACGTGAAGTGCAGGAAGTCTTCAAATGATTTTCCTCGAGGGCTTCAACCAACTTTGGTGTGAAGATCAAGCACATCAGAAGTGACAATGGAACCGAGTTCAAGAACACTGGTCTTGATGACTATCTTGATGAACTTGGTATTACTTGTTGGGGATATGACTATCGGGTATGACCCGCCTAGGAGGGGCCGGGTCATCCCTATGGCGGTTCATCTCAATGAAGCCCAAGAGTATAATAACAATGGAGGTTCATAGATAGGCTTAGTAGAGGGCCCAAACCCGAAGGTGGCTTAAGGCCCATGGATATAAACCGCCATGTATATGTAGACTTGTATTGTAAGGCATGAAGGATAAGTCACCGAGCCGGACACGTTGTATGAGTCGGCCGGGACTCTGTAGGACGGCAAGGCATCAACCCGTGTATATAAGGGGACGACCCAGCGGCGGCTTAGGACAAGAAACAACAGACCGAGAGCCAGGCTAAGCGTATTCGCTCCCTGGTCATCGAAACCCTAGCAATACCACCTCAAACTGGATTAGGCCTTTACCTTCACCGCAAGGGGCCGAACCAGTATAAACCCCTCGTGTCCTTTGTCCCGTTTAACCCGTTTAAGCTAACCTCGTCGCAATGGCTCCACAACTAAGTCCTTCCATGAGGACATCTGCCGTGACACTTCCATGACAGTTGGCGCCCACCATGGGGGCGGCGCACGGTGGTTTCGAGTTCTTAAAGGGCAACTTCGAAGGGATCAAGGGATACACCGTGGGCCGGATGACCAAGAGTCGTCGCGGCAAGATCTACATCGACAACGCATGCTGGGGCCCCGAGGCCAGCTCAATTGAGTACGGGGACCGGGTCCCCTTCGGCGGAATTCACGTTTTCATCGGCAAGATCGGCGAACCGGGCCCTGAGCCGCACACCTGCACCGACATCGTCGAGACAGCTCAGCGTGCGAGATCCGCCCGAGTTCAGCCCGCCATGAATCGTACCTTCGTGGGATTCATCCATGGAGCGGAATCTGAGGATAGATCGGCATCTGGTGGGGAGGCGGTTGCTTACTCTGATGGTGAGTCGTCCAACGGTGAGACCGAGTCATTATATCAACTGCACGGCCAGCTTGGGGGCTATTCCGATGGCGGTAGTATTTCGGACCCCTACGAGCCGCCGAACCGGGTTGCAATCTTCATGGCCGGTACGCAGCCAATACAACATTGTTCAACTGCAGCGGCATTGATTTCCGGGTCAGTAGTGGCGACGGCTGCCGGGGCAGGAGGCCCTATGCGCCTACCGGCTCAGGTCTTAACTGACTTGCTGGATAAGCTGACAGCATTGTTGATAGCAGTGGTCAACCCGAGGGATCAGGATCAACATAATGCGGCGGTCGCAAAATTGCATGATGAGATAGCGTAGGCCAAGGAGGAGCTGAACACAGAAAACACTAGGATGGCCGAGGAGCGGGCTGCTTTGGATGCTCAAGCACAGCGGATTCAGTCAGAGTCCTTCCGGCTCATGCTGGATCAGAACGCTTCAAACGAGGTCATGAGGAGGAGGCATCAGACTCGCCTGCCTCCGGTTTACGAGGCGAGAAATCTCTTTAACACGCCCGGAGCAGGGAGCAGTAACCAGCCAGTGATAAACCAGGTTGAAACACCTAGGACGGGTGCGCCGGCTCAGCCGCGCACGACGGACCCGCCTCGTCAGAACAATATCCCGCCGCAGCACGTGCCGACGCCACCGGGTCATTATTCTAACCCCTTGGACAACATGATCGCGGCAGCATCACGATTGGCGGCTCTCCCAGTCGAAGGCGAGTCTCCAATGGCGGTTGAAATGCGAAGGGCTAGAGAACTGCTTCAGACAGTGTTGGTTCAGTAGCAGGCTTATTCTTACAGTCATGATAGGATTCATTCAACCCCTCGCCCGAGTCGAAGTTATAGCAGGCATATCGAGGAACCAGCCGTGTCAAGCAGTGGGTGGAACCGCAACCCGCCCCGTGGACATAACTCAGCAGGAGGTGGGGGTAATGCCCAGAATGTGGTGGATCAAGGAAGAGCGCGTCGGGAAGCTGAGCTGGCGGCTCAGTATGCGCCTCGCCAGCATTCCCGGTTCGTCCGACAACTTCGGTGGAGATAGGTGTGACTTTCAGGACTTTGGCTGTGCCGTGTTTGGCACCGGCTCTGCGTAACGTACGTTTACCCAAAGATTTTAAGGGTCCCCGTAAGGTGCCCAACTACACTGCCGACTTACCCCCTGAAACATGGGTCCAGAGTTATGAGATGGCAATGGAGCTGCTAGATGTTGAAGATGCTCCATGTGCGGAGTATTTCACCATGATGTTGGAAGGGACAGCTCGTACTTGGTTGAAAGGGTTGCCAGCCAACTCCATTGGGCCATGGGCCGAGTTAAAAGCCCGGTTTATCCAGAATTTTAAAGATACATGCAAGCAGCCCATGTCAATTGTGGATTTAGCCTCCTGTGTCCAAGAAGAAGGTGAGTTGACAACCCATTGGGTCCGCCGGGTCTCGACAATCCCGCACTCGTCGGATCGTATCAATGCCGATTCAGCAGTCTTAATGTTGGAGAACAATTGTCATTTCACGCCCTTGAAGCAGAAATTAGGGCGGCTCAAACACCACTGCAATGACATGGGGACACTCATGGAGGCTCTGGTTAAGTATGCTGACTCTAATGGTACCAAGGACCCTGAGTCTGATGATGAAAAGCCGGGAAAGGGAAAGAAGAGCAGCAACACCAGAGGGCAGCAGCATAACCCGGCGAACCATGGAGGCAACGGTAAGCGCAAAGCTGATAATAGTTTGGACTTTGTGGCTAACACCAATGCATAGAATAATGGTCAGCGTCGTAAGGGTAAACCGCCCCCACGGGCTGGTGGGTCCGGCTTCAATCTTGAACAGATGCTAAATCAGCCCTGCCCAAGACATGGTACGCGAGAAAGACCGTCAAGGCACCTCTGGATGGATTGCTTCATTATGAAGGAGTACAAAAATTCCAATCTTTTTCAAGAGAGTCATGGGCCGGGTGGTGGCTCAGGATCCGGCTCTCATGGACAGGGTTACGGCGGTGGCGGCTCTAACTCTGGGTTCCAAGGAAATCAAGGCAATCACGACAACCAGGGTGGTTACAATCAATAGAGTAATTAGGGGAATCAACAGCAGCAACAGTCTGGTTATTAGAGCAACCCGAAGCAGTTGAATAGTGTACGGTGTCATGTCTTCACCACTAGCCTATGTAAGTGCGACCAGAAGCTTCATAAGAGGGCAGTCAATGCTGTTGAGCCGGCGGTTCTCCGTTACTTGCGCTGGTCTGAGCAGCCCATTGTGTGGAGCCGGGAAGATCACCCGCCCTGGGTTGATAATCTGGGTCACTTGGCTTTGGTGGTCGCACCTCAGGTCGGAGGATATAAGTTCACCAAGGTACTCATGGACGGAGGGAGCAACATCAATATCCTTTATTATGAAACTTTCCGCCGCATGGGGTTGACTGATAAAAATCTTAAGCTGTCAAACACGGTTTTCCATGGCGTGGTGCCTGGTAAGTTGGCCTACCCGGTTGGTAAGATAGCTCCGGAAGTTGCTTTTGGAGATGATCATGAATCTAGATCGGAGACATTGACCTTTGAAGTGGTCAAGATCCACAACCCATATCACGCTCTGTTTGGAGGGCCGGCTTACGCCAAGTTCATGGCGCGGCCTTGTTATGTGTATCTGCAGCTCAAGATGCCGGGTTACAAGGGAACCATCACGGTGCATGGAAGCCGGAAGATAGCCTTGGAGTATGAGGAAGGTGACGCTGCCTATGCTGAGTCTGTTTGTGCAACTGAGGAGTTGAAGTTTTATAAGAATAATGTTGACCCGACGGACATGACGTCTTTGAAGAAGCCAACTACAGAGAATGATCCTTCACTCAAATTTATGTCGGCAGATGACACTAAAATGGTTGATTTCGTTCCTGGCGACTCATCAAAGCAGTTCAGTATCAGTGCCAATCTGGATCCGAAATAGGAAAGCGCGCTCATCGAGTTCATCCGTGAGAACCGGGACATCTTTGCATGGTAGCCTTCAGACATGCCGGGTGTACCGAGGGAACTCGCTGAGCACACTCTTAATATTGATCTGAAATTTAAGCCGGTCAAGTAGTTTCTTCGCCGATTTAATGAGGAGAGGCGGAAGGCCATTGGAGAGGAAGTGGCCCGGCTCTTGGCAGCCGGGTTTATCGTCGAAGTTTTCCATCCTGAGTGGTTGTCTAACCCGGTGATGGTACTCAAGAAGAATGGCACTTGGCGGATGTGTGTGGATTACACAGACTTGAACAAGGCTTGTCCGGCTGATCCATTTTCTCTCCCTCGTATTGATCAAATCATTGATGCTACGGCGGGTTGTGAGCGTTTGAGTTTTTTGGATGCTTATTCTGGTTATCATCAGATCAAGATGGCAGTTAAGGACCAGGAGAAAACAACTTTCATTACTCCGTTTGGAGCCTTCTGCTATGTGTCTATGCCTTTTGGGCTCAAGAGTGCCCAGGCGACTTATCAGCGATGTGTGCAAAATTGCCTTCACAATCAAATTGGGCGCAATGTTCATGCTTATGTAGATGACATTGTGGTGAAGTCAAGAAAGAAGGAGACCCTGATTGATGATTTGAAGGAGACATTTGACAATCTCCGGGTCTACAAGATGATGCTTAATCCGGCTAAATGTGTCTTTGGTGTGCCAGCAGGCAAGCTCTTGGGTTTCTTGGTTTCTAACAGAGGCATTGAAGCTAACCTGGAGAAAATCAAAGCCATTACTTCGTTGGCTAAGCCGACGTGCGTTAATGATATTCAGCGTCTGGCGGGTCGTATTGTGGCTTTGAGCCGGTTCATAAGCTGGCTGGGTGAGAAGGCTATCCTCCTTTATCATATGATGAAGAAGACGGATCATTTTGTTTGGAGCGATGCTGCTAACCAAGCGTTTGAGGATCTGAAGAAACAATTGGCTGAGCCGCCCGTGCTTGCTGCCCCTGTTGATAAAGAGCCTCTGTTGTTATATGTGGCAGCTAATAGCTGGGCCGTCAGTGTAGCCATCGTGGTGGAAAGGAAGGAGGCATGCAAGGAATATCCGGTTCAATGGCCGGTTTATTATATCAGTTAAGTGCTTATTGATTCCAAACAGAGATACCCACATTGGCAGAAGCTTGTGTATGGGGTTTTCATGGCAAGCCGGAAACTTAAGCAATATTTTAGGGTCATCCCATCACTGTGGTTAGCTCTGCTCCTTTGGGAGATATCATCCAAAACAGGGAAGCAACTGGCCGGGTTGCTAAGTGGGCCATTGAGCTTGGACCTCACGGTTTAAAGTATGTTTCTCGTACGGCTATCAAGTCCCAAGCGCTTGTGGATTTCATCAATGATTGGACAGAGTTGCAGGCACCGGAGGAAAAGCCAGATAACACATATTGGACTATTCACTTTGATGGATCTAGACAGCTGGAGGGCTCGGGGGCTGGAGTTATCTTGACTTCCCCACGAGGTGATAAATTTTCTTATGTCCTCTGGTTAATGTTCCCTTGTACTAACAATGCAGCTGAGTATGAGGCCCTGCTCCATGGTCTTCAGATGGCTAAGGAGATGAATTTAAGCCGGGTGCGATGCTTTGGCGATTCAGATTTGGTGGCCCAACAGGTTTCTGGTACTTGGGATTCCAAGGATCCGCTTATGGCGTCTTATCGTCGAGCGGTCGATGCCATTGCAGGTCACTTCAAGGGTTACCAAGTTGAACATATTGATCGAAGGAAGAATGAGGCGGCTGACAACTTAAGCCGGCTAGGCTCTCAGTGTAAGCCGGTACCACCTAATACGTTCCTGGATGTTCTACTCAACCCTTCGGTCAAGTTGCCTACGGAAGAGGACCTTGCTGTTCCTGACCCGAAAGCACAATTGGTGGCAGCTCTTCATGCTATTCCTGATTGGACAGTGCCATATTTGGCTTACATGACCCGGGGTGAGTTACTGGAGGATGAGACCTTGGCGAGGCAGATAACCCGACAGTCCAAGTCCATGACAATTGTCAATGGGGAGCTGCACCATTGCCGTGTTACAAGGGCGTTTCAGCGTTGCGTTTCTCCTGAAGAAGGCTATGAGATTCTGCGTGAGATCCATGAAGGAGATTGTGGTCATCATGCCGGCTCTGAATCTCTTGCAGCCAAGGCTTTTCGTCACGGTTTCTATTGGCTGACAGCTCATGCTGATGCTGAGGACTTGGTCAGAAAATGTGACGGTTGTCAGAAGTTTTCACGCCGAGCTCATGTTCCGGCTCAGGAGCTGAGGATGATTCCAATCACTTGGCCGTTTGCGACTTGGGGGCTTGATATGGTTGGACCTTTTAAGAGGTCCAAGGATAAGAAGACCCACCTTTTGGTGACGGTTGATAAGTTCACTAAGTGGGTCGAGGCAGAGCCGGTCAGTAAATGTGATGCGGCAACGGCGGTTCAATTCATGAAGAAGGTGATCTTCCGTTTTGGCTTTCCACACAACATTATAACAGATAATGGCACTAATCTCTCCAAGGGTGCTACGAAAGAATTTTGTCAATGTGAGCATATCCGGCTTGATGTATCATCAGTGGCTCACCCCCAATCCAATGGTCAAGCTGAGAGAGCCAATCAAGAGATCCTAAGAGGCATCAAGCCCCGGCTTATGGTTCCCTTACAGAGGACGCCAGGTTGTTGGGTGGAGGAGTTACCTTCCATGTTATGGAGCATCAATACCACCCCAACAGATCTACGGGTTACACACCTTTCTTCATGGTTTACGGAGCAGAGGCGGTTCTCCCTAGTGACATCCGTCACGACTCACCGCATGTGGCGGCTTATGTTGAAGCTGACAATGAAAAGGCATGTCAGGAAGCACTTGACCTGTTATACGAGGAGTGTGACATCGCGATGGCTCGTTCGACGATCTACCAGCAAGATCTGCACCATTATCACAGCCGTCGGGTTAAACCAGAACTTTTCAAGAAGGTGATCTGGTGCTCCGGCTTATCCAGGATCAAACTGATATGCACAAGTTATCCCCACCTTGGGAAGGACCTTTTGTGGTCAGTAAGAATCTCAACAATGGGTCCTACTACCTTATTGATGTTCGAGAGCACAAAGACTCACGTAAGTCAGAGGAAGAGACCCACTGGCCGTGGAATATAAAGCGAAGTTAGGATTACCCTTTGATCTGGCTTATAGGCCACATATATAAAAAAAACCCTGGGGGTTTGCTACCCAGGTTAAAGGGACCAAAGAGAGTCTGTTGAAAAAGCACAACTCAAACATAGGTGCCCATTGAGCACATCTCAAAAATATTGCTTGGGGGCTCTTTGTTCTAAAGAACAAGAGTTTTTATAACCCTTGTAATAGGCTTAAAAGCCAGGCTTGGAAGCCAGGTGTGTTCACCTAAAACCCCGAGTTATCCTGCCTTTTTAAGTCTGCCACTCCGCCCAGGTAATCCTGGAACGACCCGCCGTAATTTTGACAAGTCAATCTTATAAACACCCTGAACTTGTCAAAGTTAAAACGATGATTGGTCGTGTGAGGTCCGGCTTATAAGGTTTGTATGAAGGTTTAACTCAGTGGCTGTGCGGCCCTTGAAAGCACTTGAGTTTTAGGCCTGGCAGCCTATGAAAAGCCTCGTTTTTCGTTGGTTTCCTATTCAACAGATTTTTTGAGGTTCATCTAATGAGGCTTATAATGCTTTCTGATTACAATTCATCCGGTGTTTATTAACCCGGCCTGGCTTTTGACTATAAGTCGCCAGTATGAGACCAGATAACATCTGGTGTTTATTAACCCGGTCTGGCTTTGTTCATAAGCCGGCAATATATGATAATTACCGGTGTTCAAGTTTTGGGTTATCACCCTTACTCTGCTGGTTTGGTAAACCAACAGTGTGATCAAATATCACAGGTATGACATATTTTGTTATAATTGAGCCAGTCCTGGTAATAAACTATTTTAGTTTCCAGTGATTATATATTGGGCATTATGACCCGTCCTGTGGTAAACCGTGGGACACTATCGGCGTTCTGGGAACGGGGGTCCCTAGACTTGCCTGCCTGCGGCCCATAGCGTGGCTGAGCTAGCAGGCCCGTACGGCCCATCTTCATCGACAAGGCATCCAAGACCCTCGCGAGGGGCCAAGCCTCGCGAGGTGGACGACGCAAGACCTCCTCAGGAGCGGCCTCGCCAGGCAGGCTCACAAGGGGCGGAGAGATCAAGGCAAGGCAAACCTCGCGAGGTCCTCGTGACGTGAGCCATGATGATCGAGACCAGGCGGGCGCCAGCGCGCACATCGTCCTTGTTTCCTCTTTGGTGCCAAGGGGGCGAGCGCAGGCGCGGAGTACCGAGGCATCAAGCAAAGGTTTCTATATCGGTGCAACGAGACCAAGACCAGCGGGACGGCAAGACGGAGGTCACCATGGAGCCCAAGACGGCGTCACCACCAGAGCCTTTCGTAGGCGAAGACCCCTTTTGTCAGGATAAGCTGTACTAGCTGTCCCCTTCCAAATTGGCTATTGTTGGCTCCCTTCCCGCTCAATATTTTGGGAGAGGACCAGGGCCTATATAAGTAGAACTAGCCAGCACAGTAGAGGCATCTGATTCAGAGGCATCTCACCCACACAAGTTTGTCAAGCACAGGAACACCTCAACCTCAGGAGGCTGTTCTTCCCCTTGTACTGTTCATCAGCAGCCCAAGAGGCAATCCACCACCAACACACTAGAGTAGGGGATTACACCACAACGGTGGCCCGAACCAGTATAAATCTTGTGTCTTTGTCTTGTGAGTTCGTCGAGTTTGTCCGTGAGATCTTAGAGAGCTAGAGCGTGGATTGGTAGGGGGGAGGTCTTCGCGCGCACCCCAGTGTTCGAACCTTGAGGGTTTTCCGGAACCCGTGATCCGACAGACACTTGTGATCTATTTTGCATATAGGAACAGACTAAAAAAGCTGATATTATAAGCATCAATGGCAGATCTTCAATTGGCAGATCAACAGTCTCATGAAAAGCAGAAACGTGCACGATGGCACGGCAGATTCAAAGTTTTACTATCCTATTACATGCCTCCATGGACCGAATGAGATCAAGTGTTTAAAAAAATATCAAGTGTTTAGAACCGCCCGGCGGTTCAATCTTCTTGGCCTTGCTGCCCGGAGTTTTCTGCGCCATCCTTTGCCGGCTCTTCGTCTTCCTCCGCTGTCTGAAAAGTTGGTGATGACCAATCGATGCCAGATAAAGCTTCAAATTCAGCCTCATCATCTATAAGCTCAGACGGATCAACTTCAGGGGCAAAGGTGTGCTTACGAATTGGCGGGATCAAGTCCATCACTTTGTAAGCCGGAGTCGGCATCTTTTGATTCTCCTGGTTATAAGCCGGATGATACTTGGAAAGGTCTGAGTCATTGGCAATCAGAGTGGCCATTGGACAAATTTCCTTTACGCAAGGCAAGAAGTCTTTCTAATCAAAAGGTGTACCATCTTCTTTTAAGCTTGGTTTACCAGTGGCTACCTCAGACGGGTCAAGCTCTGGTACCCATGCCTTGGCCCGGCTCAAAGCCGTCACAGCGCCGGCTCTTGCAGATGACCGTTTTATCTCATCAAATCTTACAGGCAGCACATAGAGTTTCTTCAAAACATCTATCGGCATAGTTGGTGCTTGACCTATGGGCGAAATGGCGGCTAATGCACGTTGAGTTCCAGTGTACAGCTGCTCGACAAGTGTATAGACAGCTTTAAGCTTCACTAGCATATCTTGATTGAGGTTGCTGCTCCTGGGACCTGGATACATCGCAAATTGATTAAATGGCGGGTTATATGATCACAATACAAAGTGATGACTGGCAAGGCGACTCACCAAAGATAGCTGAAACCATCTGAGATACATGGTTTTTTAAGCCGGTGAGCTCAGTGGTCACCTCTTGAAGCGCTGCCTCTGCTTTCTCAGCATGTTGCATTAACACCGTCTTTTCTTCCGCCCAAGTCTTTTTCTCTGCTTCAAAACTGGTCTTCAGTTTTTCCGACTCAGCCACGCTAAACTGGAATTTTGACTCAGCTTTCCGGGTCTCAGTTTCTTGAGTCGCCAGCCGGGTCTTTGCATCATTCAATTGAGACTCCAGTTCAGCAGTGGCAGCCTGTATGAAGTATAGAGTTAGCAACATTTATATCAAGATACCAAGAATACAAGTCCCAAGTCTTTTGCCAGCAATAACACTTGACACTTGGGGGCTAATGTCTATCAAAGAAAATTTTCAAAACAATGGCTCTTGTGAATAAAGTCCCCAGTACTTTGCAAGCAAGACTACTTGGCACTTGGGGGCTAATGCATACCGCTTGTATCTTCTTCGTACTGAGCCGGGTGTGCTGTAAACAGTCCCAACCGGCTCATGGGGGCTATGCAATTAAGCTCTCCTTTCTTCCACAATGATGAATAGGACCGGCTCATTCATGCTGATTAAGCCGGCCCTTGGGGACTACGGATGGAAAGTTAAAGCTGCTTAAACATCCGATTTATTTTTAAACCGGACAAGGAAGGATTCTAGGACATAAGTTTATGGATTCTGTTAAAAGTCTACAGCCTATTCAATATTATCATACCCAGTAGACCTGGGGGCTGGCAGGATATACATAAATTATTCAAAGCTGAAAAACATACCTCATACTTTTGGTGCATTTGTTTCACCATATCAACTTCAAGATCGCGGCTGGAGTGTACTTGGCTGATATAACCAGAGAGGATCTCACTGCTGCTCAGTTGTGCATAATGGGAGATGTCAAACTTCATCTTTCGCCTTTCAATAACCTCTTGCTTAGCAGTATGTTTAGCCAAAGCTATTGGATTTCCCGGCTCTACAAAGCCGGTGCCAGTAATCAACACATCATCATCATGAGTTTCCGACAGCTTAAGTGAGCTGAGGGTGCAGGATCGGAAGGATTATTAGCAGTATCATCAACTCTGGGATCCGGAATCTCAGGCGGAGTGACGGTAGCAGGTTCTTCTGGCTGTTTGTCAGAAGCTTCAGGAACAGAGACTTGTGGCTCCAGCTCAGCAGTTTTCGGTGCTTCAGTTGGTTTGTTCACCTTCGCCTTCTTGTTGGATTTTGCTTGTCCACTACGCGGATTATAACAAGTTAGTGTAAATATAAGGGTATGAAGAATTACAAAGTAAAATCAATTGCTATTACCCAGGGGCAGTTTTGAAAGCCGGCAACTCAGTTTGCGATGAGTCGCCAGAGGAAGAACGGGCAAGTTCCTGATTAAGGGTTATCAACAGAGTTAGAAGGTAAGCAGATAAGATCTGCCAAACAGATAAAAAGAGTAATTAAAAAGGAACCTCGTTTCGACGTTTTCGAGGGGCAGGAGTGTTTAGTAAGCCGGAGGATAACTCGTCACCTCCACTAGTTCAGGTCTGGCGGCGATTCTCGTGTTGCTGTTGCTTCAAAAGAAAGTGAGGATCTAAATAAGCCAAGGGGTGTGAAAACCTTACTTTCCGGGTTACTTGTCGAAGTTTCTGTCTTGGCAAAGGGTCTGAGCCGGAGGAAATAATAGTTACCTCTTCTTCAGCTGCTTGGCTGGCCCCCGTGTCAGCCTGATAATAGTTAGTGTCAATAAGATGATTGAAAAATGAGCCAAGAGGGTCAAGGGCTACCTCCGACTCAGAGGTGTCATCCAGTTTGAGCAGGTCAGAGGCGCTCGGTTTTTTCTTCTTCTTGGTGGTCTTCTTGGCGGTTTTCCTAGCGGCATTTTTGGCAGCCCTGGCCTTCTTAGCAGCCTCGTGATCATACTCCACTTTCCAAAAGTCAGACTTAGCCTGCAAAGGTTATTAAGGGTCGAGTTAATAAAGTATTCAAATGATGAGGTGAAGATAAGTAAGTTCAGAGGCTTACATCTGGTGGCGGGTTAAGCTTGCAGAAAGGGGCCAGACCCACTTTAACACAATCTTCCGGTTCTTCATTCAGAAGAGACTTAACCATTTCATTTATTGCTTCATCAGTTAATGGTGTGGAGCTGTGGCGCAATGAATCTTTTTCACCACCAGTGTAAGTACACATTAAGCCGGTGCAGCGGCTTAACGGAATGATCCGCCAAGAAACCCAACACCTGACTAAATCAACGCCAGTTAGCCCATTTCCTAGCAGAGCTTTGACCTTCACAATAGTAGGTGTAATCTTCTTTCGTTCAGCAGCGGTAAGTTTTTTAGGAAGATTATGTTTTGGGTCCACGCGCTCAACACGATAACCCGGCAGTGGATTCTCATCAGCCGGGGAAGTATCTTTGCAATAAAACCACATTTGGTTCCAATCTTTTGGGTGACTCGGCAAGCAGGCATAAGGGAAGATGGCGTCTCTTCTGCGTTGCATTGATATTCCACCGAGCTCCAAGCTAGGACCATTTGTTAACTCAGTCTGGCGGTTTAAGTAAAAATACTCTCTAAAGAGATCAACACTGGGCTCCTCTTGAAGGTATACTTCACAGAAGACTTGAAAGTTGCAGATATTTGACACGGAATTGGGTCCGATGTCTTGAGGGTGGAGCTGAAAAAAGTGCAGAACGTCTCGGAAGAATTTAGAGCCGGGCGGTGAGAAGCCCCGGTTCATGTGGTCAGTAAAAACGATGACTTTGCCGTCTTTCAGCTGAGGTCTTTCTTCGCCCGGGTTAGGAGCACGGTAATGCATCACACTCTTGGCGGGTAGATACCCGACTTTGAAAAAGTCCTTAAATGTACCCTCAGTGACAATGGAGGGAATCCAGTTGCATGTGTAGACTGTTTTGGGCGGCATTGTGAAAGAAAGAAATCCTAAAGGAAAGGAAAATTTTGCCGGTTCAAGTTAGCTGATGAAATCACAAGTTAACAGTTACAACATACATTCAGAAGGGTGGCTTAAGTGAGGACTAATGACATATGGTTGGTTAATTGTAAGCCGGACGTATAAGCCGCCATGTTATGTACAAGTGTTCAGAATCTGACAAAGAGCAAAATTCTACTAAGCGTTGGACAAACAGGTTTCACGGATTAAGGTTATAAATTTGGATCTGCAACTGTTCAGAAAAAAGGGAATAAATTCGAAACCTACAGAGACAACGGTGGAAAAGTGAAGGTGCCCCAGAGGAGATCTGGCGCGATGAGGATATGCTTTAGTATAAAAAAAGTGCTAAACTACTACAGCGCAAGATTTATGCGGTTCTTGGATCTAATCCATGGGTCTAAAACAAGAATAAAGAAGGACGGCGATGAACACCGATGAATACTGAAACCCTAAATGACAGATCTATGGCGAAGGAAAGGAGGACTTACTGATGCTGATGGGACAGTGGAGAGGCGCCGCGATTTTCTGGTCCATTCAGGGTGATGCAGCGGCCTGAGTTGAGGTCGGAGACAGAGGTCGACGGTGGCGAAGCTCGTACGGGTTGGTGCGCCAGAGGAAGAAGAAGAAGGTGAGAAGGAAAAGGGGGAGAATGAGAGGAGAGTCCAAGGTCTTATTTATAAGGCTCGAAGGACAAACGACAGGCGCGAGAATCGATGAGGCGGAAAATGGATAAGCGACGGCGCGGGTGCCTCGATTTTCAGAGGGACAATAAAGAGATTTATTAAGATTTGGGTTCTGTGAAGCATTAATGGCAGGTGACGTCACGGCGGGTTACCGTAAATTCCGGAGATGACGTCATGGCGGGTTACAATATTTCACAGTAAGATGAGGAAGGATTTTTCTAAGTATTGAAGATTGACATGAACAAGTTCAAATGGACCTGGGGCCGAATGTTGGGGATATGCTATCGGGTATGACCCGCCCAGGAGGGGCCGGGTCATCCATATGGCGGTTCATCTCAATGAAGCCCAAGAGTATAATAACAATGGCGGTTCATAGATAGGCTTAGTAGAGGGCCCAAACCCAAAGGCGGCTTAAGGCCCACGGATATAAACCGCCATGTATATGTAGACTTGTATTGTAATGCATGAAGGATAAGTCACCGAGCCAGACACGTTGTATGAGCCGGCCAGGACTCTGTAGGCCGGTAGGGCATCAACCCTTGTATATAAGGGGACGACCCATCAGCGGCTTAGGACAAGAAATAACAGATCGAGAGCCAGGATAAGCGTATTCGCTCCCTGGTCATCGAAATCCTAGCAATACCACCTCAAACTGGATTAGGCCTTTACCTTCACGTCAAGGGGCCGAACCAGTATAAACCCCTCGTGTCCTTTGTCCCGTTTAACCCCTTTAAGCTAACCTCGTCGCAATGGCTCCACAACTAAGTCCTTCCATGAGACATCTGCCGTGACACTTCGATGACATTACTCATGAGTTATCTGCTCCTTATACTCCTCAGCAGAACGGTGCCGTGGAGTGCAAGAACCGGACTCTCGTTGAGATGGCTCACACTATGCTTGACGAATACAAGATGCCTCGTCACTTTTGGATTGAGGCAATTGATACTGTGTGCCACATCATCAACAGGGTATATCTTCACAAATTCTTCAAAAAGACCTCATATGAACTCCTCACTGACAAGAAACCCAATGTGAGTTATTTCAAAGTCTTCGGTGCTAAATGTTGGATTAGAGATCCTCATCACAATTCTAAATTTGTACCGAAAGCACATGAAGGTTTTATGCTTGGTTACGGAAAGGACTCGCACACCTACAGAGTCTTCAACAACTTTCATCACAAGGTTGTTTTTTTACTGAACACTGTAGGGAAAGCCCCCACAGCCTTTCATCACAAGGTTGTTGAAACTGTAGATGTGCGGTTCAATGAAACTAATGGCTCGCAAAGAGAGCACGTACCTCCTGTGCTAGATGAAAAATCACCTGAGGAAACCATCAAGTTCAAGCCTACTGAGGGTGTCATTCCTACTGAAGAATCTGCTGAAGAAGTCATTCCAGATCGTGAAGATCATCATGCTGGTGCACCTGAGGAAAATGGCTCTAAAGAAAATGCTGAGCAAATTCCTCGTCATCAACCAGCTCATCCTCGCGCACAAATGAAGTGCAGATTAAGAAAAACATCAGCGACATCAACACACCAGGTCCCCTCACATGCTCAAAAGCTTCACATTTGTCTAACTTTTGTGGGCACTTTGCTTTCCTCTCTATCACAGAGCCCACTAAGGTAGATGAAGCATTTCTGGAGCCTGAGTGGATTCAAGCTATGCAAGAGGAATTGCATCAATTTGAGCTCAACAATGTCTGGGAACTTGTCAAGCGACCAGACCCTCGCAAGCACAATATCATCGGCACAAAATGGATCTATCGCAACAAGCAAGATGAAAATGTCCTTGTGGTGAGGAATAAGGCACGATTTGTAGCTCAAGGCTACACACAGGTTGAAGGAATTGATTTCGATGAAACTTTTGCACCTGTTGCTAGACTTGAGGCTATTCGTATATTACTTGCTTATGCTAACCATCATAATATCATCTTATATCAAATGGATGTGAAAAGTGCATTCCTCAATGGTAAGCTTGAGGAAGAAGTATATGTTGCTCAACTCCCAGGTTTTGAAGATCCAAAGCATCCTGACAAAGTCTTCAGACTCAACAAGGCCCTCTATGGCCTCAAGCAGGCCCCTCGGGCGTGGTGTGATACTTTGAAGGAATTCCTCATGAAGAAAGGCTTCAAACCCGGTTCACTTGACCCAACTCTTTTCACCAAAACCTATGATGATGAATTATTCGTGTGCCAAATATATGTTGATGATATCATCTTTGGTTGTACTGACCAATGTTACAGTGATGAATTTGCCTATATGATGAGTGAAGAATATCAAATGTCGATGATGGGAGAATTGAAATTCTTCTTAGGTCTTCAGATATGTCAACAACGAAACGGCATCTTCATATCTCAGGAGAAATACCTCAAGGATGTATTGAGGAAATTCGGCATGCAAGATTGCAAAGGAGTCAAAATCCCTATGCCCACAAATGGCCATCTATGCACTGATGAAAATGGTATTGACTTCGATCAAAAGGTATAACTCTCCTTGATTGGCTCTTTATTGTATCTATGTGCATCTAGGCCATATATTATGCTTAGTGTTTGCATGTGTGCCCGCTTTCAAGCTACACCGAAGGAATCACACCATAAGGCTGTGAAGCATATTCTTCGATATCTAGCTCACACTCCAACACTTGGATTATGGTATCCCAAGGGCTCAGTTTTTCATCTCATTGGATATTCAGACTTTGACTATGCTGGTGATCGTGTGGACCGCAAGTCAACAGCAGGCACATGCCATTTCCTCGGACGATCCTTGATATGTTGGTCCTTGAAGAAACAGAACTGCATATCCCTCTCTACTGCTGAAGTTGAATACATTGTTGCTGGTTCGTGCTGTTCTCAATTGCTATGGATGAAGCAAACCCTCAAGGACTACATCATCAACGTGAAGAATGTGCCTGTGTACTGTGACAATGAGAGTGCTATCAAAATTGCTCATAACCTAGTTCAGCACTCGAAGACAAAGCACATTCAGATTCTTCATCATTTTCTTCGTGATCATGTGTTGAAGGGCGACATCTCTATCGAGCACGTGAAGACTGAAGAACAGCTAGCCGATATCTTCACAAAGCCCTTGGATGAGAAGAGATTTAGCAAGTTGCAGTGTGAGCTAAATATCTTAGAATCTTCGAATGTCCTTTGAAAAGGACACACATCCTAACACTTATGCAAAATTGATGACTTAGATGTGCAACACACGAAGTAACGTTTCTCTTCAATCAATGAAGACTAACCCGCTAAGTGTGAAGAAATTAACGAAGAATTTGATTCTCAGAACCCTACGACAATTGTACACGGCATCTGAAATCATCATTCATATACGGTGGGTTTCGCCACCAACAAAAGTTGAAAATCTTCAATTTGAGTTTTTCTTCAGTTTTGAAATTCCTGAGTTGTTCAATTTCTTCAACTTTGCTATGTCTTCACTCTTCCCGTCGTTGTTTTTCATTGACTATATATATATATATATATATATATATGAGTTTAAGTCCCCCACAGCATTCACTTATTGCTATTTCTTCAAGTTGCTATTTCTGCTAAGTGAATGTGATCGGACCCTCCCCCCTCTATGCTATACTCAACCCAATCTGTTCACAAATTCTTCATGTGATTTGAAACCCGTTCAAAGTCTTTACTTTGTCCTTGATACGTCTCCAACGTATCTATAATTTTTGATTGTTTCATGCTATTATGTTATCTGTTTTGGATGTTTAATGGGCTTTAATATGCTCTTTTATATGATTTTTGGGACTAACCTATTAACCTAGAGCCCAGTGCCAGTTTTTGTTTTTTCCTTGTTTTTGAGTTTTACAGAAAAGAAATACCAAATGGAGTCCAATTGACGTGCCAATTTTTGATGATTTTTTATGGACCAAAAGAAGCCCCCAAAGTAAAAGAGTTGGGCCAGAAGAGTCCTGAGCCATCCACGAGGGTGGAGGGCGCGCCCTATCCCCCTGGGCTCGCCCCCTATCTCGTGGACGACTCGGAGACCCTCCTGACGTGAGACCGACGCCAAAAATTCCTACAAATACAGAAACCCCCAGAAAGAAAGCTAGATCGGGAGTTCCGCCGCCACAAGCCACTGTAGCCACTAAAAACCAATCGGGAACCTGTTCCTGCACCCTGCCGGAGGGGGGATCCATCACCGGTGGCCATCTTCATCTTCCCGACGCTCTCTATGACGAGGAGGGAGTAGTTCACCCTCGGGGCTGAGGGTATGTACCAGTAGCTATGTGTTTGATGTCTCTCTCTCTCTCTCTCTCGTGTTCTTGATATGGCACGATCTTGATGTACCGCGAGCTTTGCTATTATAGTTGGATCTTATGATGTTTCTCCCCCTCTACTCTCTTGTAATGGATTGAGTTTTCCCTTTGAAGTTATCTTATCGGATTGAGTCTTTAAGGATTTGAGAACACTTGATATATGTCTTGCATGTGCTTATCTGTGGTGACAATGGGATATTCACGTGATCTACTTGATGTATGTTTTTGTGATCAACTTGCCGGTTCAGTGACCTTGTGAACTTATGCATAGGGGTTGGCACACGTTTTCGTCTTGACTCTCCGGTAGAAACTTTGGGGCACTCTTTGAAGTACTTTGTGTTGGTTTGAATAGATGAATCTCAGATTGTGTGATTCATATCGTATAACCATACCCACGGATACTTGTGGTGACATTGGAGTATCTAGGTGACATTAG
Organism: Triticum aestivum; assembly: GCF_018294505.1. NCBI lineage: Eukaryota > Viridiplantae > Streptophyta > Magnoliopsida > Poales > Poaceae > Triticum > Triticum aestivum. The sequence continues at coordinate 142,835,110 of NC_057796.1, read as the reverse complement.
GGTTTTGGTTGATATGTGTCTTAAGGTGTTATTCTAGTACAAACTCTAGGATAGATCGAACGGAAAGAATAGCTTCGTGTTATTTTACTACGGACTCTTGAATAGATTGATCAGAAAGGATAACTTTGAGGTGGTTTCGTACCCTACAATAATCTCTTCGTTTGTTCTCCGCTATTAGTGACTTTGGAGTGACTCTTTGTTGCATGTTGAGGGATTTTTATATGATCTAATTATGTTATTATTGTTGAGAGAACTTGCACTAGTGAAAGTATGAACCCTAGGCCTTGTTTCCTAGCATTGCAATACCGTTTACGCTCACTTTTACCACTTGTTACCTTGCTGTTTTTATATTTTCAGATTACAAAAACCTATATCTACCATCCGTATTGCACTTGTATCACCATCTCTTCACCGAACTAGTGCACCTATACAATTTAGCATTGTATTGGGTGTGTTGGGGACACAAGAGACTCTTTGTTATTTGGTTGCAGGGTTGTTTGAGAGAGACCATATTCATCCTACACCTCCCACGGATTGATAAACCTTAGGTCATCCACTTGAGGGAAATTTTCTACTGTCCTACAAACCTCTGCACTTGGAGGCCCAACAGCGTCTACACGAAGAAGTTTGTGTAGTAGACATCAAGCTCTTTTCTGGCGCCGTTGTCTGGGAGATTAGGTAAGCGGCACTAACACCCCGTCAACTAAGCTCTTTTCTGGCGCCGTTGCTGGGGAGGTTAGTGGTTGAGGGTATATCTTTAGATCTTGCAATCGAATCTTTTAGTTTCTTGTTTTATCACTAGTTTAGTTTATAAAAGAAAACTACAAAAAATGGAATTGAGGGTGCCTCATATGCTTCATCTTTTTAATATCTTTTGTGAAAATGATGGAAAGGAAAATTGTGCTCAAGTGTTAGAAGAAGAATGCATTAAAATGTTTGGCACTAAATATTTGAATGATGAGCATGATTGCAATGTTGTTAGTATGAATTCCTTGAATATCCATGATGCTAATGATATGCAAAGCCACAAGCTTGGGGATGCTATGTTTGATGAAGATGATATTTTTAGTCCCCCAAGTTTTGTTGTGCAAATTTGTTATGATGAAAGCATGCCTCCTACCTATGATGATTATTGTGATGACACGTATGCTATAAAGAATAATGATAACCATGAAACTTGTTGATTTCAATTTTCAATCCCATGATAGTTATTTTCTTGAATTTGCTCCCACTATTCCGAATGAGAAGACTCTTGCTTATGTGGAGAGTAATAAATTTTCTATGCTTGTGGGTCATGAAAGGAATGATTTATGTGATGGTTATATTGTTTAATTCATTCATGATTCTACTGAAAATTATTGTGAGGGAGGAATATATGCTTGTAGGAGTTGCAATAATATCAAGTTTCCTCTCTATGCGTTGAAAATCTTGAAGTTATGCTTATTTTGCCTTCCTATGCTAGTTGATTATTGTTCCCATAAGTTGTTTGCTCACAAAATCCCTATGAATAGGAAGTGGGTTAGACTTAAATGTGCTAGTCATATTCTTCATGATGCTCCCGCTATGTTTCAATTCTTATCTTCTATGTGAGCATCATTGAAATCATCATGCCTAGCTAAAGGCATTAAAGAAAAGCGCTTGTTGGGACACAACCCAATATTTAACCCTACTGTTTTTGTGTGTACACATGATTAATCTACTGTAGTAATCATGTTTTATAGATTGTGTCTCAATAAAGTGCCAAGTAGAACCTTTGGGAAGACTTGGGTGAAAGTTAATGTGATCTTGCTGTTAAAAACAGAAACTCTGCGCTCACGAGATTAGCTGTCATTTTTTATAGAAGAGTTATTTTAAGTTGATTGTTTTTTCATAAGATTAGTAGACAAATTCCTCAGTTCCAACAATTTATTTAAGAATTTTTGGAGTTACAGAAGTATGGAAAATTACCAGATTACTACAGACTGTTCTGTTTTTGACAGATTCTGTTTTCTATGTATTGTTTGCCTATTTTGATGAATCTATGAGTAGTATCGGAGGGTATGAACCATATAGAAGTTGTAATACAGTAGATATTACACCAATATGAATTTAGAATGAGTTCACAACAGTACGTAAGTGGTGATTTATTTTCTTATACTAACAGAGCTTACGAGTTTTCTGTTAAGTTTTGTGTTGTGAAGTTTTCAAGTTTTGGGTAAAGATTCGATGGACTATGGAATAAGGAGTGGCAAGAGCATAATATTGGGGATGCCCAAGGCACCCCAAGGTAATATTCAAGGACAACCAAGAGCCTAAGCTTGGGGATGCCCCGGAAGGCATCCCCTCTTTCGTCTTCGTTCATCGGTAACTTTACTTGGAGCTATATTTTTATTCACCACATGATATATGTTTTGCCTGGAGCGTTATTTTGTTTTATTTTGTTTTGCTTGCTGTTTGAATAAAATACCAAGATCTGAAATTCTTAAATTTTAGAGAGTCTTCACATAGTTGCATAATTATTCGACTACTCATTGATCTTCACTTATATCTTTTTGGAGTAGTTTGTCGTTTGCTCTAGTGCTTCACTTATATCTTTTTAGAGCACGACGGTGGTTTTATTTTGAAGAAATTAATGAACTCTCATGCTTCACTTATATTATTTTGAGAGTCTTTTAGAACAGCATGGTAATTTGCTTTGGCTATAAAACTAGTCCTAATATGATGGGCATCCAAGATGGGTATAATAAAAACTTTCATATAATGTGCGTTGAATACTATGAGAATTTTGATGCTTGATGATTGTTTTGAGACATGAAGATGGTGATATTAGAGTCATGCTAGTAGATAATTGTGAATTTGAGAAATACTTGTGTTGAGGTTTGCAAGTCCCGTAGCATGCACGTATGGTAACCGTTGTGTAACAAATTTGAAGCATGAGGTGTTTCTTTGATTGTCTTCCTTATGAGTGGCGGTTGGGGACGTGCGATGGTCTTTGCCTACCAATCTATCCCCCTAGGAGCATGCGTGTAGTCCTTGGTTTTGATGACTTGTAGATTTTTGCAATAAGTATGTGAGTTCTTTATGACTAATGTTGAGTCCATGGATTATACGCACTCTCACCCTTCCACCATTGCTAGCTTCTCTAGTACCACGCAACTTCCGCCGGTACCATAAACCCACCATTTACCTTCCTCAAAACAGCCACCATACCTACCTATTATGGCATTTCCATAGCCATTCCGAGATATATTTCCATGCAACTTTCCACCGTTCCGTTTATTATGACACGCTCCATCATTGTCATATTGCTTTGCATGATCATGTAGTTGACTTCGTATTTGTGGCAAAGCCACCTTCATAATTCTTTCATACATGTCACTCTTGATTCATTGCACATCCCGGTACACCACCGGAGGCATTCATATAGAGTCATATTTTGTTCTAAGTATCGAGTTGTAATTCTTGAGTTGTAAATAAATAGAAGTGTGATGATCATCATTATTAGAGCATTGTCCCGTGTGAGGAAATAAAAAAAAGAGAAAGGCCAAAGAAGCCAATGAAAAAAAGAGAGGCCAAAGAAGCCAAACAAAAAAAGATAGAAAAAGAGAGAAGGGACAATGCTACTATCCTTTTTCCACACTTGTGCTTCAAAGTAGCACCATGATCTTCATGATAGAGAGTCTCTTATTTTGTCACTTTCATGTACTAGTGGGAATTTTCGTTATAGAACTTGGCTTGTATATTCCAACGATGGGCTTCCTCAAATGCCCTAGGTCTTCGTGAGCAAGAAAGTTGGATGCAGACCCACTTAGTTTCTTTTGTTGAGCTTTCATACATTTATAGCTCTAGTGCATCCGTTGCATGGCAATCCCTACCCACTCACATTGATATCTATTGATGGGCATCTCCATAGCCCGTTGATACGCCTAGTTGATGTGAGACCATCTTCCTCCTTTTTGTCTTCTCCACAACCACCACTCTATTCCACCTATAGTGCTATGTCCATGGCTCACGCTCATGTATTGCATGAAAGTTGAAAAAGTTTGAGAATACTAAAGTATGAAACAATTGCTTGGCTTGTCATCGGGGTTGTGCATGATCTGAATATTTTGTGTGACGAAGATGGAGCATAGCCAAACTATATGATTTTGTAGGGATGAACTTTCTTTGACCATGTTATTTTGAGAAGACATGATTACTTTGTTAGTATGCTTGAAGTATTATTATTTTTATGTCAATATTAAACTTTTGTCTTGAATCTTTCGGATCTGAATATTCTCGCCACAATAAAGAAGATTACATTGATAAATATGTGGTAGCATTCCACATCAAAAATTCTGTTTTTATCATTTACCTACTCGAGGACGAGCAGGAATTAAGCTTGGGGATGCTTGATACGTCTCCAATGTATCTATAATTTTTGATTGTTTCATGCTATTATATTATCTGTTTTGGATGTTTAATGGGCTTTAATATGCTCTTTTATATGATTTTCGGGACTAACCTATTAACCTAGAGCCCAGTGCTAGTTTCTGTTTTTTCCTTGTTTTTGAGTTTTACAGAAAAGGAATACCAAACGGAGTCCAATTGACGTGCCAATTTTTGATGATTTTTTATGGACCAAAAGAAGCCCCCGGAGTAAAAGAGTTGGGCCAGAAGAGTCCCGAGCCATCCACGAGGGTGGAGGGCGCGCCCTACCCCCTGGGCTCGCCCCCCTATCTCGTGGACGACTCGGAGAACCCCCCTGACATGCGACCGACACCAAAAATTCCTATAAATATAGAAACCCACAGAAAGAAACCTAGATCAGGAGTTCCGCCGCCGCAAGCCTTTGTAGCCACCAAAAACAAATCGGGACCCTGTTCTGGCACCCTGCTGGAGGGGGGATCCATCACCGGTGGCCATCTTCATCATCCCGGCGCTCTCTATGATGAGGAGGGAGTAGTTCACCCTCGGGGCTGAGGGTATGTACCAGTAGCTATGTGTTTGATCTCTCTCTCTCTCTCTCTCTCTCTCGTGTTCTTGATATGGCACGATCTTGATGTACCGCGAGCTTTGCTATTATAGTTGGATCTTATGATGTTTCTCCCCCTCTACTCTCTTGTAATGGATTGAGTTTTCCCTTTGAAGTTATCTTATCGGATTGAGTCTTTAAGGATTTGAGAACACTTGATGTATGTCTTGCATGAGCTTATCTGTGGTGACAATGGGATATTCACGTGATCTACTTGATGTATGTTTTGGTGATCAACTTGCGGGTTCAGTGACCTTGTGAACTTATGCATAGGGGTTGGCACACGTTTTCGTCTTGACTCTCCGGTAGAAACTTTGGGGCACTCTTTGAAGTACTTTGTGTTGGTTTGAATAGATGAATCTCAGATTGTGTCATGCATATCGTATAACCATACCCACGGATACTTGTGGTGACATTGGAGTATCTAGGTGACATTAGGGTTTTGGTTGATGTGTGTCTTAAGGTGTTATTCTAGTACGAACTCTAGGATAGATCGAATGGAAAGAATAGCTTCGTGTTATTTTACTACGGACTCTTGAATAGATCGATCAGTAAGGATAACTTTGAGGTGGTTTCGTGCCCTTCAATAATCTCTTCGTTTGTTCTCCGCTATTACTGACTTTGGAGTGACTCTTTGTTGCATGTTGAGGGATTGTTATATGATCTAATTATGTTATTATTGTTGAGAGAACTTGCACTAGTGAAAGTATGAACCCTAGGCCTTGTTTCCTAGAATTGCAATGCCGTTTACGCTCACTTTTACCACTTGTTACCTTACTGTTTCTATATTTTCAGATTACAAAAACCTATATCTATCGTCCATATTGCACTTGTATCACCATCTCTTCGCTGAACTAGTGCACCTATACAATTTACCATTGTATTGGGTGTGTTGGGGACACAAGAGACTCTTTGTTATTTGGTTGCAGGGTTGTTTGAGAGAGACCATCTTCATCCTACGCCTCCCATGGATTGATAAACCTTAGGTCATCCACTTGAGGGAAATTTTCTACTGTCCTACCAACCTCTGCACTTGGAGGCCCAACAACATCTACAAGAAGAAGGTTGTGTAGTAGACATCAGTCCTTGTCAGCTGAAGAATTTGCGAACAAAACATTAAAATTTTCTTATCTCAATTTTCGGCTTTTGCCGCTCAAACCGTTCCACATCCCACGAAAGGATTTATCTATTCACTCACGATCTCACACGATCGCCACCGCTCTGTACGTGGGTGACACATGTCGCTAGGATGAGAAGAGTCATGGGCAGGTTCGTCCATTTTCCTCGGGCGAGCGGTTTTTCACCTCGGCTATATATACCCCTCACACTCCTCAGACTGCATTTACCCCGCTCGACCTCACTTCCCCTCGCTCGAGTTTCCAGACCTGATGCCGCCGCTACTTCCATCTTCACTGGTGAGGAAGAGTTTCACTGCCTCGACCTCGTCGCCGTCGTACACGCGTCGGCCGCAGATTTCTTCACTTCGCCGCCACCGTAGATGTCTTCCTCTGCCAAGTTAGGGCGTGGAAGATCTGGACTGATGAACTTCCAATCTACTACCCTCAGTTTGTCATGTTCTTCGTCAAGGGTAATTAAAATCTACTTTACTGCCCTTGTTGATTCTGATGATTTCTACCAAATCTTCAAAAGGTGTTTATTCTTCAACTTCCACACTTTAAACACCTCACACAAGCATCTGTTCTTGATCTGTTTCTCTAAGCAACATTTTTCTTCAAGATTCTTCAATTGTGTGGATTTCCAATCTATACAACTCTGGAACCTAAGTCAAAGAACGCTTAGTGAAATTCCTCAAGACACCTCTGGTCAAATTCCTCAAACTTGTTCTTTTCGCAAAAACTTTTGAGAACGCATAAGACCTCTCCAAATTCTTCGCACCTATACTCTGTTCACAGGTACACATGTCCGTTGCTGAATCACTAGGTTCTCATCAACTTAACTCATTTGCAGCGTTCCTCGAAGACAAATTGCATACCTCTTCAGAGAACTCAATTGTTCAAAATCCTCAGCTGAAAAATATGGCAGATGGCAAGAAACCTCAGAAGGGAGGCAAGAAACTGGAAGTAAACACAGCGTTTGAGATCCCTGAGGACATTTATGAAGAATATTGTACTCCTGATGAAGCCAAACATGGCAAGGAGAACAAGAATCAGCGCAAGGTGCGCATATAGAGGATAGAGAGGAGATGGGCACGGGAATGGAGGGAGTACAAATATTTCACTCCAAAGTACATGAAGAAATTCGCTCTTCACCCTCCTTGCCCAAGACCTCCACTAGCACCTGGCCAAATTGCTAATCCCACCAGCCTCAAGCGCGGTGAGGACTATCCTGATGAATGGGCTAAACGGCAAGCCAAGCTAGCCAAAATGGCTAAAGAAGCAGTGAGGAAATTCAATGAAGACTCTGTTGCTGCTACTGAGGCCTCTGCTAGAAAGCCTATGAAGGCCATGGTCAAGAAGCCAGCGCACAAGCCCAGTTCTTCTGCAATGCCCTCATGGCCCAGCTCATCTATGCGCTCACGGTAAATTCCTCAAGCTGCACCAGTTCCTCCGATTGCAAAGTCCTCAACTGCTACGACAAAGTCCTCGGCACCTGTGCATCTTGCCTCTTGCCAAAGGACCACAAACATCTCAATTGCCTCAGGAGCCTCTGCAAGTTCTTCGGCTCCTCCGCAATCTTCAACTGGCCCCACTCTGCTGAAGACTAAGACTAATGCTGGATGAGGCTCAAGACTAAGTCCTCACAAGAAGCAGGCTGCCTTTCATGTGCCGTCCAGTGATGATGAAGCTGGTGATGAAGAACTCGCTGAAATCATCAGAGACAGACAGCAAAGGGCCGCTAGAGCTAAAGGAAGTGAAGTGCCTCTTTTGCTAGATCCCAAGTTGATCCTTCAGTACATTGATCTCTGGCACAAGGACCCCAATACTCCTATGCCTGATTTCAAGCTTACTCCTGGCCAAAGTCACATGCTGGCCGCCTTCATAGGCGAAGAAAATGGAAGTTTGAGAAGGCCAGGCTGCTGAAGAAAGCTCAATACAAGGAGCGCTTTTTGAAGAAGAACGTTGTCAAAATGACAACTGATGAACTTGTAGCTGCACAAGTTGAGATCAAAGGACTCAGTGATGAATTCCAAGCCTACCGTGTAGATTGGCTTGGAGCCAAAGTCAAATTTGTTAAGATGGCTAAAAAATTCACTTCAAATGTTGCTACTTCATCGCAACATGAATCTCCTCAGGCTGAAGCCTCTGCTCAGCCTACTGAAGAACATGCCAGCACCGCTGATGACAATCAAGCTGCTGATGAAACTGAAAGTACCAGGGCTGATGAAGCTATTCCAGTCACTGATGAAATTGCCAGGGCAACCACTAGTGTTGCGCCTGAAGAACAAGCCAGGCCAGCTGAAGCATCTGTCGCTGCGCCTGAAGAACCTGAACAAGCCAGGGCAACTGCATCAGTTGCGCCTGAGGTAAATGAACCAATTTCCTCTGCTCCTCTTGCACCAACGCCAAGTCCTGTTCTTCCTTCTACATCAGAAGCGAAGAAAACCAAAGCTGCAGAGCGAGCAGCAGTGAAGAAAAGGAAAGCATCCGCCACCTCAGAGTCTTCCGCACCAAAGAAGACGAAGAATTTGACAAGATCTTTTGAGAATCCCATTGACGCTATTCCTGTCTCAAGCATGCCATCAAAGGAAATTGTTCCCTTTGGTGAGGATTATGAGATCCCAAGCGGATCAGATGAAGAAGACCTTTCTGCTGCTTCGTCAGAGCAGTTGGATGAAGAAATTGAAGTGGACAACATTACATCCACTCCATTGGTATCATCGCCCATGCCTCAGTTCACAGCTGAAGAGGTTGGCGTTGAGGAAATGGATGAAGAAGAAGACGTGGACATTGGGTGCACCACTCCAGTTCTGAAGATGACTATTGGGAAAGTCATCACCCCAATTCACCCATGTTCACCCCACTACAATAGATTCCTCAGTCCCCAGTCCAAACTGAAGAACTTCAAATGGGCTTTGATGAACCTCAAGCTTCACTGCTCACCATTCCTGAAGAAATTCCAGCCACTAGTACTGATGCTCATGCTGCTGAAGAAGTGGAGACCCAGGCTGCCACTGAAGATGTTGACACTGATATTCCTCAGCCTGCGGCTCCTGAGACTGTGATTCCCGAGGCTGTGAAGACATTTACTGATACTCCTCAGCCCAAGCCGAAGAATCCCTTCTAAACGAAGCAAAAGTTCAAAGCTGATGACTTCTTTCATGAGCACGTATTCTTCACTGATTTCAACCCGTATGACTCTGCTCGTCTTCACCGTAAGCGTTTCTGGACAGCAAGTCAGATGAATTTCTGTTCTTCTCTACTTTTTGACAAAGACAAGATCTTCGACCATGAGCATATTCCTCATGTTGATATGGAGTCGCTGCCTTGCTTCACCCCAGTCCTCAGTGTTCTTCATGACGCTGGGCTGCTCAATTTCTGCACTGACATTGTTGACTGGAATGAAGAGCTAATTCCTCCGTTCTACGCTACATTGCACATCACCGGCAATGCTAAAGATGTGAATTCATGGGTGCTGGACTGGATGACAGAGAACAAGCACTATAAAGCACCGGCCTCTGAATTGCTTCATGCCTGCCTGTCAGTCCTCCCCTTGAAGGTGTGCAGCTCATCTACCATGAACCTGAGCTATCTGATCATTATATGCAAGTATTGATGAAGCCGCTGAAGCCTGGCCAAGCCTCCAGAACCAAATTCCTCGTGAAGGAATTGCTCGATGTGCCAAGAACCATCTACAGAATTCTGACCAAGACCCTGAGTCCTATCAAAGGCCACGATTCTAATGAAGAAGAAGTCGTTGGCATCATGAATAATCTGCTATTCAACATCATCCATGGTGTTCCACTACTAGGAAAAGGGCTATAGCTAATATGGACATTAATGGCGCACCACATATGTGGTGCGCCACTGCTATATAGCAGTGGCGCACCATGTGTAGGTACACCATTAATGTCCATATCACTAATGGAGCACCACACCCACGGTGCGCCACTACTAACATTTTTTTTATTTTCCCAAAACTAGTAATGGCGCACCAGGGCATAGTGCGCCATTACTAGTTTTAACTAGTAATGGCGCACCACACACTCTGTGCGCCACTACTAACAAATTTTTTTACTTTTTTTTAAACTAGTAATGGCGCACCACAACCATGGTGCGTCACTACTAACAATTATTATTATTTTTTTTTGCAAAAACTAGTAATGGCGCACCACGTAACAGGTGCGCCATTAGTAACCAGGGTTACTAATGGCGCATTGTTAGGTGGTGCGCCATTACTAACTTTCTTTGCCCCCCCCCCCCCCCCCCGGTGGACCGCCTTTTCAGTTTTAGAAAAAATAAAAGAAAATGATGGAAATGTCAAAAAAATAAAAGAAAATAAGTTTCCCATGTGATATGTGGTCTAGTTGTTGGGAAAATTTACAAATATGAATTTCGACTTTATTTGCAAAATCTCTCTGGAATTTAGTAAAATGGGCATAACTTTTGCATACGATCTCGGATTAAAAAGTATTTTATATGAAAAATCATCTACTCGAAAAGTTGCATCCGAATTCAACCGGGGGAACCCCGTTGAACATTTTCAGAATCCCTAAAAACCTAACAGAACGAAAGATACATGGCTTTTAAGATCTAGAGGGGGGAAAATGGAAAAAAATTCAAACTTAGTAGTGGCGCACCATTTGCTAGGCGCGCCACTAGTAACAGAAAAAAATTGGTTTCGATTTTTTTTGGAAAAAATGTTCAAAATATGATACGTAATATGACCGGGAAGTTTGAAATATTTTTTCAAAATTTCATCACACTCATGAACATGAACAAAGTCCTAGACATCAACAAGGTTTAATAGGATTGATATGATAAATATATCAGCAAGTGCCTGTGAAGTGAGCTGGTGCTGGGGTTGGATAGAACTGCGAAGTTATGCGTGCTCGGGCTGGAGTAGTGTGAGGATGGGTGACCTTCCGGGAAGTTTGACCACGGAGTGCGATTTGACTTGAGATTAAGCATATTGACCCGAGATTAAGAAAAAAAGAAAAAAAAATTGAAAAAAAAATCTGAAAAAAATTGAAAAAAAATTGAAAAAAATTGATAGTAATGGCGCACTTCTATGTGGTGCGCCATTACTAAGTCAGATAGTAATGGTGCACCAGATAGGCATAGTAATGGCGCACTATAGGTGCGCCATTACTATCTGGGATACTAATGGCGCACCAGAGGTGCGCCATTACTATTTGTTACTAATGGCGTGATAATAGTGGCGCACCTATAGTGCGCCATTAATGGCAAAAATAGGTGTGCCACTAATTAGCCTTTTCCTAGTAGTGTTCCTGTCAACTACCATGATTTCTTCATGAGGACTCTGGCAAATGTTGCATTGTCACCTTTTGAGTTAAAGCCTTACGCTCCTTGGATTATGAGATTCCTCAGATCAAGGTTTTCAATCAATTACAAGGCAAATACTCTTAACCATGGCAGCTACTTGCCCCCTATTGAAGTCCTCAAGCGGACATTTTCCTCAACTGATGAGAAGGGCAAGGCGACTGCGGTTATTGATGAAGGCATTCGTCCATTGGATGCGCAGTTTCGCAAAGCTGCATCTTACTCCACAAATGATGACTCTGCCACCCATGACTCCGCCGCCAATGCTTCTAGGCAAAATCCTCAAGGCACAGCTCCAAGGGTGATGACTGATCCTGAGCTTCTCCTCAGTCTTCACCAGAAGGTTGATCACAACCATAAGTGGGTCAAGAGACAGTTTGGTTCAATTCTTCAGAACATGACCATCACTCAGAATTCAGTGAAGAAGAATCGTTACTACCTCCATGAAGTTTTTGATCGCACCTGGGCTGTTCTGTCTCATCTCTACGGTGAAGCATATCTTAAACAGGTGGGCTTCAAGGAGGACTTTGACTGGTCTCAGCCACCTTCGAAGAAATTCAAGAAGGTCAAAGTTCCTCACTTGGTGGCCAGCTCTTATTCTTCATCGCACGAGACTGATGAAAACGAAGACTTGGGCGACACTACGGTAGGCCCTACTTCAACAACCGACCCCAACAACGCTGGCACTCCTCTATCGACTTAATGATGATATTCTTCAGGGGCGTTAGTCCTCATTTTCGACTCTTTGGTCATTCGATGACGAAGGGGGAGAAATTTGAGTTAGTCTTCAAGCAGGTCTATATATGGGCATTTTTTGTGCTAAGTTACATCTCTCGTTGTTTTGAAAACTTTGTTGGATCGAGTTGTAATCTTATGGTGGTCTGATACTTTTGCTATGTTCTTCTGCATGCTATTTCCTCATATATATTAATGCACGCATGCTAAATTACATCAGTCACCATATTTCATCATGCATTTCAAATTCTTCGTATCATATGTTAAATGCGTGTATGAATTACAAGATATAGGGGGAGATCTCCATGATTCCACTTTTCAATGTGCATTGCTTCTCAAAAGCAAATTCCTCACTCATGCACATCTTCAGGGGGAGTTCTTCTATATCTTGCAATCAAATTCCTCAATATCAGTATTTACACTTCATATGTTTATCCCCGTTGAAAACTTAACCTATATTGTCATCAATCACCAAAAAGGGGTAGATTGTAAGTGCATCTAGTGCCCCTTAGTGATTTTGGTGTATTGAAGACTTATAGGTTAAGGGACTAATGCGTTTGTGACTGTACACAGGTCTATAAGTCTATGAGGAGTTTGATATTTACAGAGAAAGTTGACCCCTAAAAATGAATGTCTTCAACTGAAGACTTTGGCTTTCTAAAGACTTTGAAAGTGAAGAAATTGGTGCGATCCGGAATACTTGATATTCATGCGAGGAATATGGAGCGTGAATACTTTTGTTTTCGTAGTTTCATTCTTCTCTTTCTTGAGTCATAGGAAACACCGTACTGTTAAAGGGGGTCGAGGAAAAACTAAGGAAAAGTTTCCATGTGATGCTCAACAAAAAATCCTACACCTACCAATCCATTCGAGTGAAACCATTGGAAATCTCATGCAGTTCAGTTAATTTCTTCAGTGACAGAGACGAAGATCTTCTTCTGAGGAATTTGTTCTGACTGAGGAGTTAGGAATTCGCCAGTGCGGATTGCCTACAAGTGAGGAAGATGATAGCCCTGAGGAATTTGAACCTCACATTTCCGACCGTTGCTGTGCTATGTGCCAGCTGTCCCAAAATATCTTATCCACCTAAAGGTCATATCATTGAAGGGCATTTATGTCTTATCATGTCGGGGTGCTCCCTAGACTATAAATAGCCGCCCCTACAACCACTAGCTGGTTGGCTGCTCCAAGAGAAACTGACACTTGTCATTGAGAGCATCCCATCCTCCAAGGACTTTGAGCGAAAATCATCAAGTGAGGAAAACCCAAACCCAAACACCTACAAACCCAAAGTGATTGAGCATCACTGAAGAAATTGTTCTGTGTGGATCCGACGCTTGTTACCTTTGAAGACTGTGCATCTTCCAGACGGTTAGGCATCATGGTCTAGAGCATCTAAGAGGAAATTGTGGATCGCCGAGTGACCGAGTTTGTGAAGGTTTGGAAGTCACCTGAAGACTTACCACGAGTGATTGGGCGAGGTCTGTGTGACCTTAGCTCAAGCAGAATACGGTGAGGACTGTGTGTCCGGGACTGGGTGTCCTCAGGTTTAAATACCTAGACGCTCCAACCAGACGTACAAGTGTCACAGCAGTTGGAATTGGTATACCAAATCACTGTCTTCACCGAGCTAACTGGTTCTATTTGCTCAACCCTTTCATTTCCTCATTACTGTGTTGTGTACTTGATCGTTACTGTTTGAAGACTTTGACTGAAGACTTTCTCAATTTCCTCAGTTCAATTTCTTCAGTCAGTTTGTCTTCAGCCTGCTTATCCCGTGTTTATGCTTTTTGTACTCTGTGCTTGTTTTCCTTTCATGATGATGACTGTGCTTCTGTTCTGTTATGCTTGCATCTGAGTACTTATTCCGGTACTAGTTGTTCGTGACTTAGGAATTTGCTCACCCTGAAATTCCTCAGTGACGAATTTGTAAAAATCGCCTATTCACCCCCTCTAGTCGACTTAACGCACTTTCAGAAGGGGGGGGGGAATCCTACTTGGACCGGGAGTCCAAGTAGGACTCCCCCCTATGGCGCGCCCCCCTTGGGCCGGGCACCTCTCCTCCCCCTTTATATACATGGGAGAGGGGCACCCCAAAGACACACCAAGTCTTCTCTTAGCCGTGTGCGGTGCCCCCCTCCACAGTTACACACCTTGGTCATATCGTTGCAGTGCTTAGGCGAAGCCCTGCGCCGGTAACTTCATCATCACCATCACCATGCTGTCGTGCTGACGAAACTCTCCCTCGTACTCAACTGGATCAAGAGATCGAGGGACGTCATCGAGCTGAACGTGTGATGAACGCGGAGGTGCCGTACATTCGGTTCTTGGATCGGTTGGATCACGAAGATGTTTGACTACATCAACCGTGCTGATAAATGCTTCCGCTTTTGGTCTATGAGGGTATGTGGACACACTCTCCCCACTCGTTGCTATGCATCTCATAGATAGATCTTGTGTGATCGTAGGTAAAAAAAATTGAAATACTGCGTTCCCCAACAGGGGGGGGGGGGCAGCGGCCGGGGAGAGAAAGATGGCGGCTAAAGAGTTCAAGATGGCGGAGGATAAGGCACTCAAGTTTACGTTCATGGACACAAGTGGCCTCGACCCCAAAGCAAAGGCATATGTCGAGCTTTTGTCGTGATGAAATGATCATGAAGAAGTAAATGCTCATGAGAAGAATGATGTGAGGGGGAATGGGAGGTGACATGGGTGGTGGAATGGGAGGCGCCATGGGTGGAATGGGAGGAGGAAGTGGAGGTGCTGATACGTCTCCAACGTATCCATAATTTTTATCGTTCTGTGCTATTAAAGTATCATTCTTGGATGTTTTATATTCATTTACTAGCAATTTTATTTCATTTTTTGGGACTAGCCTATTGGCATAGTGCCCAGTGCCAGTTGTTGTTTTTTGCTTGTTTTTTACTTCGTAGAATATCCATATCAAACGAAGTCCAAATGCAGCAAAACTTTTTGGAGATTTTTTCTACCCACAAGACACCCAGGAGGCCCAAGATGTGCACCAGAGGCCCTTGTGGGGACCACTAGGCACTAGCGCGTGTTAGGGCCCCCAAGCACGCCATGGTTGGTAGTGGGGCCCACAGGCACCCCCTCCACCGCCTCTCAGCTCTATAAATACTCTAATATTCCAGAAACCCTAGGGGAGTCACCGAAACACAATTCCAACCACCGCAAGTTCCAGAACCACGAGATCCAATCTAGAGGCCTTCTCCGGCACTCTGCCCGAGGGGTCAACAATCACATAGGGGTTCTTCATCATCACCCTTTCCCCTCATGATGTGTGAGTAGTTCACCACAGACCTACGGATCCGTAGGCAGTAGCTAGATGGCTTCTTCTCTCTTTTTGATCTTCAATACAATGTTCTCCTCAATGTTCTTGGAGATCTATTTTATGTAATGACTTTTTGCGGTGTGTTTGTTGGGATCCGGTGAATTGTCAGTTTATGATCAGTTCTATCCATGAATATTATTTGAGTCTTTGTTGAACTCTCTTATGCATGATCTTTATAGACTCATATTTCTTCTCTGAAACTTTGGTTTGGTTTGGCCAACTAGATTGATTTCTCTTGCCATGGGAAGATGTGCTTTGTGATGGGTTCGATCTTGCGGCGCTCAATCTCAGTGACAGAAGGAGACATGACACACATGTATCATTGCCATTAAGGATAAAAACATGGGGTATATTCCTACATGAATAGATCTTGTCAACATCATGTCATCATTCTGATTGCATTACTCCGTTTTCCATGAACTTAATACACTAGATGCATGCTGGATAGCGGTCGATGTGTGGAGTAATAGTAGTAGATGCAGGCAGGAGTCGGTCTACTAATCTTGGATGTGATGCCTATATACATGATCATTGCCTTGGATATCGTCATGATTATTCACTTTTCTATCAATTGCCCAACAGTAATTTGTTTACACGCCGTATGCTATTTTCTCGAGAGAAGCCTCTAGTGAAATCTACAGCCCCCGGGTCTATTTCCTATCATATTATTTCCAGATATACTGATCCAAAAATCCAAAAATACCTTGCTGCATTTTTTCTTTATTTATTTTATTTTGTGTTTTTGCTAGATCTAATTACCCAATCTCATATAATTTAATTTATCTCAATACCGAGGAGGGATTGACAACCCCTCTTACGCGTTAGCTTGCAAGTTTTTGTGGTTTGTGTGCAGGTGCTGTTTACAGAGTGTTGCTTGGTTCTCCTACTGGATTGATAACCTTGGTTTCATAATTGAGGGAAATACTTACTGTTGTTGTGCTGCACCATCCTCTCCTCTTCGGGGAATTACCAACGCAGATACAAGCAATCAGGAAGAATTTCTGGTGCCGTTGTTGGGGAGACAACATCAACATCTATCAGGTTCCTACGCACAAACTCTCATCTCCTTGCGATTGCTTTATTTGCCACTTTCCTCTCATTTTCATCTCCCCCACTTGTAAAATGTTTTTACAAAAATACAAAAATATTTTTCATTTGCCTTTTTCTCGTTCGATCTTTTGTTTGCTTGTGTTCTTGTTTGCGTAGTCACGATGTCTCAAGAAAATACCAAGTTGTGTGATTTTTCCAATACTAATAATAATGATGTTATTAGTACTCCGATTGCTCCTCCCACCGCTAGTGCGGAGATGATATTAATGCCACTTTGTTGAATCTTGTTGTGAAAGAGCAATTTTCCAGTACTCCTAGTGAGGATGCCGCATCCCATATAAACACTTTCGTAGAATTGTGTGATATACAAAAGAAAAAAGATGTGGAAAATAATATTGTGAAATTAAAATTATTTCCTTTTTCTTTGCGAGATCGTGCAAAATTTTGGTTTTCATCTTTGCCTCGCAATAGTATTGACTCGTGGGATAAGTGCAATGATGCATTTATTACTAAGTATTTTCGGCCCGCTAAAATTGTTTCCCTTAGAAACCAAATCATGAATTTTAAGCAACTTGAGCATGAACATGTTGCGCAATGTTGGGAAAGAATGAAATTAATGCTAAGAAATTGTCCCACTCATGGTTTAAATCTATGGATGATTATACAAAAAAATTATGCGGGATTGAACTTTGTTTCTAGAAATCTTTTAGATTCTGCCATGGGTGGTACGTTTATGGAAATTACTTTGGGTGAAGATACTAAATTGCTATATAATATTGATAACCCACAAGTATAGGGGATCAATTGTAGCCTTTCTCGATAAGTACGAGTGTCAAACCGAACGAGGAGCTAAAAGTAGAACAAATATTCCCTCAAGTTCTATCGACCACCGATACAACTCTACGCACACTTTACACTTGCTTTGCCTAGAACATGTATGAAATTAGAAGTACTTTGTAGGTGTAAAGGGATAGGTTTGCAAGATAATAAAGAACACGTAAATAAAAGCTAGGAGGTGTTTAGATAAATAAACAATTAAGATAGTTTTAGTAGAGAGCTTTTTGTCACAAGAAAGTTATTTGTCCCTAGGCAAGCGATAACTAGACCGGTAATCATTATTGCAATTTTATATGAGGGAGAGGCATGAGCTCACATATCTTCTCTACTTGGATCATATGCACTTACGATTCGAACTCTAGCAAGCATTCACAACTACCAAAGATCATTAAGGTAAAACCCAACCATAACATTAAGTATCAAGTCCTCTTTACTCCCATAAGCAACAACCCCTTACTCGGGTTTAAGCTTGTGTCACTCTAGCAACCCACTATAGTGAATCATGAACATATTGCAACACCCTACAACGGAGATCCATCGCACTTGCGCGACACGGAGAGCACCATAGGACAACACCAATAATAAAACATACAACTCAAACAATTCACGATCATCAATAAACCCATAGGACAAAATGGATCTACTCAAACATCATAGGATAGCCACATATCATTGGATAATAATATATAGCATTGAGCACCATGTTTAAGTAGAGATTACAGCGGGTAAAAGAAAGGTTACACCATTGCATAGAGGGGGAAAGAGTTGGTGATGATGGCGGCGAAGTTGTTGGTGTAGATCACCGTCACAATGATGGCCCCGGCGGCGTTCCTATCGGATCACGGGTTCCGGCAAAACCCTTAAGGTTCGAACTCTGGGGTGCGCGCGAAGTTCTCCCCCTACTGATCCACGTCCTAGCTTGCTAAGATCTCACGGACGAGCTCGACGAACTCACAACACAAGGGACACAGGGTTTATACTGGTTCGGGCCACCGTTGTGGTGTAATACCCTACTCCAGTGTGGTGGTGGATTGCCTCTTGGGCTAATGATGAACAGTACAAGGGGAAGAACAGCCTCCTGGGGTTGAGGTGTTCTTGCGCTCTGTGTGTGGATGAGGATCACTCAAGATCAGATGAGATGCCTCCGAACGAGTTATCTCCTATGGTGGTGGCTAGTTCTACTTATATAGGCCCTGGTCCTCTCCCCAAATATTGAGCGGGAAGGGAGCCAACAACGGCAAATTTGAAAGGGGACAGCTAGTACAGCTTATCCTGACAAAAGCGGTCTTCGCCTGCAAAAGGCTCAGGTGGTGACGCCGCCTCGGGCTCCATGGTGACCTCCGTCTTGCCGTCCTTCTGGTCTTGGTCTCGTTACACCGATATGGAAACCTCTACTTGACGCCTCGGTACCCCACGCTTGCGCTCACTTCCTTAGCACCAAATGGGAAACAAGGACACTGTGCGTGCTGGGGCCCGCCTGATCTTGATCATCATGGCTCACGTCACGAGAACCTCACGAGGTTTGCCTTGCCTTGATCTCTCCCCCCTCGCGAGCCAACCTAGTGAGGCTGCTCCTGAGGAGGTCTTGTGTCGTCCGCCTCACGAGGCTTGGCCCCTCGCGAGGGTCTTGAATGCCTTGTTGATGAAGATGGGCCGTACATGCCCACGCGCAGAGCCACGCCGTGGGCTGCAGGGGCAAGTCTGGGGACCCCCGTTCCAAGAACGCCGACAGTAGCCCCCGGGCCCAAGGCGCGCTCGGGCTTGGCTTCGAGGCGAAGCCAAAGGTCAAGTGCGGAGCGCCGCGGGCCCCAAATAGCCCGCGACCCTGTTGACACGTGGCGGTTGATTGGACGTGGGCGTCTTTGCTTCCCCACGCTGCCTCGGCAACTGTCAGACTTGACAAGTCCCTGCGACATGCAAGGGAAAACCATCATTACCTGCGATCGTGGGAGGCGCTGGTTGGCCTTCTCTTGCTATAAATGGGGAGGGGGGTAGAGCCCCCGTCGCCCATCTCTTCCCTGTCCGCTTGCTTCTTCCTCCTTGCTCCTCTGCTAGTAGCAATGGCGCCGATCCGAAGGTTCTCCGCCGAGGAGAAAGGAAAGGCTCCCTGTGACGAGCCATGGCCGCTTCCGCCGAAGAAGAGGCCTGTCCACCGTCGCGACATTGTCGTGAGGGCGGAAGTGATGAGGCCCTGGTGCGAACGGCCGCCTCCAGGGTATTCGCTGCCCTTATACGCCCAAGCCGAGGGCTCAGGAGGAAGGAGCGACGAGCGGCGCCGCCCGCGCCGCGACCGCCACGCCATGGCGACACGCGCCGTCGCCCATGGAATCCACGCTACGGACTCCTCTCGCGAGCTCGTGCTGTGGGTGGCGATGCCCCCAAGCACTTGGATCCGCTTCCCACGGTTCTTTTCCGACGTGATGCCGCCGAGGGGACCCCTCGAGCTCTGGTTGCAGCATGCTGGCTACGACGCCCCGGTGACCGGAGCAGAGGTTGAAGTGGTCTCCTCCTGCAAGATCTTCATGACCCGCGGCTGGGGCGAGGTTGCGCGGGTTTGCCGTGCTGGGGGCGCCCTCGCGATCCACTTTGATTATGATGGTGCCTCCACGCTGTTCTTCAAGGTCTTCGATGCGGAGGGCCGCCGCCTGGAGTGCTGCCCTGGAGGGGAGCGCCAGGACGATGCGCGCTCGGCCTGCGGCTCCTCCAGCAGCAGCGACTCTTGGGCGTCCAACGGTTCTTCAGAGCTCTACGAGACTCCGAAGACGAGCGACGACAGCTACGTGCCCCCGAGCTCTCGCCGCGCCCGGAGCAGGGCTGCAGCGTCCAGCCGTCGCTGATCTGGATGGGGTTGGTGCCAGCCTCCCGCGGCCCACTGTTGATGATGGCGTCGGCCGTGGGGGGTGTAGATAGGATTCCCCTAAGTTCTCGTCTTTTGTTCCCTGCAAGGAATCAAGAAGTACCCGGTGGGGGTGTGTAAAGGGTCTGTAATGTCTTTTGTTGATACTATCCTTGTTATGAAAAATTGCGGATGCATGTCCTGTTTAGGCTCGGTCTCCCCTTTCCAACCTCGCAACGGCTCGTTGCTCTACGCTGACAGGTCCTGGTCCCCAGGCAAGCTGCAGCCATCGCTGGTATGCCAGGTCGCGTGCCGTGGTCAAGGCCAGGAGGTGAGCGGCCCGAAGTCCAGTAATAGCCCCTGAGGCGCGATGCTCAGGAGGTCCCCTTTATCGCTTAAGCAGCCGTGGTAAGGTAATAAAGGGAGGCGACGTTGCCGCAACTGGGCTGCGGCGAGCGTGACCCCCTAGGCTCCAACGATCAGCCGATCTGAGAGCGAGACTTATCTTGGCGGTCTGGGGTCGATTCCTTGGGATGCGCCGTGTTAATGCATAGCTAGGCCAGGTCCATGCGAGCCTCCCCCTCTTCTCCACGCTCTCCTTCATGCTCTGCGTACTCAGGTCCCGGCCCTCGAGTGAGCTCAGCCGCCGCTGGTATGCCAGGTCGCGTGACGTGGTCAAGGCCAGGGGGTGAGGGCTGGAGAGCCATTAGGAGCTCTTGAGTCGTGATGCTTAGGAGCCCCCCTTTTAACGCGCAAGCGAGTTGCATGGGAGAAGAGGGAGCTCGCGGTGCCGCCTGCTGTCATTCTCATGAGATTCCTGCAAGCCAGCACAAGGAGAAACACAGTTTGCCATTATGGTTGCCAGTCCGCCGCCGGTTGCTTCGCGAGGAGACGAAGGCACTGAGGGCCTGGCGAGGTGACGTGCGCGGGGCGTGCCGCGAGCCAGAGCTCGACCGCTCAGATTTGTCGACGTTGCAGGGACGGACCCATGCACAAGCGTCGTGCCAGCGTGAGCAGCCCCCGTGGGAGGTGAGAGTCAACCAAGTGATAGTCATAGGTAGGTTAGGCATGGAAAGCAAACTGGCTTAGGTAAATGCAGGGAAGATACATGCCACCAGGTCCGGCCCGAGCGGCTTGGGGATGATGCAGCCCGAGGGGCGGCCCAGCAAGGTAAGCCAAAGACATAAGAAAAAGGGGTACATGCCACAGGGACAGACCCACGTGGCCTGGGAATGATGCAGCCCGAGGGGCGCTCCCAGCTAAATAAACTTGGAAAATGTCACCTGGTTCTGTTGATGAAGGGATGTCGGAGCAGCTAGAGGTACGCGGTGAAGGGGTCACTCCTCACGAGCCACCGGGGCCCTGAGCCTCGGGAGGCTCTGGGGGTCCAGGCGGTTCCTTGAGGACCTTCTCCATCTCCGTCAGGACAGCGTGATGCCTAGCCTCCTGAGTCGCCAGGACACTCCGCAAGTTGCGCTGATAGGTGGACGACACGCTCGGCAGAACAAAAGGCATGCGAATGTAGCTGTGCGGTGGACCCTCACAGCGGCCCACGCGCGAAGGCCAGAAGGGCTCCCGAGATGCGGCCCTGTTGAGCCCTGGGACGTCGATGCAGACGCGCAGCCTAGCATCCTCGCCTGGATGGGGAGCTGACCCTTGTGAGCGGCGGTCGCCGCGCATGGCCCTTGCGTCTTGCAGTTCCTGAGTGGTCCTGGTGATGAACTCCTGAGCAGTGGGCGTGTCGGATGTGGGGTTCCGGCAAACCCTTAAGGTTCGAACACTTGGGTGCGCGCGAAGTCTTTCCCTCCTACCGATCTACGCCCCTAGCTCGCTAAGATCTCACGGATGAACTCGACGAACTCGCAACACAAAGAGACACGAGATTTATACTGGTTCGGGCCACCGTTGTGGTGTAATACTCTACTCCAGTGTGGTGGTGGTGGATTGCCTCTTGGGCTGATGATAAACAGTACAGAGGGAAGAACAACCTCCTGAGGTTGAGGTGTTCTTGTGCTTGGTGTCTTGGCGGATGAGAGCTGGGTGAACTGCTCGATGCGCTCTCCCCCCTACTATGGTGGCTAGCTCTATTTATATAGGCCCTGGTCCTCTTCCCAAATGTTGAGCGGGAAGGGAGCCAAACACGGCGGGCAAATTTGAAGGGGGACAGCTAGTACAAGCTATGCTAACAAAAGCGGTCTTCGCCTGCAAAAGGCTCTGGTGCTGATGCCGTCTTGGGCTCCACGATGACCTCCGTCTTGCCGTCCTCCTGGTCTTGGTCTCGTTGCACCGATATAGCAACCTTTGCCTGATGCCTCGGTACTCCTCGCCTGCGCTGGCCCCCTTAGCACCAAAGAGGAAACAAGGACGCTGCGCGTGCTGGCGCCCGCCTGGTGCCGATCGTCATGGCTCACGTCACCAGAGCCTCGTGAGGTTTGCCCTGCCTTGATATCTCCACTCCTCGTGAGCCTGCCTGACTAGGCCACTCCTAAGGAGGTCTTGCGTCATCCGCCTCGCGAGGCTTGGCCCCTCGTGAGGGTCTTGGATGCCTTGTTGATGAAGATGGGCCGTACGGCCTGCTGGCTTAGCCATGCCGTGGGCCGCAGGCAGGCAAGTCTGGGGACCCCCGTTCCCAGGACGCCGACAGTAGCCCCCGGGCCCAAGGTGCGCTCGGGCTTGGCTTCGCGGCGAAGCCAAGGGTCAAGTACGGAGCATATCGGGCCCCAAAAGTCTGCGGCCTCAGTTGACGCGTGGTGGTCGATTGGACGTGGGCGTCTCCACTTCCCCCACGCTGCCTCGGCAACTGCATGACTTGACAAGTCCCTGCGACATGCAAGGAAAACCATCATTACCTGCGATCGTGGGAGGCACCGGTTGGCCTTCTCTTGCTATAAATGGGGAGGGGGCGGAGCCCCCGTCGCCCATCTCTTCCTCGCTTGCTTGCTTCTTCTTCCTCGCTCCATTGCTTGCAGTGCCACCAATGGCGCCACGAAGGAAGTTCTCCGCCGCCCAGAAGGGAAAGGCCCCTCGCAAGGGACCCGACTCCTCGGCGCCCAAGCGCGGGCGCGGCCGCCTGCGCAAGCACGCCGAGTCCCCCGCCGTGGCCCACCGTCAAGGCGGCACCGCGGCACGCGGAGGGGGTCGTCCTAGCCATGGCGATCCAGTTGACGAGGGGGGGCGTGCTATGGTGGCGCGGCCTCCCTGTCCGCGCTTCCATTCGGCAGAGGTGTCGCCAGAGTTCGTTGTTCCGTCGGAGAACCCGACCGGCAACTGGCTCCAGCTTCCGCGCTTCTTCGTCGACGAACTGCCGGCCCCTGGTCCGGGCGGACTCTGGTTGTAGGCGGATGGTTGCTGCAACAAGGCCTCTTGGGCCGCGGTCGAGACTTCTGCCGTGGGCAACATAGCCCTGGCCCGCGGCTGGCAGACGTTCGCCCGTGCGTGTGGCCTGGGCAGGCGGTGCACCCTCCACTTCAGGTACGATGGTGGGTCGACCCTCTATGTGAGGGTGTTTGGGGAAGATGGTCGCCACGCCGGGTGTGGCCCCGAGACGAACGACAGTGAGGAGGTGCTCGGCCTTGGTGACGGTCGCGGCGAGGACGAAGGCGAGCCTGCCCTCGGCGGCGACCGTGTCTCCTCCAGCTACGGCGGCTCCTCCTCCGGCGACAGCTCTAGCAGTGGTGGCTACGACCAGCCGCCACGCCCGCTTCGAAGGCGGCAGCAGGTCATCTCGTCGCCGTGCCTCCGTGAAGCGCGAGGAAGGGCCTGGCTAGCCTCGGGGCATCTCTAGGGGCCCGCCTTCGTGAATCGCCGCAATGCCGCTTCGTTTTGCTCTTTTTCCCTGCATCAAAAAATGAAACTAGTATGGGCCCAGGGGGGCGTGTATCGAACTGTGGTTCCTTGTTATTGCACTGTGCGCGTTATTCCCGTGTCGTGTTGTTATTTTGCGCAAAGATAACTTAACCTGGTGCGTTCAGAACGCCCTCTTCCTTGCAAGGCGCTTATTTCCTCGTGTCCATCTTGCCTTGGTGGCCTGCATTCGCTCGGGGACTGCACATACTCGTTAGGAAGTGCGTTAAAAGACTTGCCGTCCACCCTGACCCTAACCTGGCGTTTTGTATCACGGTACCCGTGGGGCACGGACTGGGAGAGGTGCGCCAGCTTTTGGGCTCGAATGATGTCGGTGTGGAACGACACCTATGGGATCACAAGAATCCCTACTACGGTTGCCGGGGCGTGGGGTTGCGAGAAGAGCAGGGCTAGTAGACAGCACAAGAATCGTTTACCCAGGTTTGGGCCGCGAGGATGCGTAAAACCCTAGTCCTGCTTTGGTGGGTGTATTTCAGAGATTTCTTGAGCACTCGAACTAGCTGTGGTGAGTGCGTGGTTCGAAAGAGCCGAATCCTTCTCCAGTATGCCATGGGCCTCCTTTTATAGTCGAAAGGGGCTGCCACAGTGGCACACAGGAGGTGGAAAGGCGTACAGTGCCTTGAGCTTATCGCTCGTATTACACGACAAGACGCATTTAATGCGTAGCTTAGGTGTCCCCTTGCTTTATTGGGGACGGGGGCGAGGCCTGTCCCGTCCATCGCCGCTCCTCCTCGCTTTGACACGCGCCCTGGCTAGTGAGGCGCGTGGTGCCATGTAGGCAGGCAGGCAGCTGAGGTGGCGTGGTGGTGGAGCCTTCACGAAGATCTGCATGCCGCCACACAGGCGCTCGATGAGTTGGCCCGGGAGCTGCATGTTGCCACGCAGGTGCCCGCCCAGCTGGTTGGGCTGGCATCTGCATGTGAACGGTGGCGGAAGCTTGGTTGGCATGGGCCTGGCGGTGGCCCTGCTGGCGTCCTTGGTGAGGGCCTTGCCGGGTGGCCCGGCAAGGGTCTTGCCGTGGCGCGCTGTCGTCCCCGGCAAGGGCCTTGCCGGGGGTCTGGTGGACTTCCTCGGCAAGGATCTTGCCGAGGATCGTCGTCTTCTAATCCTCATATGATCTTGAATATGTCTTCACAAAGATCTGCATGCCACCATGGAGGTGCCTTCCTGAGCCCTGGCCCAATGTGATGTTGGAGACCGCGGGCTCAAGGGTGGCTCGCTCTGTTGGTGTGGGGCGAGCTGCCCCGGCAAGGATCTTGCCGGGGCTGCTGAGGCTGCCCCGGCAAGGGTCTTGTGGGGGGAACCTGCTTCGCCCCTCTGCTCTTTGTGGTCTTGGCCTTGGCGTTGCTCTGATTATCTTGGGCTTCGGTCTTACCTTAGCTCACCTCCCCTGTTTTGCCTTGCGTGACCGTAGGTGCGGCTCCGACTGCCCGTGCACAGGTATAGGGGTACAAAAACGCACCCCTCTTTTTGTACACCGACAAACGAGGGTGGCTCATGAGAAGGCAGAGAGGAGAAAAATGCTCGCGAGGGCACCTGCCTAGCCCCCTCGTGAGGTATGCGAGAGAGAGAACACGAGCAAACCAGAGCCGGAAAATGCGGTAAGAGGCGAGGGAATCAAATCAGCAAGGAACACCAAAGAAAACTATGATTAAGGAAAAGCGAGCCAACTACGGAAAGCAAATGAAAAGCCGCGGCCGACACCTAATCTAGTCTTCAAGTCTTCTCACCAGCGCGGAGCTAAGTGCTGCCACTAGGCGTGGGCGGGAGCCCCAGGGCCTAAGGCCGGCGCTCCTGAGACTCCGGGGCGTGTACAACCCCAACTCATTATTACGTGAGAGTGTCACGGGCGGCGATTCTTCACAGGCATCGGGCCTTCTTCACAGGCTCTGGGCCTTTCTTCACAGGCTCTGGGCCTTTCTTCACAGGCTCTAGGCCTTTCTTCATGGGTAGAACTTCCGGAGGTGCTGGATGTTCCAGGCGTTTTGGATAGGCACCCCGTCTTGTGTCTCCAGGCGCACGGCACCAGGCCTGGAGATGTGGACGACCTTGAACGGGCCCTCCCACATTGGTGAGAGCTTATGCAGCCCTTCCCTGGAGAGGACCCGCCTCAGGACGAGGTCGCCCACCTCGAGCATCCTGGAGCGGACGTTGCGGCAGTGGTATCGCCGCAGCGCTTGTTGGTACCTTGCCACCATTAATGCAGCTTCGCGACGGCGTTCCTCCCCCAGCACGAGATCCATCCCCCGCGTGGCGTCCTGCTGCGCTTCATCGAACGCCAGGACCCATGCGGAGCGATGCTTGACCTCGTGAGGGAGGACCGCTTCAGCTCCGTAGACGAGGAAGAATGGAGTCTCGCCCATTGGCTTGGTGGCGGTGGTGCGGATGGACCACATCACGGACTGGAGCTCATCGTACCAGCCCCTGCTGAAGGCCTCTAGCTTCTTCTTGAAGGTCCTGGTCTTGAGGCCCCTCAGGACCTCCGCGTTGGCGCGTTTGGCCTGGCCATTGCTCCTGGGGTGCGCTACCGAAGCATAGCAGATCTGCGTTCCAAGGTTAGCACGGTAGGTTTTGAAAAGGTTACTAGTAAACTGCGAGCCGTTATCTGTGATGATGCGGTTGGGGATCCCGAAGCGGCTCACGAGGCCCTTGATGAACTTGACAGCAGAGCCGGCTGGGATGGTACGGACGGCTTCCACTTGCGCCCACTTGGTGAACTTGTCGATGGCGACGTAGAAATAGCGGTAGCCCCCTGGCGCCCGAGGGAACGGGCCTAGGATGTCCAGCCCCCAGACCGGGAACGGCCATGTGAGCGGGATTGTTTGGAGGCCCTAAGCAGGCTGATGGATTTGCTTGGCGTGGAATTGGCAAGCTTCATAGGACTTCACTAGCTCGGCCGCGTCGTTTAGTGTTGTAGGCCAGTAGAATCCACTGCGGAACACCTTGCCGATGAGGATTCGTGACGAAAAAGTGGTGTCCGCAGTCCCCGCCGTGTATGTTAATCTGCAACTCCCTTGATCGCTGGAGATGCAGCGCAGCGTGACGTCGTTCGGTCGTTTCCTGTATAACTCGTCGTCTTGGATACAGTATGCCATGGCTTGCCGGGCCACGCGCTCCGCGTCCTCTTCCTTCTCCGGTAGCGCCCCGTGCGTTAGGTACTCCTTGAATTCCTTGGTCCAGCATTCCTCCTGGGGCTCGAGCGCCAAGAGCAGCCGAGCTCCTAAGGTCGGGCCACAGGCTGGGGCTCCCGTGGCCGGAGGCTTCGGGAGCTCCTCCCGAGGCTGAGTCATGCTTGAAAGAGGTGGCATAGCTGATGGCTTGAAGAGCCGCTCCTCAATGACACCAGGCTCCTGCGGCTGCCGCTTGGATGCTCTCCTGGCGATGTCGTCGGCTTCCTTGTTGGTGCCCCGGGGCACGTGCTGCAGCTCCAGTCCCGAGAACTGCTTCTCCATCTTGCGCACCTCCGCGAGGTAGGCCTCCATATGCTCGTCCTTCGGCTCGTACACCTTGTTGGAGAAGTTGACGAGGAGTTGCGAGTCGCCTCTGACGGTGAGGCACTTCACCCATAGAGCCGCCGCAGCCTTCAGGCCAGCTATGAGGCCTTTGTATTCTGCGATATTGTTGGAGACCTTCTCGCCGTGCTGAAACCAGAGCTGCACGGCGTAGTAGAGCTTGTCCTGAGTGGGCGATATGAGCACTGCTCCAGCCCCCGCCATCGAAATACATGACCCAGCCATCTGGAGCCTCGCTTCCTAGGGAGGTGGACCGGTCTTCTCCTTCCTCAAGCATCAGGGCATCCGTCCATTCTGCCACAAAGTCAGCATGCGCGGCCCCCTTGATGACCCTGGTAGTGCTGAACTTTAACTGGAATGCTTGCAACTCGATGTTCCACTCAGTGACCCTTGCGGCTGAGTTAGGACTCCTAAGTACCATCTCCAACGGGTAGGCTGAGACAACCTTGATGGGGTGGCCCTGGAAGTAGTATCGCAGCTTGCGTGAGGCCACTAGGAACATGAGCAGGAGTTTCTCGGGCATGGGGTAGCACGCCCTCGCGTCCCACAGTACGGTGCCGACGAATTACACCGGGTGCTCGATGAGGGCTGGCACATTGTCGAGGTTCGGGCCCTGCGGAGATCGGGGCATATCCTGAGGTGGAGGGGTTCCTACGACCTGACTGTCCTTAGGAGCTTCTGTGATGTTGCCCTGCTGAGCTTGATCTTTCACCGCTGATGCCTTTGCCGCGTCTTCCTGACCCTGCGCCGCTTCAGCTCCGGCTCGGCGCAGCGCGCCCTTGGCTTGGCACTCCTCCCGAACCGCCACCAGCGCCGCGCTGGCGGAGTACAGGGTGGCGGCAAGGTAGAGTACCAGGGGCTCGAGAGGCCGTGGTGCCACCATCACCGGGGGGCTGGTAGGTATTTCTTGAGGTCTTGGAAGGCCTAGTCAGCCTCCGGGGCCCACTCGAACGGGCCCTTCTTCTTCATGAGCTTGAAGAAGGGCAAGGCGGGCTCCCCCAGTTTGGAGATGAAACGCCCTAACGCAGTCACTCGCCCTGCCAGCTTCTGCATCTCTTTGAGGGTCTGCGGTGGGCTCATGTCCTCGATGGCCTTGATCTTCTCTGGGTTCACCTCGATCCCTCTGTGGGATACGAGGAAACCCGGCAGCTTGCCGAAGGGGACGCCGAACACACACTTCTCTGGGTTTAGCCTCAAGTTCACTTGGCGCAGGCTCTGGAAGGTCTCCTCCAAGTCTTGAATCAGTGTCCTCGCCTCGCGAGACTTTACCACTATTTCATCGACGTAGGCCTCTGTATTTCTCCCGAGCTGCCGCCCCAGGGCGATGTGCATCAACCGCTGAAAGGTCGCGCCCGCGTTGCGCATCTCGAAGGGCATGCAGGTGTAGCAGTACACCCCACATGGTGTCAGGAAGGCTGTCTTCTCCACATCTTCCACCGCCATGTTGATCTGATGATACCCTGAGAACGCATCCAGGAAGCACAGCAGGTCACACTCGGCAGTGGAGTCGACAATCTGGTCGAAGCGCGGGAGCGGGAATGGATCTTGGGGGCAGGCTTTGTTGAGGTTGGTGAAGTCGACACACATCCGTTCCTTTCCTCCTTTCTTCGGCACTACGACGGGGTTCGCCAGCCATTCGGGATACCGAACTTCTCAGATGGCACCCGCCGCCTCCAGCTTGCGCGTCTCTTGGACGATGAAGGCTTGCTTTTCAGTGGACTGTCGTCTTGCTCGCTGCTTCATGGGGCGTATATTGGGGCACACCCTTAGATGATGCTGGATCACCTCCCTTGGGACCCCTACCAGCTGATTAGGCTCCCACACAAATATCTCCTTGTTCGCGCGCAAGAACCTCACCAAGGCTTCTTCCTGTCCCGGGTCGAGGCCGGCTCCTATGGTAAAGGTGGCTCCTGAAGACCCGTCCTCGTTGATCGGCACCTGCTTGGTTTCCGCCTTGTCTTGGGTGAACAACTGCTTCTTCTTGGTAGGCGCGGCCTCCTTGGCCTCGGGGGTACCGGCGCCGGCGGGCTGTGCTACTGCCGCGGTCTTGAAGGCGAGCCTGAGCGCCGTCACGGCCTCCTTAGTGTCCCCTTGATGGTGAGGACGCCCTTGCTTCCTGGCATCGTCATGAGGTTGTAGGCCGGGTGAGTCGCCGCCATGAACTGATCGAGAGCCGGGTACCCAAGGATGGTGTTGTACGGAAGACCGATGCAGGCGATGTCGAAGTCCACCAGCTCGGTGTGGTAGTTGTCGCGTGTGCCGAAGGTGACAGGGAGGCGGATCTGCCCCAGAGAGTGAGCGGCTCCACCGCCCACTCCCTAGAAGGGCTTGCTGAGGCCGAGCCGCTCAGGCAGCACGTGAAGAAGGCTGAAGGCCTGTACGGAGAGAAAGTTGAGGCTAGCTCCGCCGTCGACGAGGGTCTTGGTAATGGCCACGTTGCAGATGGTGGGCGTGCAGAGCATCGGGAGCATTCCGGAGCCGACGGTGGAGTCGGGGTGGTCTTCTGACCCGAAGGTGAGGTCGGCCTCTGGCGCGGCCCACCCTGGCGGAGCCCCCGGGCGCTTGGACGTGGCCCCAATCTGATGGAGGAATGGCTTGACGTGGCGGTCTGAAGGTGGTGCTTGAGAGCCGCCCAGCAGGGCCGCGACTGCGTGGTGCGCCGGCACCTCATAGCGATCTGTGGAGAGGTCGCGGAGTTCCTCCCAGGTGGCCACCGTGGATCCCGGGAGGTTGAGCAGCCAGGCGCGCGGCTCGCCGGCGAGGGCCATGGGGAACCAGTTGGACATGATCTTGTCGTCACCTCCGGCTTCGAGGACAGCCTCCTCGTACGCCAGCAGGAACGGCGTCGGGTCTGCCGTGACGTCGTAACGCGGCGGCATCTCTGGCTTGAACTTGGTAGGCCACCGCACTCGCCGTAGGGCGGGGGCTAGGGCTCGGTACCCAGACGCCCCGCTGTTGGTGTCGGCCGCAGAGGTGGATGGCGGGGCACCTGCCATGGGGGCAAGGTGCGGCATAGCGGGGCGCAGGTTGGTGGAGAGGAGCTCCGGCGCACCCCTACCTGGCGCGCCAAATGTCGGATGTGGGGTTCCGGCAAACCCTTAAGGTTCGAACACTGGGGTGCGCGCGAAGTCTTTCCCTCCTACCGATCTACGCCCCTAGCTCGCTAAGATCTCACGGATGAACTCGACGAACTCGCAACACAAAGAGACACGAGATTTGTACTGGTTCGGGCCACCGTTGTGGTGTAATACCCTACTCCAGTGTGGTGGTGGTGGATTGCCTCTTGGGCTGATGATAAATAGTACAGAGGGAAGAACAGCCTCCTGAAGTTGAGGTGTTCTTGTGCTTGGTGTCTTGGCGGATGAGAGCTGGGTGAACTGCTCGATGCGCTCTCCCCCCTACTATGGTGGCTAGCTCTATTTATATAGGCCCTGGTCCTCTTCCCAAATGTTGAGCGGGAAGGGAGCCAACAACGGCGGGCAAATTTGAAGGGGGACAGCTAGTACAAGCTATCCTGACAAAAGCGGTCTTCGCCTGCAAATGGCTCTAGTGGTGACGCCGTCTTGGGCTCCACGATGACCTCCGTCTTGCCGTCCTCCTGGTCTTGGTCTCGTTGCACCGATAGAGCAACCTTTGCCTGATGCCTCGGTACTCCTCACCTGCGCTGGCCCCCTTAGCACCAACGAGGAAACAAGGATGCTGCGCGCGCTGGCGCCCGCCTGGTGCCGATCGTCATGGCTCACGTCACGAGAGCCTCGTGAGGTTTGCCCCGCCTTGATATCTCCGCTCCTCATGAGCCTGCCTGACTAGGCCACTCCTGAGGAGGTCTTGCGTCGTCCGCCTCGCGAGGCTTGGCCCCTCGCGAGGGTCTTGGATGCCTTATTGATGAAGATGGGCCGTACGGCCTGCTGGCTTAGCCACGCCGTGGGCCGCAGGCAGGCAAGTCTGGGGACCCCCGTTCCCAGGACGCCGATAGGGCGCTCCTCGCCCTGTGTTCTCCTGAGGGATACATGCCGTGAAGCACGCCTCCAGGTGGTGCCCGAGCGCCTCCCTCTTGATGTTGGCAAGGTCGGAGGCCCTCCAGAAGAGAACCCCCGAGCCCTGCCCGAGAAGGACACCGGGCGCACCTTCCTATGCGATGGAGGGAGGCGCCCCTGGCGCGGGTGCTGATCCTGACGAGGTTCCAGTCGCCACGCTACCCTCCTGTGGTCCTGCATGGCGCAACTGCTTCTTCTTCTTGGGGGTGGCCTCAGGAGGGCACTCGCCCTTGCTGTCGGGCTCGTCGATTGCTGTAGCTTGGAAAGCACGCTCAAGGGAGCACACCGCATCTCTCTTCGCATGGGACCGTGATGATTCCACCGCTTCCCGTCATCTTGAGGACATTGTAGCCGTGATGGGTCACCGCCATGAACTTGGCCAGGGTTGGATACCCGAGAATGGCATTGTATGGCAGACGGATGTGCGCGACGTCGAAGTCGATGAGCTCGGTGCGGTAGTTTTTGCATTCTCCGAAGGTGACGGGAAGGCGGACCTACCCGATCGGGGTAGTGGAGCCGTCGGTCACTCCTGAGAAAGGCTTGGTGGGCTGAAGTTGGTCATACGGCACTTGGAGGTTGTCGAACGTGTCGACGGACAGGACGTTGAGCCTTGCGCCGCCGTCGATGAGGGTCTTGGTGACTTGCACATTGCTGATGACTAGGGAGCAAAGCATCGGGAGGGCGCCTGCGGTAGCCGCGCACTTGAGTTGATCTACCGAACTGAAGGTGATGGCGCACTTGGACCACCTGAGCGGGCGTGTGGCCTCCAGCTTGGGGAGGACTGCATTCACTTCACTAGCAAACTGTTTGAAGATACGCTGTGAGGCTGGGGCCTAAGCTCCGCCCAAGATGCAGGTGATAGACGCGCACTCGACCTCTAAGCTAGAGGTTAGTCACTGCTGAGCACTATCAACTCTAACCAAGGAAGAGACTCGACCTAGCATGCATGTTATGACTTAGGGCGCCAGTGCTTCATTTATTTATGCTCAGGGTCTGCGCCTGGCTTTGTACAAAGGGTCACATGCCTTGCCGGCAAAGCTTGTACAAAAGGTGGCTTGCCAGGAGGCCCGGCAAGCCGCGCCTTACGGGTAAAACTTGTGAAGATGCTCGATGTTCCAGGAGTTGCTCACTGGGACAGCATCTTCGGTCTCCAGGCGGACTGCGCCGGGCCTGGTGACTCGCATTACCCGATAAGGGCCTTCCCACTTCGGCGTCAACTTGTTGGAATTCTTGGCTGACTGAACGCGCCGAAGAACAAGGTCGCCTTCCTCAAAGCTTCGGGCATGAACCTTGCGGCTATGGTAGCGGCGCAAGGCTTACTGGTAGTGTGCTGCTCTCACAGCCGCCCGAAGACGATCTTCCTCAAGAAGCGTCGCGTCATCTTGGCGCAACTGCTCTTGCTCAAGCTCATCATAAGCGAGCACTCGAGGTGACCCGTATATGAGTTTCGTGGGGAGAACTGCTTCTGCCCATATACCAGGGCAAAAGGTGTCTGGCTGGTGGCTCGATTTGGCGTCGTCCTGATCGACCAAAGAACCGCCGGCAGCTAATCAATCCAGCGCCTTCCACTCTTGTGCAGCTTGTCAAAGGTCTTCGTTCTCAGGCCTCGCAACACTTCAGCATTTGCCCTCTCCGCTTGGCCGTTGCTCCGTGGGTGTGCCACGGAAGCAAAACAGACCTTGCTACCGAGGTCTTGAATGTACTGCATGAAGGTGTGGCTTGTGAACTGCGTGCCGTTGTCGGTGATGACTCTATTTGGCACACCAAAACGGCAGACCAGTCCCTTGAAGAACTTGACGGCTGACTAAGCAGTCACCTTTCTCACTACTTCCACTTCCGGCCACTTTGTGAACTTGTTGATTGCAACGTACAAGTACTCAAAGCCCCCGACAGCGCGGGGGAAAGGGCCCAGTATATCGATCCCCCAGACCGAGAATGGCCAGGAGAGAGGGATTGTTTGAAGGGCTTGAGCTGGTTGATGAAGCTTCTTTGAATGGAACTGGCATGCTTCACACTTGGTTACTAGTGCCGTCGCATCCTGGAGAGCGGTGGGCCAGAAGAAACCTTGCCGGAACGCCTTCCTGGCAAGGGCCCTCGACCCTATGTGGGAGCCACATATGCCTCCATGTATCTCCGCCAACAGCTCCAGTCCTTCCTCTCGGGGGATGCACTTCAATTTCACACCGTTTGGCCTTCTCCTGTACAGGACGTCATCGACGAACTGGTACAGGGCGGACCGACGGGCTACTTTTTCTGCTTCTTCCTGCTCCTCAGGAAGCTCCCCTGTTTGGAGGAATTGGACGGTATGTTGTGCCCATGCCAGAGCCTGGGGCTCGACGGCAAGGGCCAAAGTCATTTCTTCCGCCATGGGAGCGGCTGTCTCTACGGCCGGGGTTTGACGCCCTGTCAGAGCTAGTTGCTCTCGGGCAGGCTCAGCGTCCGCGGCAGCACCCTTGCCGGCAGCCCCAGGGGGCTCGGTAGGAAAGTACTTGCGGGGACCTGACTTCCTCTGCTTGTTCTGCCCCGCTGATGGTTCGACGGATGGTTGAGTTAGCCGAAGCAAAAAGGTACCCGGTTCCACAGGTAGCTTGAATGCGGCACGCTTTGACAGGTAATCAGCGGTGTCGTTCTCCGCTCGGGGGATGTGCTCCGCTTGGATACCGTCAAAGTGTTCCTCCAGCTTCCTCACCTCATCTACGTAAGCTTCCATCAATGGGCTCTGATAATCCTTGTTGACCTGCCTGACAACAAGCTGCGAGTCACCTCTGATGATGAGCTTCTTAACCCCGAGGTCTGCCGCGATCCTGAGACCGGCAAGCAATCCCTCGTACTCAGCAGTGTTGTTGGTGGACATCTCTCGGGGAAAGTGCATCTGGATCACGTACTTGAGGTGCTCTCCGGTGGGTGCGACGAGCAGCACACCGGCACCAGCGCCTTGCAGCGAGAAAGCCCCATCAAAGTACATGATCCAGTTGCGGTCTGCTTCCTTGCCGGGGAGAGTGGTCTCCTGGATTTCTTCGTCAGGCGTTGAGGTCCATTCTGCAATGAACTCCGCCAAGACTCTGCTCTGAATTGTCGAGGTACTTTCAAACATCAAACCGAAACTTGACAACTCCAAGGCCCACTCGACAATCCTCCCGGTTGCATCCGGGTTATGCAGTATCCGTTGCAAAGGGAGGCGGGTGACGAAAGTGATCTCGTGGGCTTGGAAGTAATGACGCAGCTTCCTCGAGGCCATAAGGAGGCCGAAGAGCAATTTCTGCACACCGGAGTACCTCGATCTAGCTCCCTGCAAGAGGGAGCTGACAAAGTAAACCGGGTGCTGCATCATCTTCTTCTTTTGCATCACCTCACTTGACTGCGCGGGCACTGCCTCGGTGGCATCAGACTCTGCCGGGGGCCTTGCCTTACCGGCACCAGGCCCTGCCGGGGGAATCTTGGGCTTGCCATCCACTGGTTCTGCCGCCGTCACCGCCTCTTCGTTGACCTCCCTCTGTGCCACTAGCGCAGCGCTGACCACTTGATTCGTCGCCGCCAGATACAGCAGCAACGGCTCTTGTGGTTTAGGCGGAACCAGTATTGCCGTGGTGGAAAGGTATTTCTTCAGATCCTGCAATGCTGCCTCGGCTTCTGGGGTCCATTCCATTGGGCTTGCCTTCTTCAATATTTTGAAGAAAGGAAGGGCGCGCTCGGCAGACTTGGAGATGAATCGGCTCATGGCGGCAATGCAGCCGGTGAGCCGACGCACATCCTTGATCCGCTTGGGCAGCACAATCTGCTCAATAGCCTTGATCTTGTCTGGGTTTGCCTCGATCCCGCGCTACGACACAAAGAACCCGAGAAGCTTGCCGGATGGAACGCCGAAGACACACTTCTCAGGGTTCAGATTGAGGTTGATCTTGCGCAGGTTAGCAAATGTCTCTTCCAGATCTTGCACAAGAGTTGGCCCGTCCTTGGTTTTGACTACTATGTCATCCATGTATGCCTCCATATTTCTATGGAGCTGAGGTTCAAAACCAATTTGGACTGCTCTTGCGAACGTCGAGCCAGCACTCTTCAACCCGAAAGGCATCCGTAAAAAGCAATGCGTACCACATGGGGTGATGAATGCTGTTTTTTCTTCATCCTCTCTTGTCATGAAGATCTGGTGGTAGCCCGAGTAGGCGTCGAGGAATGATAACAGATCACACCCGGCTGTGGAGTCAACAATCTGGTTGATGCGCGGCAACGGGAAGGGGTCCTTAGGACAAGCCTTATTGATATCTGTGTAATCAATACACAATCTCCACTTCCCATTCGCCTTGCGCACCACTACCGGATTGGCCAACCACGTCGGGTGGAGCACTCCTCTCACCAAACCCGCCGCTTCCAACTTCCTGATCTCCTCTGTGATGAACTCCTGCCTCTCCAGAGCCCGCTTACTGACCTTCTGCTTGACGGGCCGCGCATGAGGGCGGACAGCTAGGTGGTGCTCAATCACCCCCTGGGAACACCGGGGATGTCGGATGCTTGCCACGCAAACACGTCGACATTCGCCCGCAGGAAGGTGACGAGCGCGCCTTCCTATTTGCTGTCGAGGGTGGAGCCTATGGTGAAGGCCCCTCCCGTGCCATCCTCCCTGACGGGCACCTTCTTGGTCTGCGGCGGCTCAGCTCTGGATTTCTTGCCCTTGTCGGTAGAGCTCTCTGGCACGTCCTCGACGGTAGCACAACACTCCGAGGAGGTGCGCTTGCCGGAGTGGGTGCGAGAGGTCTTGCCGGGCTTCTTCTTCCCTCCCGGGCCTTCAATGGCAGGAGCAGGTGCCTTGACGGCAGCTGCTGCAACTGCTTCCTGGTAGAGTTGGTCGGCGCAGATCAGCGCGTCCTTCTTGTCGGAGGGGACGGAGATGATGGTCAACGACCCGGGCATCTTTAGCATGTTGTAGGCATAGTGTGATGCTGCCATGAACTTGGCCAGTGCCGGGCGGCCGAGGATCCCGTTGTAGGGCAAGGGGATCTCGGCCACGTCGAAGATGATCCTCTCCGTCCTGTAGTTCAACTCCCCTCCAAACGTCATGGGTAGTGTGACCTTCCCCTTTGGCAGGCTCCTCCCCGGATTGACCCCTTGAAACGTGCCCGTTTCCTCGATGTCTCCATCAGGGATTTGCAATCTTTTGATCACGACAGGCGAGATCAGGTTCAGGCCGGCCCCGCTGTCAACCAACATCTTGTTCACCCTGAGGTTGCGTATTGTTGGTGAGACCAACAATGGCAAACACCCAACCGCGGTAGTGCGGTCAGGGTGGTCCTCGGTGTCAAAGATGAGGGGCGTGCTGGACCACTTCAGCGGCTTCTGAGAGTCGAACGACGGCTCTGCTGCTGTAATCTCACGCGCCCACTACTTGAGCTGGTGGTGAGAGGTATGCAGCGAGGCGCCGCCATCGACGCACATGGCCTCCGTAGCCTTCTGGAACCCTTGCTCACCAGACTCGTCGTCCTCGTCATGATCATCGTCTTCTTGTTTCTTGTCGCGGCCCCGGGCGGGCCTCTCTTGCTGGTTGTCCTTGCCGGGGTGGCCTCCTTGGCCGCCACTCTTCTTGCCGGATCCCTCGGCACCATCCTGGTCCTTCTCCTTCTCCCGCTCTCGTACACAGCCTTTTGCTTCTCAGCAAGCAGCTCGACTTGTCGGCAGTTCTGAAGGTCCTGGCCCTTGGTGCGGTGGATCTTGCAGTATTGCTTGCCGGAGCTTCCTGGCTTGTCGGTAGCCGCCAAGGCCCGGCAGGCGGCGCACCCGGCAATCTCCTTGCCGGGGGCGTCTGCCTTGACCTTCTTGCCGGCACCGGTGTTGTCAGGTCCCTCAATGGCAAGCACGGCCTTGCCTTTGCATTTCCTGTTGCGACGCCGGCCCTTCTTCATCGGGGTAGTGGCGTCTTCATCGGTAGAGTCGGTTTCCGCGCTGGCGTCTTCGCCGGGGTACTTCCTTCCCTCTTCAGCCCGGGCGCACCTATCGGCCAGAACGTAGAGCTCGGCCACATCCTTAACCTTGGTCATCGCCAGCTCCTCGCGCATCTTGCGATTGCGCACGTTCTGGTGGAACGCGTTAATCACAGCGGCGGGATGAACGTCGGGGATGTTGTACTGCACCCGGCTGAATCTCTGGATGTACTTGCGTAGGGTCTCCCCTTCCTTCTGGGGAATGATATGCAGATCACTGGCCTGGCCATGAGCTTGGTGGCCTCCTGTGAAGGCGCCAATGAACTCATGGCACAGATCCGACCAAGAAGAAATGGAATCCACCGGCAAGTGCATCAACCAAGACATCACATTGGGCTTGAGCGCCAGCGGGAAATAGTTGGCAAGCACCTTGTCGTCGCGAGCCCCAGCAGCCTGCATCGCGATGGTGTAGATGCTGAGGAACTCGGACGGATGGGTCTTGCCAGTGTACTTCTCGCCGACGTCGGGCTTGAATGTGCGATGGGACGACCACTAGAACTGTCGCAGCTCACGGGTAAAGGCCGGGCAGCCCTCCTCGTAAGGCAGGCCTCCGGAGCCCCCTGGTGCCGGGTGGTCCATAACGGGTCCCGCCCGCTTGTCCGACTAGCGGCGCGTTTCACGCCGGCGCTCGACGGTGGTGTGAGCGTCTTCGTGAGCTCGTTCCAGAAGGACCTGGCACTGGTCGCGGAGGGTCCGCGGGTCGGACGACGCTATGGAGATGTTATCACAAACATCGTCACGACGGGCCGACGCCCGCGGCGGCTGGCGAGGAGGAGGAGAGTGCACCGTGGCCACAGCTCCCCCGGTCCTCCCAGCGCCAGCATGCGGTGTCTCGGTGGAGCGCCGACCCGAGGGCCCCGCCGGTCGCGGATCGTCTTTGTTGGCGACGGCGACGAGGCTCCGGATGGTGGCCCTCCACTCGTCGAGCTTCTCCGCAGCAGGAGGGAAGTCGAGGAGCAGCTGCGCGCGTGCCAAAGCTTCCGCTGGCGTGGGCGGCGACAGCTGCGTGGATCGCGGTGCGCTTCGACTTCTAACTATGTTAGAAGGAGCTCCGTTACGACCCAGCGGCTGCGTGCCATTTTCGCCAACGCTTCGGCGAGCGTGCTGAACCCCTTCATCTTGCGGATGACGCACAGGGCTCTTGCCACGGTGGTGCCCAGGGTCACCAACGTGGTGACGCTGCTCAACACGCACACCATGGGAAGAACGCGCGGTGGTCGCCGGTGTGGGCGTCCTGGAGGTCGCTGCGCCACCCGGAGGTGGCACAACGACACCCCTGGAGGGCCCCGCGCCGCCTGCGAGGGGCCCAGCTTCGTCTTTGGATCCGACGACGTGTAGCCGGTTGTCCGGTGCGCGAACGACGCTGCTCATCAGGATCCGACTGCCTGGGCGATGCTAGTGCTCGCGGACCACGGCCCGGGTCCTGTCCGCGACCGGTCCACTGCTCGTCCGCACCGGCACAGGCCGTTCGGCTCCCAACGAGCCGATCGTCATCGCCGTCTTCTTCTTAGGAGCCATGGCGACGAAGAACTGCTAGGCTAACTACTAGACCAGATTCTCACAATTGCGCCCCCTACCTGGCGCGCCAAACATGTCGGTGTGGAACGACACCTATGGGATCACAAGAATCCCTACTACGGTTGCCGGGGCGCGGGGTTGCGAGAAGATCAGGGCTAGTAGACAACACAAGAATCGTTTACCCAGGTTCCGGCCGCGAGGATGCGTAAAACCCTAGTCCTGCTTTGGTGGGTGTATTTCAGAGAGTTCTTGAGCTCTCAAACTAGCTGTGGTGAGTGCGTGGTTCGAAAGAGCCGAATCCTTCTCCAGTATGCCATGGGCCTCCTTTTATAGTCGAAATGGGCTGCCACAGTGGCACACAGGAGGTGGAAAGGCGTACAGTGCCTTGAGCTTATCACTCGTATTACAGGACAAGACGCATTTAATGCGTAGCTTAGGTGTCCCCTTGCTTTACTGGGGACGGGGGCGAGGCCCGTCCCGTCCATCGCCGCTCCTCCTCGCTTTGACACGCGCCCTGGCTAGTGAGGCGCGTGGTGCCATGTAGGCAGGCAGGCAGCTGAGGTGGCGTGGTGGTGGAGCCTTCACGAAGATCTGCATGTCGCCACGCAGGCGCTCGATGAGTTGGCCCGGGAGCTGCATGTTGCCATGCAGGTGCCCGCCCAGCTGGTTGGGCTGGCAGCTGCATGTGAACGGTGGCGGAAGCTTGGTTGCCATGGGCCTGGCGGTGGCCCTGCTGGCGTCCTTGGTGAGGGCCTTGCCGGGTGGCCCGGCAAGGGTCTTTCCGTGGCGCGCTGTCGTCCCCGGCAAGGGCCTTGCCGGGGGTCTGGTGGCCTTCCTCGGCAAGGATCTTATCGAGGATCGTCGTCTTCTAATCCTCATGTGATCTTGAATATGTCTTCACAAAGATCTGCATGCCACCACGGAGGTGCCTTCCCGAGCCCTGGCCCAACGTGATGTTGGAGACCGCGGGCTCAAGGGTGGCTCGCTCTGTTGGTGTGGGGCGAGCTGCCCCGGCAAGGATCTTGCCGGGGCTGCTGAGGCTGCCCCGGCAAGGGTCTTGCCAGGGGAACCTGCTTCGCCCCTCTGCTCTTTGTGGTCGTGGCCTTGGCGTTGCTCTGATTATCTTGGGCTTCGGTCTTACCTTGGCTCACCTCCCCTGTTTTGCCTTGCGTGACCGTAGGCGCGGCTCCGACTGCCCGTGCACAGGTATAGGGGTACAAAAATGCACCCCTCTTTTTGTACACCGACAAACGAGGGTGGCTCGCGAGAAGGCAGAGAGGAGAAAAATGCACGTGAGGGCACCTGCCTAGCCCCCTCACGAGGTATGCGAGAGAGAGAGAGAACACGAGCAAACCAGAGCCGGAAAATGCAATAAGAGGCGAGGGAATCAAATCAGCAAGGAACACCAAAGCAAACTTTGATTAAGGAAAAGCGAGCCAACTACGGAAAGCGAATGAAATGCCGTGTCCGGCACCTAATCTAGTCTTCAAGTCTTCTCACCAGCGCGGTGCTAAGTGCTGCCACTAGGCGTGGGCGGGAGCCCCAGGGCCTGAGGCCAGCGCTCCTGAGACTCCGGGGCGTGTACAGCCCCAACTCATTATTACGTGAGAGTGTCACAGGCGGCCATTCTTCACAGGCACCGGGCCTTCTTCACAGGCTCTGGGCCTTTCTTCACAGGCTCTGGGCCTTTCTTCACATGCTCTAGGCCTTTCTTCATGGGTAGAACTTCCGGAGGTGCTGGATGTTCCAGGCGTTTTGGATAGGCACCCCGTCTTGTGTCTCCAGGCGCATGGCGCCAGGCCTGGAGATGTGGACGACCATGAACGGGCCCTCCCACATTGGTGAGAGCTTATGCAGCCCTTCCCTGGAGAGGACCCGCCTCAAGACGAGGTCGCCCACCTCGAGCATCCTGGAGCGGACGTTGCGGCAGTTGTATCGCCGCAGCGCTTGTTGGTACCTTGCCGCCCTTAATGCAGCTTCGCGACGGTGTTCCTCCCCCAGCACGAGATCCATCCCCCGCGTGGCGTCCTGCTGCGCTTTGTCGAACGCCAGGACCCGTGCGGAGTGATGCTTGACCTCGTGAGGGAGGACCGCTTCAGCTCCGTAGACGAGGAAGAGTGGAGTCTCGCCCGTTGGCTTGGTGGCGGTGGTGCGGATTGACCACAGCACGGACTGGAGCTCATCGTGCCAGCCCCTACCGTAGGCCTCTAGCTTCTTCTTGGAGGTCCTGGTCTTGAGGTCCCTCAGGACCTCCGCGTTGGCGCGTTCGGCCTGGCCATTGCTTCTGGGGTGCGCTATCGAAGCGTAGCAGATCTGCGTTCCAAGGTTAGCACAGTAGGTTTTGAAAAGGTTACTAGTAAACTGCGAGCCCTTATCTGTGATGATGCGGTTGGGGACCCCGAAGCGGCTCACGAGGCCCTTGATGAACTTGACAGCAGAGCCGACTGGGATGGTACGGACGGCTTCCACTTCCGCCCACTTGGTGAACTTGTCGATGGCGATGTACAGATAGCGGTAGCCCCCTGGCGCACGAGGGAACGGGCCTAGGATGTCCAGCCCCAGACCGCGAACGGCCATGTGAGCGGGATGGTTTTGAGGCCCTGAGCAGGCTGATGGAT
This sequence comes from Triticum aestivum, assembly GCF_018294505.1. Classification (NCBI taxonomy): domain Eukaryota; kingdom Viridiplantae; phylum Streptophyta; class Magnoliopsida; order Poales; family Poaceae; genus Triticum; species Triticum aestivum. Next base: position 142,793,325 of record NC_057796.1, on the reverse strand, counting down.
TTGCTTGCCGTGGAATTGGCAAGCTTCACAGGACTTCACCAGCTCGGCCGCGTCGTTGAGTCTTGTAGGCCAGTAGAATCCACTCCGGAACACCTTGCCGATGAGGGTTCGTGACGACGAGTGGTGTCCACAGTCCCCGCCGTGTATGTCAATCAGCAACTCCCTTCCTTGATCGCTGGAGATGCAGCGCAGCGTGACGTCATTCGGTCGTTTCCTCTATCACTCGCCGTCTTGGATACAGTATGCCGTGGCTTGCCAGAACACGCGCTCTGCGTCCTCTTCCTTCTCCGGCAGCGCCCCGTGCGTCAGGTACTCCTTGAATTCCTTGGTCCAGCATTCCTCCTGGGCCTCGAGCGCCAAGAGCAGCCGAGCTCCTGAGGTCGGGCCACAGGCTGGGGCTCCCGTGGCCGGAGGCTGCGGGAGCTCCTCCTGAGGCTGAGTCATGCTTGAAAGAGGTGGCATAGCTTATGGCTTGAAGAGTCGCTCCTCAAAGACACCAGGCTCCTGCGGCTACCGCTTGGATGCTCTCCCGGCGATGTCGTCGGCTTCCTTGTTGGTGCCCCGGGGCACGTGCTGCAGCTCCAGGCCCGAGAACTGCTTCTCCATCTTGCGCACCTCTGCGAGGTAGGGCTCCATATGCTCGTCCTTCGGCTCGTACACCTTGTTGGAGAAGTTGACGAGGAGTTGCGAGTCGCCTCTGACGGTGAGGCACTTCACCCCTAGAGCCGCCGCAGCCTTCAGGCCAGCTATGAGGCCTTCGTATTCTGCGATATTGTTGGAGACCTTCTCGCCGTGATGAAAGCAGAGCTGCACGGCGTAGTAGAGCTTGTCCTGAGTGGGCGAGATGAGCACTGCTCCAGCCTCCGCGCCTTGGTGCGCGAAGGCGCCATCGAAATACATGACCCAGCCGTCTAGAGCCTCGCTTCCTGGGGAGGTGGACTGGTCTTCTCCTTCCTCATGCTTTAGGGCATCCGTCCATTCTGCCACAAAGTCAGCAAGCGCGGCCCCCTTGATGACCCTGGTAGTGCTGAACTCTAACTAGAATGCTTGCAACTCAATGTTCCACTCAGTGACCCTTCCGGCTGAGTTAGGACTCCTGAGTACCCTCTCCAACGGGTAGGCTGAGATGACCTTGATGGGGTGGCCCTGGAAGTAGTGTCGCAGCTTGCGTGAGGCCACTAGGAGCGCGAGCAGGAGTTTCTGGGGCATGGGGTAGCGCGCCCTCGCGTCCCGCGGTACGATGCTGACGAAGTACACCGGGTGCTCGATGAGGGCTGGCACATTGTCGAGGCTCGGGCCCTGTGGAGATCGGGGCATATCCTGAGGTGGAGGGGTTCCTGCGACCTGACTGTCCTCAGGAGCTTCTGTGATGTTGCCCTGCTGAGCTTGATCTTCCGCCGCTGATGCCTTTGCTGCGTCTTCGTGACCCTGCGTCGCTTCAGCTCCGGCTCGGCGCAGCATGCCCTTGGCTTGGCACTCCTCCCGAACCGCCACCAGCGCCGCGCTGGCGGAGTACGGGGTGGCGGCAAGGTAGAGTACCAGGGGCTCGAGAGGCCGTGGTGCCACCATCACCGGGGGGCTGGTGAGGTATTTCTTGAGGTCTTGGAAGGCCTGGTCGGCCTCCGGGGTCCACTCGAATGGGCCCTTCTTCTTCATGAGCTTGAAGAAGGGCAAGGCGTGCTCCCCCAGTTTGGAGATGAAACGCCCTAACGCGGTCACTCGCCCTGCCAGCTTCTGCATCTCTTTGAGGGTCTGCGGTGGGCTCATGTCCTCGATGGCCTTGATCATCTCTGGGTTTGCCTCGATCCCTCTGTGGGATACGAGGAAACCGAGCAGCTTGCCGGAGGGGACACCGAACACACACTTCTCCGGGTTTAGCCTCAAGTTCACTTGGCGCAGGCTCTGGAAGGTCTCCTCCAAGTCTTGAATCAGTGTCCTCGCCTCGCGATACTTTACCACTATGTCATCGACGTAGGCCTCTGTGTTTCTCCCGAGCTGCCGCCCCAGGGCGATGTGCATCAACCGCTGAAAGGTCGCGCCCGCGTTGCGCAGCCCGAAGGGCATGCAGGTGTGGTGGATTGCATCTTGGGCTGATGATAAACAGTACAGAGGGAAGAACAGCCTCCTGAAGTTGAGGTGTTCTTGTGCTTGGTGTCTTGGCAGATGAGAGCTGGGTGAACTGCTCGATGCGCTCTCCCCCCTACTATGGTGGCTAGCTCTATTTATATAGGCCCTGGTCCTCTTTCCAAATGTTGAGCGGGAAGGGAGCCAACAATGGCGGCCAAATTTTAAGGGGGACAGCTAGTACAAGCTATCCTGACAAAAGCGGTCTTCGCCTGCAAAAGGCTCTGGTGGTGACGCCGTCTTTGGCTACACGATGACCTCCGTCTTGCCGTCCTCCTGGTCTTGGTCTTGTTGCACCGATATAGCAACCTTTGCATGATGCCTCGGTACTCCTCACCTGCGTTGGCCCCCTTAGCACCAAAGAGGAAACAAGGACGCTACGCGCTCTGGCGCCCGCCTGGTGCCGATCGTCATGGCTCACGTCACAAGAGCCTCGTGAGGTTGGCCCCGCCTTGATATCTCTGCTCCTCGTGAGCCTGCCTGACTAGGCCACTCCTGAGGAGGTCTTGCATCATCCGCCTCGCGAGGCTTGGCCCCTCGCGAGGGTCTTGGATGCCTCGTTGATGAAGATGGGCCGTACGGCCTGCTGGCTTAGCCACGCCGTGGGCCGCACGCAGGCAAGTCTGGGCACCCCCGTTCCCAGGACGCCGACAGGGTGCTCCTCGCCCTGTGTTCTCCTGAGGGAGACGTGCCGTGAAGCACGCCTCCAGGTGGTGCCCGAGCGCCTCCCTCGTGATGTTGGCAAGGTCTGAGGCCCTCCAGAAGAGAGCCCCCAAGCCCTGCCCGAGAAGGACGCCGGGCACGCCTTCCTATGCGATGGAGGGAGGCGCCCCTGGCGCGGGTGCTGATCCTGAAGAGGTTCCAGTCGCGACGCCACCCTCATGTGGTCCTGCACGGTGCAGCTGCTTCTTCTTCTTGGGGGTGGCCTCAGGAGGGCACTCGCCCTTACTGTCGGGGTCGTCGATTGCTACAGCTTGGAAAGCACGCTCAATGGAGCACACCGCATCTCTCTCTTCGCATGGGACCGTGATGATTCCGCCGCTTCCCGGCATCTTGGGGACATTGTAGCCGTGATGGGTCACCGCCATGAACTTGGCCAGGGCTGGTTACCCGAGGATGGCATTGTATGGCAGACGGATGTGCGCGACGTCGAAGTCGATGAGCTCGGTGCGGTAGTTTTTGCGTTCTCCGAAGGTGACGGGAGGCGGACCTGCCCGATCGGGGTAGTGGAGTCGTCGGTCACTCCTGAGAAAGGCTTGGTGGGCTGAAGCTGGTCATACGGCACTTGGAGGTTGTCGAACGTGTCGACGGACAGGACGTTGAGCCCTGCGCCGCCGTCGATGAGGGTCTTGGTGACTTGCACGTTGCTGATGACTGGGGAGCAAAGCATCGGGAGGGCGCCTGCGGTAGCCGTGCACTTGAGTTGATCTGCCGAACTGAAGGTGATGGCGCACTTGGACCTCCTGAGCGGGCGTGTGGCCTCCAGCTTGGGGCGGACTGCATTCACTTCACTAGTAAACTGTTTGAAGATACGCTGCGAGGCTGGGGCCTGAGCTCCGCCCAAGTTGCAGGTGATAGCACGCGGCTCCTGGAAGCCCCCAGCCCCCTCGTCTTGATGGTGGTCATCATTCCTTCTTAGCGGCGGCGGTTGTGGGGGAAGACCGGCGTTGCCCTGAGGACGGTCCTCACGAGGCTGATCCTTCCAGCGGTCCTCACGAGGCCGGTCACGCCATTCCTGGCACGGGCCACGGTCATCCCAACGTCCGCCACCGCATCCTCCTCCTCGGCCGTAGCCCCGGTCGTTGCGCTCGGGGCGTCGACCGAAGCGATCTTCCCGAATGGCTCTGAGCTCTTGACAGTCGCTGGTGTTGTGGGTATGCAGGTTATGGAAGGCGCAGAACGGTCGGCTGCTCTTGGATGACTCGGGCTGGTCTCTGCCACGCTTGGTGTCCAGCTCCTCCGAGAGCACGTCTGCTCCCTTGCGCTTCACGTCCTTGGCCTTGGCTTTCTTCTCCTCCGGGTCCGCAGCCGGGAGCTCGAGGAGGGAGAGGCGCCCCTCCTCAGCTCTTGCGTACTTGGTCGTCAGGTTGAACAGCTCCAGGGACGTGCATAGCTCCTCGTGGATGGCGAGCTCCTCCTTCATCTTGACGTCACGGACGCCATCAAAGAACGCGGAGATGATGGCCTCGTCCGTCACCTTGGGGATCTTGAGACGAACGTTGTTGAGGCGCTGGATATACTTCTGGAGGGTCTCTCCTGGTTGTTGCTTGACGCGACGCAGGTCACCCGCGGCTGGTGGGCAGTCACGAGTGCCCTGGAAGTTGGCGATGAAGCGGTCGCGCATCTTGTCCCAGGAGGAGATCAAGCCTGGAGGCAAGTTCAGGAGCCACGAATGAGCGCCGTCTTTGAGCGCCATGGGGAACCAGTTCGCCATGACTTTCTCGTCGCCATTGGCCGCCTCGATGCTCAGCTCGTAGAGCTGCAGGAACTCCGCGGGGTCGGGGGTGCCTTCGTAGCGAGGAGGCAGATCCGGCTTGAACTTGCCCGGCCAGGCGACGCTACGCAGCTCGGGGGTGAAGGCGCGTCAGCCAGCCGTGGTCACCGGGGCCCGTCTTGGAGGTGGAGCTTGGTCTTGGCGCCCACACGCCGCTACAGCAAGCGGCGCGGGGCCTTGCCGTGGCAGACAATCCCGGCGCGGCGGTGCGAGGAGTGGTGGAGCATTCTCTTGTGGTTGAGGGACTTCTAGACAGCTTCTTTCGTCACGCGCAGGCGCCGGACGCGGTGGGTTGCGCCGTGGAGCCGCGCGCGTTGGCGCCAGGGCGCCATCTTGGTGCAGAGGTGGTGGAGGTGCTCCGTGAGCTACGTCGCCCGTAGCTGGCGGAGGGCGAGGCAGCGAGAGGGACGGCGCAGGGGAGCCCCCTGGGGCGCTGACAAGCTCGGCGATGCGGTCGAGCCAGTCCTCGTAGAGGTCGTCAACCGGGCGGTAGCGCAGGAGCTCGTGCGCCATGAGGAGCGCGGCCCGTGCGTCCGTGGAGTGGCGGTGCGGCCGTCCTGTCGCACCGAGGGGTGCAACAAGGACGCTTGCTGCTCGTTCCCCACCAGGCCGGTGCGGCGTTGGCGGCAGGCGACGGAGAGCGACGGGGTGGCTCGCCGACAGGGGCCGTCTGAGCAACGCGGGTGGCGACCAGCCCGGTGGTCGGCGCGGGCGCGGCGTGCATCCGCCATGGGGACGATGAAGCGACGTGACATGGAGCGACGGAAGGGAAGCTTTGGCGCACCCCCTACCTGGCGCGCCAAATGTCGGATCACGGGTTCCGGCAAAACCCTTAAGGTTCGAACTCTGGGGTGCGCGCGAAGTTCTCCCCCTACCGATCCACGTCCTAGCTTGCTAAGATCTCATGGACGAGCTCGACGAACTCGCAACACAAGGGACACAGGGTTTATACTGGTTCGGGCCACCGTTGTGGTGTAATACCCTACTCCAGTGTGGTGGTGGTGGATTGCCTCTTGGGCTAATGATGAACAGTACAAGGGGAAGAACAGCCTCCTGAGGTCGAGGTGTTCTTGCGCTCTGTGTGGATGAGGATCACTCAAGATCAGATGAGATGCCTCCAAACGAGTTATCTCCTATGGTGGTGGCTAGTTCTACTTATATAGGCCCTGGTCCTCTCCCCAAATATTGAGCGGGAAGGGAGCCAACAACGACCAATTTGAAAGGGGACAGCTAGTACAGCTTATCCTGACAAAAGCGGTCTTCGCCTGCCAAAGGCTCTGGTGGTGACGCCGCCTCGGGCTCCATGATGACCTCTGTCTTGCCGTCCTGCTGGTCTTGGTCTCGTTGCACCGATATGGAAACCTCTGCTTGACGGCTCAGTACCCCGCGCCTGCGCTCGCTTCCTTAGCACCAAAGGGGAAACAAGGACACTGCGCGTGCTGGCGCCCGCCTGGCACCCGCCTGATCTTGATCGTCATGGCTCACGTCATGAGAACCTCGCGAGGTTTTCCTTGCCTTGATCTCTCCGCCCCTCGCGAGCCAACCTGGTGAGGCTACTCCTGAGGAGGTCTTGTGTCGTCCGCCTTGCGAGGCTTGGCCCCTCGCGAGGGTCTTGAATGCCTTGTTGATGAAGATGGGTCGTATAGGCCCACGCGCAGAGCCACACCGTGGGCCGCAGGCAGGCAAGTCTGGGGACCCCCGTTCCCAAAACGCCGACAGTTCCGGCGCCACCGAGAGAGAGGGGAGAGAGCCCCCTCCTTCTTCTTCTTCCTTGACCTCCCCCTAGATGGGAGGAGGGTTTCTCCTCTGGTCCATGGCCTCCATGGCAGCGGAGGGGCGGGAGCCCCTCCGAGATTGGAACTATCTCTCTATTTCTCTTTTGTTTTGCGTCCCCGTTTTCCTAGCCTTTCACCGTTTCTTAAATTCCCGGAGATCCATAACTCCGATTGGGCTAAAATTTTAACACGATTTTCTTTCGGATATTATCTTTCTTGCGATGAAAGAAGGGTACTAACCTCCTTACAGGGTGGCCACAAGCTTGCCAGGCGTGCCCCTTGAGCTTGTGGGCCCCTCGGCATCGTCTCGTGTTTATTCCACTTCCCAAAAACACATATAATCCAAAATAAATCTCAGTAAATTTTTATCGCGTTTGGACTTCGTTTGGTATGGATATTCTGCGAAACAAAAAGTGCAACAAACAGGAACTGGCACTTGGGCACTGGATCAATGTGTTAGTCCCAACAAATAATATAAAATGTTGCGAAAAGCATATAAAAGTTGTATAATATTGGCATGGAACAATAAAAAATTATAGATACGACGGAGACGTATCAGCATGTCGAAGCTTAATTCTTGCTCGTCCTCGAGTAGGTAAATGATAAAAAAGATAATTTATTATGCGGAACGCTACCTTGCATAATCTTGATCATATAATCGAGTCATGGCATGAATATTAAGACACGAGTGATTCAAAGCAATAGTTTATAATTTGACATAAAGACATCATGACTCAGGCATCCCAACAAACAATCATGTCTTTCAAAATATCAATGCTAAAGAACGTTATCCCTACAAAATCATATAGCCTTGTCATGCTCCATCTTCTTAACACAAAGTATTTATCATGCACAACCCCGATGACAAGCCGAGCAATTGGTTCCTACTTTTTAACGCGCTTCAACTTTTTCAACCCCACGCAATACATGAGCGCAAGCCATGGATATAACACTATTGGTGGAATAGAATATGATGTAGGAGATTGTGTGGAGAAGACAAAAAGGGAGAAAGACTCACATCGATGCAGCTAATCAATGGGCTATGGAGGTGCCCATCAATTGATGTCAATGCGAGGAGTAGGGATTGCCATGCAACGGATGCACTAAGAGCTATAACTGTATGAAAGCTCAAACTGAAAACTAAGTGGGTGTGCATCCAACTTGCTTGCTCATGAAGACCTCTGGCATTTGAGGAAGCCCATCATCGGAATATACAAGCCAAGTTCTATAATGAAAAATTCCCACTAGTATATGAAAGTGACAACATAGGAGACTCTCTATATGAAAAACATGGTGCTACTCTGAAGCACAAGTGTGGTAAAAGATAGTAGCATTGCCCCTTCTCTCTTTTTCTCTCATTTTATTTTTTTGTATTGTCTTTTTTTGTTGGGCTTTTTTTCTTTTTTCTTATTTTCGTCCGGAGTCTCATCCCGACTTGTGGGGGAATCATAGTCTCCATCATCCTTTCCTCACTGGGGCAATGCTCTAATGATGATGATCAACACACTTTTATTTACTTACAATTTGATATTACAGCTCGCTAAAACTAATACATGATCACTCTATATGGATGCCTCTGGTAGTGTACCAGGATGTGCAATGATCTAGCATAGCAAAGATATCAGAAAATGGAGAAGCCATGAAAATATCATGCTAGATATCTTACGATCATGCAAAGCAATATGACAATGAACGCTCAAGTCATGTATATGATGATGATGGAAGTTGTGTGGCAATATATCTCAGAATGGCAATGGAAATGCCATAATAGGTAGGTATGGTGGCTGTTTTGAGGAAGATATAATGAGGCTTATGTGTGATAGAGCGTATCATATCACGGGGTTCGGAAGCACCGGCGAAGTTTGCACCAACTCTCGAGGTGAGAAAGGGCAATGCATGGTACTGAAGAGGCTTGCAAATTGCGAAAAGGTGAGAGTGCGTATAATCCATGGACTGACATTAGTCATTGCTACCTCTTGAGCTTGCGTTGGTTTTTCCCTTAAAGAGGAAAGGGTGATGCAGCAAAGTAGCGTAAGTATTTCCCTCAGTTTTTGAGAACCAAGGTATCAATCCAGTAGGAGACCACACACAAGTCGCCTCGTACCTACACAAACAAATAAGAACCTTGCAACCAACGCGATAAAGGGGTTGTCAATCCCTTCACGGCCACTTGCAAAAGTGAGATCTTATAGAGATAATAAGATAAATATTGGTATTTTTATGATATAGATTGAAAGTAAAGATTGCAAAGTAAAAATAGATTGGAAACTTATATGATAGAAAATAGACCCCGGGGCCATAGGTTTCACTAGTGGCTTCTCTCAAGATAGCATAAGTATTACGGTGGGTGAACAAATTACTGTCGAGCAATTGATAGAAAAGTGCATAATTATGAGAATATCTAGGCATGATCATGTATATAGGCATCACATCCGCGACAAGTAGACCAAAAAGATTCTGCATCTACTACTATTACTCCACACATTGACCGCTATCCAGCATGCATCTAGAGTATTAAGTTCATAAGAACAGAGTAACGCATTAGGCATGATGACATGATGTAGATGGATAAACTCAAGCAATATGATATAAACCCCATCTTTTTATCCTCGATGGCAACAATACAATACGTGTCGTTTCCCTTTCTGTCACTGGGATCGAGCAACGCAAGATTGAACCCAAAGCTAAGCACTTCTCCCATTGCAAGAAAGATCAATCTAGTAGGCCAAACCAAACTGATAATTCGAAGAGACTTGCAAAGATAACCAATCATACATAAAAGAATTCAGAGGAGATTCAAATATTGTTCATAGATAATCTTGATCATAAACCCACAATTCATCGGATCTTAACAAACACACCGCAAAAAGAATTACATCGAATAGATCTCCAAGAAGATCGAGGAGAACTTTGTATTGAGATCCAAAGAGAGAGAAGAAGCCATCTAGCTAATAACTATGGACCCGAGGGTCTGTGGTAAACTACTCACACATCATCGGAGAGGTTATGGTGTTGATGTACAAGCCCTCCGTGATCGATTCCCCCTCAAGCGGAGCGCCAGAAAAGGCCCCAAGATGGGATCTCACGGGTACAAAAGGTTGCGGCGGTGGAAATAGGGTTTCTTGGTGGTCCTGGATGTTTTCAGGGTATATGGGTGTATATAGGAGGAAGAAGTAGGTCGGTGGAGCTGCGAGGGGCCCACGAGGGTTGGGGGTGCGGCCAGGGGGGCAGGCGCACCTCCCTACCTCGTGGCCTCCTCGCTTCTTTCTTGACGTCCACTCCAAGTCCTCTCGATCACGTTTGTTCCAAAAATCACTCTCCCGAAGGTTTCATTCCGTTTGAATTCCGTTTGATATTCCTTTTCTGCGAAACACTAAAATAGGCAAAAAAACAGCAATTTGCACTGGGCCTTCGGTTAGTAGGTTAGTCCCAAAAATAATATAAAAGTGTATAATAAATCCCATTAAACATCCGAAACAGATAATATAACAGCATGGAACAATCAAAAATTATAGATACGTTGGAGACGTATCAAGCATCCCCAAGCTTAATTCCTGCTCGTCCTCGAGTAGGTAAATGATAAAAACAGAATTTTTGATGTGGAATGCTACCTAACATAATTTTCAATGTAATTTTCTTTATTGTGGCATGAATGTTCAGATCCGAAAGATTTAAGATAAAAGTTTAATATTGACATAAAAATAATAATACTTCAAGCATACTAACTAAGCAATTATGTCTTCTCAAAATAACATGGCCAAAGAAAGTTCATCCCTACAAAATCATATAGTTTGGTCATGCTCCATTTTTGTCACACAAGAATGCTCTCATCATGCACAACCCCGATGACAAGCCTAGCAATTGTTTCATACTTTAGTAATCTCAAACTTTTTTCAACTTTCACGCAATACATGAGCGTGAGCCATGGATATAGCACTGTGGGTGGAATAGAATATAATGATGGGGGTTATGTGGAGAAGACAAAAAAGGAGAAAGTCTCACATTGAGGCGGCTAATCAACGGGCTAGGTAGATGCCAATCAATTGATGTCAATGCAAGGAGTAGGGATTGCCATGCAACGAATGCACTAAAGATATAAATATATGAAAGCTCAACAAAAGAAACTAAGTGGGTGTGCATCCAACTTGCTTGCTCACGAAGACCTAGGGCATTTGAGGAAGCCCATTGTTGGAATATACAAGCCAAGTACTATAATGAAAAATTCCCACTAGTATATGAAAGTGACAAAACAAGAGACTCTCTATCATAAAGATCATGGTGCTACTTTGAAGCACAAGTGTGGAAAAAAGGATAGTAGCATTGCCCCTTTTTCTCTTTTTTTATTTGGCCTTTCTCTTTTTTTTATCTAGTCTTTCTCTTTTTTTCGGGACAATGCTCTATTAATGATGATCATCACACTTCTATTTATTTACAACTCAATGATTACAACTCGATACTAGAACAAAATATGACTCTATATGAATGCCTCCGGCGGTGTACCGGGATGGGAAATGAATCAAGAGTGACATGTTTGATAAATTATGCATGGTGGCTTTGCCACAAATACGATGTCAACTACATGATCATGCAAGGCAATATGACAATGATGAAGCGTGTCATAATAAACGAAACGGGTGGAAAGTTGCATGGCAATATATCTCGGAATGGCTATGGAAATGCCATAATAGGTAGGTATGGTAGCTGTTTTGAGGAAGATATAAGGAGGTTTATGTGTGATAGAGTGTATCATATCACGGGGGTTGGATGCACCGACGAAGTTTGCACCAACTCTCAAGGTGAGAAAGGGCAATGCACGGTACCGAAGAGGCTAGCAATGATGGAAGGGTGAGAGTGCGTATAATCCATGGACTCAACATTAGTCATAAAGAACTCACATACTTATTGCAAAAATCTACAAGTCATCAAAAACCAAGCATTACGCGCATGCTCCTAGGGGGATAGATTGGTAGGAAAAGACCATCGCTCGTCCCCGACCGCCACTCATAAGGATGACAATCAAAGAACACCTCATGCTTCAAATTTGTTACACAACGTTTACCATACGTGCATGCTACGGGACTTGCAAACTTCAACACAAGTATTTCTCAAATTCACAACTACTCAACTAGCACAACTCTAATATTACCATCTCCATATCTCAAAACAATCATCAAGTATCAAACTTCTCATAGTATTCAATGCACTTTTTATGAAAGTTTTTATTATATCCAACTTGGATGCCTATTATATTAGGACTAATTTTATAGCCAAAGCAAATTACCATGCTGTTCTAAAGGACTCTCAAAATAATATAAGTGAAGCATGAGAGATCAATAATTTCTATAAAATAAAACCACCACCGTGCTTGAAAAGATATAAGTGAAGCACTAGAGCAAAATTTATCTAGCTCAAAAGATATAAGTGAAGCACAAAGAGTATTCTAATAAATTCCGATTCATGTGTGTCTCTCCCAAAAGGTGTGTACAGAAAGGATGATTGTGGTAAACTAAAAGCAAAGACTCAAATCATACAAGACGCTCCAAGCAAAACACATATCATGTGGTGAATAAAAATATAGCATCAAGTAAAGTTACCGATGGACGAAGACGAAAGAGGGGATGCCTTCCGGGGCATCCCCAAGCTTAGGCTTTTGGTTGTCCTTGAATTTTACCTTGTGGTGCCTTGGGAATCCCCAAGCTTAGGCTCTTGCCACTCCTTATTCCATAATCCATCAAATCTTTACCCAAAACTTGAAAACTTCACAACACAAAACTCAACAGAAAATCTGATGAGCTCCGTTAGCGAAATATAACAAACCACCACTTCAAGGTATTGTAATGAACTCATTATTTATTTATATTAGTGTTAAACCTACTGTATTCCAACTTCTGTATGGTTCATAACCTCCGATACTAGCCATAGATTCATTAAAATAAGCAAACAACACACGAAAAACAGAATCTGTCAAAAACAGAACAGTCTGTAGCAATCTGTATGAAACGCAAACTTTCTGTAGCTCGAAAATTCTACCAAAATAGGACGGCCTAAATAATTTCTTTATCGATCTACTGAAATTGGAATCAGTATTTTATCACGTTCTGGTGATTTTTAACAATTGTTTTCGTGAGCAGAAAGTTTCTGACTTTTTCAGCAAGATCTAATAACTATCATCCAAGAAGATCCTATAGGTTTTACTTGGCACAAACACTAATTAAAACATAAAAACACATCTAACCAGAGGCTAGATCAAATATTTATTACTAAACAGAACCAAAAAGCAAGGAACAAAAATAAAATTGGGTTGCCTCCCAACAAGCGCTATCGTTTAACGCCCCTAGCTGGGCATAAAGGCAAGAATAGATCTAGGTATTATCATCTTTGGTATGCAATCCATAAGTGCCTCTCATAATAGATTCATAATATAATTTTATTTTATTTCTAGGAAAGTGTTCCATGCCTTTCCTTAATGGAAATTGGAATCTAATATCCCCTTCTTTCATATCAATAATTGCACCAATCGTTCTAAGGAATGGTCTACCAAGAATAATAGGACATGTAGGATTGCAATCTATGTCAAGAACAATGAAATCTACGGGCACATAATTCCTATTTGCAACAATAATAACATCATTAATTCTTCCCATAGGTTTCTTAATGGTGGAATCCGCAAGATGCAAGTTTAAAGAACAATCATCAAATTCACGGAAACCTAACACATCACACAAAGTTTTTGGAATCGTGGAAACACTAGCACCCAAATCACATAAAGCATAGCATTCATGATCTTTAATCTTAATTTTAATAGTAGGTTCCCATTCATCATAAAGTTTTCTAGGGATAGAAACTTCTAATTCAAGCTTTTCTTCATAAGATTGCCTTAAAGCATCAACGATATGTTTGGTAAAAGCTTTATTTTGACTATAAGCATGAGGAGAATTTAGCACGGATTGCAGCAAGGAAATACAGTATATTAAAGAACAATTATCATAATTAAATTCCTTGAAATCCAAAATAGTGGGTTCATTGCTATGTAAAGTTTTGACCTCTTCTATCCCACTTTTACCAATTTTTGCATCAAGATCTAAAAACTCCGAATTATTGGGACGCCTTTTAACTAAAGTTGGATCATCTCTAGTCCCATCATTATCAAGATTCATATTGGAAAACAAAGATTTAATAGGAGACACATCAATCACTTTTAGATCTTCATCCTTATTATCATGAAAACTAGAAGAACACGCTCTCACAAAGCAATCTTTTTTAGCATGCATCCTAGCGGTTCTTTCTTTGCACTCATCAATGGAAATTCTCATGGCTTTGAGAGACTCATTAATATCATGCTTACGTGGAATAGATCTAAGTTTCAAAGAATCAACATCAAGGGAAATTCTATCCACGTTTCTAGCCAACTCATCAATCTTAGGCAATTTTTCTTCAAGCAAAGCATTGAAATTCTTTTGAGAAATCATAAATTCTTTAACACTAGTCTCAAAATAAGAGGGCATCTTATTGAAATTTTCATAAGAGTTGTTGTAGGAATTACCATAATTATTAGAGGAATTACTAGGAAACGGCCTAGGATTAAAGTTTCCTCTATAAGCGTTGTTACCAAAATTGTTCCTACCAACAAAATTCACATCCATAGATTCATTATTATTCTCAATCAAAGTGGACAAAGGCATATCATTAGGATCAGAAGAAACACTCTTACTAGCAAACAATTTCATCAGTTCATCCATCTTTCCACTCAAAATATTAATCTCTTCAATCGCATGAACCTTTTTACTAGCAGATCTTTCGGTGTGCCATTGAGAATAATTAACCAAAATATTATCAAGGAGTTTAGTAGCTTCTCCTAAAGTTATTTCCATAAAAGTGCCTCCCGCGGCCTAATCTAAAATATTTCTAGAAGCAAAATTCAATCCGGCATAAAAAATTTGTATAATCATCCATAAATTCAAACCATGTGTAGGGCAATTACGTATCATTAATTTCATCCTCTCCCAATTTTGTGCAACATGTTCATGATCAAGTTGCTTAAAATTCATAATATCGTTTCTAAGAGAAATGATCTTAGCGGGAGGAAAATATTTAGAGATAAAAGCATCTTTGCACTTATTCCAAGCGTCAATACTATTTTTAGGAAAAGACGAAAACCAAGTTTTAGCATGATCTCTAAGCGAAAAAGGAAATAGCTTCAATTTACCAATATCATTATCCACATCTTTCTTCTTTTCCATATCACACAAATCAACAAAGTTGTTTAGATGGGTAGCGGCATCTTTGCTAGGAAGGCCAGAGAATTGATCTTTGATGACAAGATTCAGCAAGGCTGCATTGATTTCACAAGATTCAGCATCGGTAATAGGAGCAATCGGAGTGCTAAGAAAATCATTGTTGTTGGTATTGGAAAAGTCACACAATTTGGTATTATCTTGAGCCATCATGACAAATAATCCAATGCACAAGCACACAAGAAGCAAGCGAAAAGAGACGAACGGAAAAGAGGGCGAATAAAACGGCAAAGGTGAACTAGGGGAGAGGAAAACGAGAAGCAAATGGCAAATAATGTAATGCAAGGGATAAGAGTTTGTGATGGGTACTTGGTATGTCTTGACTTGACTTGACTTGGCGTAGATCTCCCCAGCAACGGCGCCAGAAATCCTTCTTGCTACCTCTTGAGCTTGTGTTGGTTTTTCCCTTGAAGAGGAAAGGGTGATGTAGCAAAGTAGCATAAGTATTTCCCTCAGTTTTTGAGAACCAAGGTATCAATCCAGTAGGAGACCACACACAAGTCGCCTCGTACCTACACAAACAAATAAGAACCTTGCAACCAACGCGATAAAGGGGTTGTCATTCCCTTCACGGCCACTTGCAAAAGTGAGATCTGATAGAGATAATAAGATAAATATTTTTGGTATTTTTATGATATAGATTGAAAGTAAAGATTGCAAAGTAAAATTAGATTGGAAACTTATATGATAGAAAATAGACCGGGGACCATAGGTTTCACTAGTGGCTTCTCTCAAGATAGCATAAGTATTACGGTCGAGCAATTGATAGAACAGTGCATAATTATGAGAATATCTAGGCATGATCATGTATATAGGCATCATGTCCGTGACAAGTAGACCGAAACGATTCTGCATCTACTACTATTACTCCACACATCGACAGCTATCCAGCATGCATCTAGAGTATTAAGTTCATAAGAACAGAGTAACGCATTAGGCAAGATGACATGATGTAGAGGGATAACCTCAAGCAATATGATATAAACCCCATCTTTTTATCCTCGATGGCAACAATACAATACGTGTCATTTCCCATTCTGTCACTCGGATCGAGCAACGCAAGATTGAACCCAAAGCTAAGCACTTCTCCCATTGCAAGAAATATCAATCTAGTAGGCCAAACCAAACTGATAATTCGAAGATACTTGCAAAGATAACCAATCATACATAAAAGAATTCAGAGGAGATTCAAATATTTTTCATAGATAATCTTGGTCATAAACCCATAATTCATCGGATCTCGACAAACACACCGCAAAAAGAATTACATCGAATAGATTTCCAAGAAGATCGAGGAGAACTTTGTATTGAGATCCAAAGAGAGAGAAGAAGCCATCTAGCTAATAACTATGGACCCGAAGGTCTGTGGTAAACTACTCACACATCATCAGAGAGGCTATGGTGTTGATGTAGAAGCCCTTCGTGATGGATTCCCCCTCCGGCGGAGCGCTGGAAAAGGCCCCAAGATAGGATCTCACGGGTACAGAAGGTTGCGGCGGTGGAAATAGGGTTTTGTGGTGGTCCTGGATGTTTTTGGGGTATATGGGTATATATAGGAGGAAGAAGTAGGTCGGTGGAGCTGCGAGGGGCCCACGAGGGTGGGGGCATGCCCAGGGAGGCAGGCGCGCCTCCCTGCCTCGTGGCCTCCTCGCTTCTTTCTTGACGTCCACTCCAAGTCCTCTGGATCACGTTTGTTCCAAAAATCACTCTCCCGAAGGTTTCATTCCGTTTGGATTCCGTTTGATATTCCTTTTCTGCGAAACACTGAAATAGGCAAAAAAATAGCAGTTTGCACTGGGCCTTCGGTTAGTAGGTTAGTCCCAAAAATAATATAAAAGTGTATAATAAAGCCCATTAAACATCCAAAACAAATAATATAATAGCATGGAACAATCAAAAATTATAGCTACGTTGGAGACGTATCAGTCATAAAGAGCTCGCATACTTATTGCGGAAGTTTATTAGCCCTCGAAGCAAAGTACTACTACGCATGCCCCTAGGGGGATAGATTGGTAGGAAAAGACCATCGCTCGTCCCCGACCGCCACTCATAAGGAAGACAATCAATAATAATGCTCCAATTTCATAGCATAACGAGAGACTATACATGCATGCTTCGGAATCACAAACCTTAACGCCAATATTCTTACTAAGCCACAATCATTCACTAGTACCTCCCACATATTACCATCTCTGTATCGCAAAACTATTGCAAGGAATCAAACATATCATATTCAGTGATCTACAAGTTTTATGTAGGACTTTATGACTAACCATGTGAATGACCAATTCTTGTTAACTCTCTAAATATGTATAAGTGAAGCATGAGAGTTCAATTCATTCTACAAAAGATATGCCCATGCTCTAACAAATATAAGTGAAGCAAAAGAGCATTCTACAAATAACGGTTTTCTATGTAGAGAAACAGGCATCCAACTTCAAATGATATAAGTGAAGCACATGAAGCATTCTATAAAGCCATACTCAAAAGATATAAGCGAAGTGCAAAGAGCATTCTATAAATCAACCCAAGGACTTTCTCATACTAGCATGGTGCATAAAATAAAAGTGAAAAATAAACATAAAATACACTCCAAGAATTTACGCATATCATGTGATGAATAAAAATATAACTCCAAGTAAAATTACCGATGGTCATTAGAAGAAAGAGGGGATATGTTGGGGATATAACTATTGGGTATGACCCGCCCAGGAGGGGCTGGGTCATGCCACTAGCGGCTTAAGATGAAGAGGCCCAAGAAGATATGAAGATGGCGGTTCATAGAGCGAGCTTATTGAAGGACCAAGACCCGGGGACGACCTCAGGCCCACGGGTGTGAGCCGCCATATGTTTAACTTGTATTGTAAGGCAAGCTTAGTTAGATACCGAGCCAGACACATTTGTATGAGCTGGCCGGGACTCTGGAAGCCGCTGGGCATCAACCTGTATATAAAAGGGGTGACCCGGCGGCGGGTTAACTCAAGAAACAACGAGTCAAGAACTAGGTCAAATTTATTCGCTCCATGATAATCGAAACCCAAGAAATACAACCTAAAGCAGGAGTAGGCTTTTACCTCGTTGAGAGGGGCCGAACCTGGGTAAACTCTTTGTGTCCTTTATCCCCGTTTAACCCCTTCAGGCTAACCAAGTTGCGATGGCTCCACACCTAAGTCCTTTTGCTAGGGCATCTGCCGTGTTAAGTCCACGACAGTTGGCGCCCACTGATAATCCCCAAGTGCAGGGAATCATCATAGCAATTTCCAAAGGTGGAAGTGATAAGTATGGAGTGTCGAACCCACAAGGAGCAAAAGGTAAGATCAATATTCTCTCAAGCCCTATCTGCCACTGATACGACTCTACATGCACCGAACGTTTGCGTCCAACTAGAAACGAGAAATAAAACTACGTTGTGGGTATGAAGAGGATAACTTTGCATGATATCGAAGAGCTAAAATATAAAAGTAGGTGTTGTTATCATAAAGTTAGAATATATTACTAAATATTATAAATAGCGAGTGTGGAATAATGGTGGATCGGTGTGCGGAATTGTCCTAGGCAACCGTTAACAAGACCGGTGATCACTATTGCAGTTTCATATGAGGGAGAGGCATAAGCTAACATACTTTCTCTACTTGGATCATATGCACTTATGATTGGAACTCTAGGAAGCATCTGCAACTACTAAAGATCATTAAGGTAAAACCCTACCATAGCATTAAAGCATCAAGTCCTCTTTATTCCCATACGCAACAACCCCCTTACTCGGGTTTGTGTTTCAGTCACTCACCAACCCACTATAAGCGAATCATGGACATATTGCAACACCCTACAGCGGGAACCCCTCACGCTTGCGCGACACGGAGGGCACCATAGGACAGCATCAAAGTAAAACATACAACTCATACCAATCTAGATCATCAATCAACCCAAAGACAAAAGATGTCTACTCAAAACATCATAGGATGGCAACACATCATTGGATCATAATATGTGGCATAAAGCACCATGTTCAAGTAGGTATTACAGCGGGATGCGGGAGAGTGGACCGCGTAAAATAGATGAGGATGATGATGATGGTGATGTTGATGAAGACGATCACCGCGGCGATGATTCCCCTCCCGATGGCACTCCGGTGCCACCAAGAGAGAGGAGGAGAGGTTCTCCCCCTTGTTCTTCCTCCTCCATGGCCTTCCCCCTAGATGGGGAGAGGTTCTCCCTCTGGTCCTTGGCCTTCATGGCGATGATGGCCTCTCCGGGATACTCCTCCATGGCCACCGGTGATGATGGCCCCCTCCGGCAGGGTGCCGGAGAGGGCCTAGATTGATTTCTCGTGGCTACATAGGCTTGCAGCGGCGGAACTTCCGATCTAGGTTAATTTTCCGAGGTTTCTGTATTTGTAGGAATTTTTGGCGTCGGTCTCACGTCAAGGAGGTGCCCGAGCTGTCCACGAGGCAGGCCCACGCGCCCGGGGGGTGGGCGCGCCCCCCACCCTCGTGGGCAGCCCGGGACTCTTCTGGCCCAACTCCGATGCTCCATGGTCTTCTTTTGGTCCATAAAAAATCATCAAAAATTGGCACGTCAATTGGACTCCGTTTGGTATTCCTTTTCTGCAAAATTCAAAAACAAGGAGAAAACAGAAACTGGCACTGGGCTCTAGGTTAATAGGTTAGTCCCAAAAATCATATAAAATAGCATATAAATGCATATAAAACATCTAAGATGGATAATATAATAGCATGACTACTTATGGGTTCACGATTGCTAACACTCACGCGATATTTATGGGTTCGAAGTTTTAATCAGACACAGAGAAAGATAGGGGCTTATAGATTCGCCTCCCAACCTTTTACCTCAAGGGTAATGTCAACAATAATAGTTCATGATGCCTTACATCCAATTGGATATATATATCAGAATCATTCCAACACAATGTGCTTGCCAAAGGATAAAATGTAAAAAGGAAAGGTGAAAAATCACCATGACTCTTGCATAAGGGTAAGAGCTAAAAGTAAAAGATAGGCCCTTCGCAGAGGGAAGCAGAGGTTGCCATGCGCTTTCAGGGTTGGTTGCACAAAATCTTAATGCGAAAGAACGTCCCTTTATATTGTCACTTGTGATATGGACCTTTATTATGCAGTCCGTCGCTTTTATTTTTCCACATCACAAGATCGTATAAAGCTTATTTCCTCCACACTAATCAATCATACATATTTAGAGAGCAATTTTTTTGCTTGCACCGATGACAACTTACTTGAAGGATCTTACTCAATCCATAGGTAGGTATGGTGGACTCTCATGGGAAAACCAGGTTTAAGGGTATTTGGAAGCACAAGTAGTATCTCTACTTAGTGCAAAGAATTTGGCTAGCATGAGGGGGATAGGCAAGCTCAACGTGTTGGGCGATCCATGACAATATACTTTATTTCAGATATAAGAAAAAACATAACCCATTACGTTGTCTTCCTTGTCCAACATCAACCTTTTAGCATGTCATATTTTAATGAGTGCTCACAATTACAAAAGATGTCCAAGATAGTATATTTATATGTGAAATCCCTCTTCCTTCAATATTCTTTCATGAATTGTTCAAGTGACCAATTCTACGTTTGCTAACTTTCAATAAGTTTACTACCTATACTTATTATGTGTGAAGTCATTACTCCCCATGTTATAAACATATGAAACATATATAAATTTAGGTTTATGACATTCAATTTATTCAACCATTTACTCATAGGATATACGTGAAGCACATGAGTAAATGACAAACTACTCCAAAAGATATGAGTGAAGAACATTGAGTAGTCAAATAATTAACTAGCCATGGGAGGATTCTTTTTCATTCAATATTTCAGATCCAATTATTTTATTCAAACCACAAGTAAAATTGAAAATACGCTCCAAGCAAAACACATATCATGTGACAAATAAAAATATAGCTCCGAGTAAGGTATACCGATAGTTTTGAAGACGAAAGAGGGGATGCCTTCCGGGGCATCCCCAAGCTTAGGCGCTTGAGTCTTCCTTGAATATTAACTTGGGGTGCCTTGGGCATCCCCAAGCTTAGGGTCTTTCCACTACTTATTCTCCTCATATCGATATCTCACCCAAAGCTTGAAAACTTCAATCACACAAAACTTAACGAAACTTCGTGAGATAGGTTAGTATGATAAAGAGTAAACCATTCACTTTGGTACTGTCAAAGACAAGGTTCATAATTGTTCTCACACAATTCCTACTGTACCATATCATTTCTACAATTTATATTGAGAAATATAAGTCATAGAAACTAGAAAACAAGCAAACTATGCAATGAAAACAGAATCTGTCAGAAACAGAACAGTCTGTAATGATCTGAACATAAACCATACTTCTGCTACTCCAAAAATTATTAAATAAATTGGTGGACGTGAGGAATTTGTCTACTAATCTTCTGCAAAAAGAATCAACTAAAAATCACTCTTATGTAAAAAAATGACAGCTAATCTCGTGAGCGCAAAGTTTCTGTTTTTTACAACAAGATCACATTGACTTTCTCCCAAGTCTTCCCAAAGGTCTTACTTGGCACTTTATTGAAACAAAAGCTATAAAACATGATTAATACAGTATATTAATCATGTATACACAAAAAAAAGTAAGGTTAAATATTGGGTTGTCTCCCAACAAGCGCTTTTCTTTAATGCATTTTAGCTAGGCATGATGATTTCAATGATGCTCACATAAAAGATAAGAATTGAAACATAAAGAGAGCATCATGAAGAATATGACTAGCACAATTGATTCTAACCAACTTCCTATGCCTAGGGATTTTGTGAGCACACAACTTATGGGAACAAGAATCAACTAGCATAGGAAGGCAAAAAAGTATAACTTGAAAACTTTAAGCACATAGAGAGGAAACTTGATATTATTGCAACTCCTACAAGCATGTATTCCTCCCTCATAATAATTTTCAGTAGCATCATGGATAGCAACTTTGTTCTCACACTCAATTGGAACCTCTTCCAAAATAGTGGAATCATTACTAGCTAAAGTTGACACTCTTCCAAATCCACTTTCATAAATATCACACTAAGATTCAACACCTCGAAAATAGTGGGATCACTAATTCCTAAAGTTGACACTCTTCCAAACCCACTTTAAATGATAGTATTATTCATACTCCAAAGGATATAAGTGAAGTTCATGGAGCATTCTACAATTAACATATACTAACCAATATCCAAGCTCAAAATATATAAGTGAAGCACACGAAGCATTCTATAAAACCATACTCAAAAGATTTAAGTGAAGCATAAAGAGTAATTCTATAAGGTCATACTTAAAAGATTTAAGTGAAGCACATGAAGTATTCTATAAATAAATGTAGGGCTATCTCATGCTATCATGGTTCTTAAAGGAAAAACAAAAACACAAAGGACACAAATCATGTGAACAAAACAAAAACTAAGGTATACCGATAATTGTTGAAGAAGAATGATGGGATGCCAACCGGGGCATCCCCAAGCTTAGATGCTTGAGTATCCTTTGAAATATTTACTTGGGGTGCCTTGGGAATCCCCAAGCTTGAACTCTTGCATCTCTTTATTCTTCTCATATTGATAGTTCCTCGATCTTCGAACACTTCATCCACACAAAACTTCAACAAAAACTTTGTGAGATCCGTTAGTGTAATAAAGCAAATCACTACCTTTAGGTACTGTAATGAACTCATTATTCATTTATATTGGTGTTAAACCTACTGTATTCCAACTTCCCTATGGTTCATACACCCCAATACTAGCCATAGATTCATCAAAATAAGCAAACAACACGCGAAAAACAGAATCTGTCAAAAACAGGACAGTCTGTAGTAATATGGAAGTTTAGTAAACTTATGTAACTCCTAAAATTATGAAACAAATTTGACAACTTGAACAATTTGTACAGAAGTAATTTGCAAAAAGTTCCAGACCCATTTGACCTTCCAGTAAAAAACGTAAATTCATTCACTACAGCCAAAGTTTCTGTTTTTGTTCTGCACATAGTAAACAAGCAATCTAATCATCCTAAAACCAAAGCTTGGCACATTATTTTTTATAATACAATGAATATATACAAGGGGATAATTATTTACAGAGAAACTTCCATGAAAAATTCTACATTGTTTCCGTGAGCGTGAGCACAAGTGCTCAAGGTCGACCCTCACTTCTTCAATGCATCACTTTCCAATCACTTCTCTTTTTGAAAAACTTTTTAGGCATGAGAGGCAAGTAATATTTTTTTGTATTTTCATTCTTTTTTTAAAAAATTGTATGTTTCACCCACAACTAAACAGAAACAAAAAGGAAAAACAAAATCTACTTAGTGAAGAAAGCAAACAAGCACACACGAGAATATCAACCCCACGCTATTGCTCCCCGGCAACGGCGCCAGAAAAGAGCTTGATAATCCCCAAGTGCAGGGAATCATCGTAGCAATTTCCAAAGGTGGAAGTGATAAGTATGGAGTGTCGAACCCACAAGGAGCTAAAGGTAAGATCAATATTCTCTCAAGCCCTATCTGCCACTGATACGACTCTACGTGCACCGAACGTTTGCTTCCAACTAGAAACGAGAAATAAAACTACGTTGTGGGTATAAAGAGGATAACTTTGCATGATATCGGAGAGCTAAAATATAAAAGTAGGTGCTGTTATCATAAAGTTAGAATATATTACTAAATATTATAAATAGCGAGTGTGGAATAATGGTGGATCGGTGTGCGGAATTGTCCTAGGCAACCGTTAACAAGACCGGTGATCACTATTGCAGTTTCATATGAGGGAGAGGCATAAGCTAACATACTTTCTCTACTTGGATCATATGCACTTATGATTGGAACTCTAGCAAGCATCCGCAACTACTAAAGATCGTTAAGGTAAAACCCAACCATAGCATTAAAGCATCAAGTCCTCTCTATTCCCATACGCAACAACCCCCTTACTCGGGTTTGTGTTTCAGTCACTCACCAACCCACTATAAGCGAATCATGAACGTATTACAACACCCTACAGCGGGAACCCCTCACGCTTGCGCGACACGGAGGGCACCATAGGAGAGCATCAAAGTAAAACATACAACTCATACCAATCTAGATCATCAATCAACCCAAAGACAAAAGATGTCTACTCAAAACATCATAGGATGGCAACACATCATTGGATCATAATATGTGGCATAAAGCACCATGTTCAAGTAGGGATTACAGTGGGGTGCGGGAGAGTGGACCGCGTAAAATAGATGAGGATGATGATTATGATGGTGATGTTGATGAAGACGATCACCGCGGCGATGATTCCCCTCCCGATGGCACTCCGGTGCCACCAAGAGAGAGGAGGAGAGGTTCTCCCCCTTGTGCTTCCTCCTCCATGGCCTTCCCCCTAGATGGGGAGAGGTTCTCCCTCTGTTCCTTGGCCTTCATGGCGTTGATGGCCTCTCTGGGATACTCGTCCATGGCCACCGGTGATGATGGCCCCCTCCGGCAGGGTGCCGGAGAGGGCCTAGATTGATTTCTCGTGGCTACAGAGGCTTGCGGTGGCGGAACTTCCAATCTAGGTTAATTTTCTGAGGTTTCTGTATTTATAGGAATTTTTGGCGTTGGTCTCACGTCAAGGAGGTGCCCGAGCTGTCCACGAGGCAGGCCCACGTGCCCAGGGGGGTGGGCGCGCCCCCCACCCTCGTGGGCAGCCCGGGACTCTTCTGGCCCAACTTTGATGTTCCGTGGTCTTCCTTTTCTGCAAAAATTGGCACGTCAATTGGACTCCGTTTGGTATTCCTTTTCTGCAAAATTCAAAAACAAGGAGAAAACAGAAACTGGCACTGGGCTCTAGGTTAATAGGTTAGTCCCAAAAATCATATAAAATAGCATATAAATGCATATAAAACATCTAAAATGGATAATATAATAGCATGAATACTTCATAAATTATAGATACGTTGGAGACGTATTACCCACCGTGGGGCCAGCGCACGGTGGTTTCGAGTTCTTGAAGGGCAGCTTCGCAGGGATCAAGGGGTACGCCGTTGGCCGCATGACTAAAAGCCGCCGCGGCAAGCTCTACATCGACGACGCTGGCTGGGGCTCCGAGGCCGGCTCAATCGAGAACGGGTACCGGGTCCCCTTCGGCGGAGTCCACGTCTTCATCGGCAAGATCGGTGAGTCGGAGCCTGAGCCGGACACCTGCACCGACATCGTCGAGACGGCTCAGCGTGCACGACCCACCAAGGTTCAAGCCGCCGTGAAGCATACTTTTGTGGGTTTTACTCACGGAGTGGATCTTGAGGAAGGATCTGAATCCGGTGGTGAGACGGTAATCTATTCTGGTGATGAGTCCTTAACCGGCAAGATCAATTCCATATATCAATTGCAAGACGGTGGGCGTGGGGGCTGTTCCGATGGGGCCAGTATTCCGGACCCCTATGAGCCGCCGAACAGGGTTGCGATCTTCATGGCTGGCACACAACCGATGCTCAATTCGACAACTGCTGCGGCTATGACCTAATGTTCAACGGCTGCGACGACGACCGGGGCGAGCGGCTCTGCACGCCCGCCGGCTGAAGTGTTATCTGATCTCTTGGAAGCTTTGACGACCTTATTGACTGCAGAGGTGACACCAGAGAATCAAGCACAACACAAGGTGGATGTTGCGAAACTGCGAGATGATATAGCTCAAGCCAAGGTGGAGTTTAATGCTGAGAATGCTAGGATGGCAGTGGAACGAGCCGCTCTGGACGCTGAGACACAACGGATTCAGGCAGAGTCATTCCGGCTTACCTTGGATCAGAGCGCCTCAAACACCGTCATGAGGAGGAGGCACCAGACCCGTCTACCCACAGAGTTTGAGGCTGGGAACCTTTTCAATACACCTGGGGCAGGAACCAGTGACCTGCCCGGAGTAAACCGGGTTGTTGAGGCGCCCATGACTGGAGCGACGGTTCAGCCATGTGCTGCAGACCCGCCTCGTTTGAATTTGACCCCGCCTCGGCACGTTCCGACAGTGCTGGGTCATTATTCTAACCCTTTGGACAATATGATTGCTGCAGCTACGCGATTGGCGGCTCTCCCTGTTGAAGGCAAGTCTCCAGCCGCAATGGAGATACGGAGGGCTGGTGAGCTTCTTCAGACAGCAGTGGCTCAACAGGCGGCTTACTCATACAGTCGTGAACGGATTCATTCAACCCCGCGTCCAAGCCGGAGTTATAGCAGGCGTATTGATTCGCCAGCGATTTCAAGCAGCGAGCGGCACCATAACTAGCCTCGTAGGCATGACGCACCGCGTGCTGGTAATGATGCTCAGGCTTTGGTGGATCAGGGCAGGGCATGTCGGGAGGCTGAGCTGGCGGCTCAGTTGGCGGCTCAACAACAATCTTTGGCTTACCCATCGGTGTCTGTGGAGGCAGGAGTGACCTCTAGAACCCTTGGTGTGCCATGTTTAGTGCCGGCTCTACGTAACGAGTGCTTGCCCAAGGATTTCAAGGGCCCCCACAAGGTGCCTAATTACACGGCGGATCAGTCCCCGGAGGCCTGGATTGAGAGTTATGAGATGGACATGGAGATGTTGGACGTCAGTGATGCTGCGTGCGCTAAGTATTTCACCATGATGTTGGATGCGCCAGCACGTACTTGGCTAAAAGGATTACCCCCTAATTCCATTAGATCATGGGCTGAATTAAAAACTCGTTTTATCCAGAATTTCAAAGACACGTGCAAGCAACCTATGTCAATTCTCGATTTAGACTCTTGTGTTCAGGGTGAGGGCGAGTCAACAACCAATTGGGTGTGCCGGATCTCGGCCGTTAACACTCATCAGACAGTATAAACGCCGGTTCAGCCGTCCTGATGTTGGAAAAGAATTGCCGGTTCCTTCCCCTTAAGCAGAAGCTGGGGCAGCTTAAGCGCCACTGCAATGATATGGGAGAGCTCATGGCGGCTCTCGTCAAATACGCCGACTCTAATAGTACTAAGGACCCTGAGTCTGATGAGAAGAAGGCTGGCAAGGGAAAGAAGAATGGCAATGCCAAGGGGCAGTAGCATGGTACGGTGGGTCAAGGTAACAACGGTAAGCGCAAAGCCGACGACGGTTCAGACTTTGTGGCTAACGCCAATACGCAGAATAATAATCAGGGTCATAAGGGGAAGTCATCAGTGCCCCGGTTTGGCGGGCCAAAATTCAACCTTGAGGCGATGATGAATCAGCCTTGCCCAAAGCACGGTACGCAAGAGAAGCCGGCCAGTCATCTGTGGAAAGATTGCTTCATCATGAGGGAGTATAGAAATTACAGTTTTTGCTAGAACAATCATGGCCCGCATGGCAGGTCATGATCCGGCTCTCACGTTCCTGGCTTTGGAGGTGGCGGCTCAAGCTCCGGTTTTCACGGACAAGGTAACCAAGGTGGTTTTAATCAACAATCTAGTCAAGGAAATCAGCAGCAGCACTCCGGTTATCAGAGTAATCCGAAGCAGCTGAATAGTGGTCAATATCATGTGTTTACCACGAGCTTATGCAAATGAGATCAGAAAATTCATAAGCAGGCAGTGCACTCGGTTGAGTCGGCGGTCCCTCGATATTTGCAGTGGTCTGAGCAGTCTATCGTATGGAGCCGTGAGGATCACCCACCTCGGGTTGACAATCCGGGTCAATTGGCTCTGGTGGTTGCCCCTCAGGTTGGAGGATACAAGTTTACAAAGGTGCTCATGGATGGAGGCAGCAGTATCAATATCCTTTACTATGATACTTTTTGACATATGAATTTGACTGACAAAGATCTTAAGCCATCTTCTACTGTTTTTCATGGGGTGGTGCGTGGTAAGTCGGCGTATCATGTAGGTAAGATAGCTTTGGAAGTGGCTTTTGGTAATTTTTCACCCCGAGACCGACACTTCAGATGCCTTCCATGTTTTGCGTGTCAGCTGTGTTATTTATTTGTTTGTTGCATTCATCATCGCATCATCCGCATTACATCGACAGTCCGTTGCCCTCATATTTTTAAAAACTTGCATCTGTTCGTCATTGCCGTTTCTCCCTTTGCCTTCATCACCTTCTCTCGGACCCCTTGCACTCGTTGACCGCTTCGAGACCAACCAGGTTTTTTGAGTCCCTCTTGTCTGACCGTTTGACCCTCTCTGCATTTTACTCAGACCCCTCGCGTGCGTGTCCGAAACTTCCCCGAACCCGAACCGGACTATCGTTACCGTTGGATCCGGATCATCCCCAAACATCTATAAAACATCTTCGTTTTCTTAATTGAACTTCCCAACCTATATTTTTCTCGATCGTCCGATTTAAATCGAAGGGTCCTAACCTAATTCTATTTCCCTTTCTATAGTCCACCCACCTACCAAATCAGTCTAACCCTAGCCTAACCCTATTCCCCCTTGCGCCGCCACCCACTCTCGCATGTTCCTCGGGATCCTTCCCTGACCAGCCTCCTCCTTCCTCGGGATCTTGCCCGATCCAATCCAGCCACCACCGAACCATCCATCTCCTCCTCCATCCAATCGAACCAACCAGCCACCTCGACCTCCTCCTTCGTGCGCCCCTGTGCCGCGAGCGCCGAGACTCCAGCCTCCTCTCGTGCCCGAGGGGCTCCCCGAGCACCTCGTCCCCGCCTTCGCTAGTCACGGGAACCAGCAGGCTGTCCTCGCCACCCCTGCTCCCTTCCCCTTTCTCTTTTCTTCGGTGAAGCTCTCAGCTATCCCTCTCCCTCTCTGTGAACCAGGAACACAGCACCGAATCCTCCCCATGGCGCTGTCGCACGGGTCTAGGCGTCCCCCACCTCTGCGTCGCCGGAGTCGCCAAGTTCCTGGTGCCGTCGCCGCTCCCTGCGTCAGCCCCGCCATGGACGTCGTGGAGTTTTCCTCCGCTCCGTAGCTCCTTCCTCGATGCCGAGCTCGCCAAGCCCCACCGCCAGAGACCTCCTCTGCGCCCCGTTGACCCGCGCCCGTCCACCTCGGAGCCGGCCTCCACCGCCTCCTCCGCATCTGCATCGCCTCGCCGGAGCTCCATACGCGTTGCTGCCGTCGTCTCCGTGCCACAGTCCCAAGCGCTGCTCCGCGCCGTGCTGCCTCCTTCTGTCGGGAGCAGACAAAGGAAGCCGCCCCTGCCACGTTGACCGCCAAGTCCAATCGCCGCCCAGATCCGTCGAGTCCCGGTCATCTCCGCTGTTCTCGGTCCTCCCCGCCACCCAAGACCCTCGCCGGAGTCGCGCCCAAGTCCCTCGGCTCCGCCGCCTCGCCAAGTCCCCTGCCTTGCCATCCCCTGCTGCGGCCTCTTCTTCCTCTACAACGAGCAGGTCGCTCGTCCCGCGCCCGCTCGCGTTGACCAAGCCAGCGCCAGGCTCAGCCTGCTTCTTCGCCAAGGCCCCGCGCCTCTACATCCCCCAGCCGGCCTGTTGGCCCGATGTGAGCAGCCGCCCAGCCCCTCCTCTCTGTTGGCCCATCATGCACCAGATTCGGCCTGTGTAGTTTTTCCCCAGATCTGCGAATTTAGCTATTATCCTAGGATTTTCTGTTTTGCAGAAAAACCCTTGCTGTTCATGCATTTACTAACTAATGAACCCTGCATCATATGTAAAAAACTTCATATATGAAAAATGCTAAGAATTCTGTCTAGTTTCATAATATGCCACTTTTATCCATGTTTAAAATGTTTAAATTGATGTTTGCTCTTAATTTGCTAAATGCCATGTTAAACTCATTTATTTCATAACTAAATAACCGTAGCTCTGAATTTAATAAACTTTATATGTAAATGGGGTAGAAAAATGCCTAGTTTAACATGGTTCACTTTGTTTTACTATTTAACAACTTTAAAATATGAATTAGGGCAGAACAGTACCAAATTCGAAATATGCACATGAGGATTTTGTGGAATTGTTGTTTGTTGTTCCGGCCCCATTTAAACTTGCCTAGATAGGTAGTTTTATTATGCTTCACCTCTTGCCATGTTTAACAACATTTAATATTGTTGGGTACATAAACAAGAGAGAACTAAATAAACGATTGTGGTATTTCGTCAATGTGCAACTCGTTTCATACTGAGCTCCACTTAATTTGTAGTGTTGTTTGTTGTACTTTGCCATGCCATGCTCATTAAACCGGACATGCATCATACTTGATTGTGCATCATGCCATGTTTATGTGATGGTTGTTTACTATGTTGTTTGCTTCTTTCTGGTTTGCTTCTCTCGTTAGCTTCGGTTTCGTTCCGGAGTTGTGAGGATTCTTTCGACTACGTCCGCTTGTCTTCTTCTTGGACTCGTTCTTCTTCCTTGCGGGATCTCAGGCAAGATGACCATATCCTCGAAATCACTTCTATCTTTGCTTGCTAGTTGTTCGCTCTATTGCTATGCCGCGCTACCTACCACTTGCTATATCATGCCTCCCATATTGCCATGTCAAGCCTCTAACCCACATTTCCTAGCAAACCGTTGTTTGGCTATGTTACCGCTTTTGCTCAGCCCTCTTATAGCGTTGCTAGTTGCAGGTGAAGACGAAGTTTGTTCCTTGTTGGAACATGGATATTGTTGGGATGTCATTATTATATCTTATTTAATTAATGCACATATATACTTGGTAAAGGGTGAAAGGCTCAGCCTTATGCCTGGTGTTTTGTTCCACTCTTGCCGCCCTAGTTTCCGTCATACCGGTGTTATGTTCCTTGATTTTGTGTTCCTTACGCGGTTGGGTGTTATGGGAACCCCTTGACAGTTCGCTTTGAATAAAACTCCTCCAGCAAGGCCCAACCTTGGTTTTAACATTTGCCACCTAAGCCTTTTTCCCTTGGGTTCTGCAGACTCAAGGGTCATTTTTATTTTACCCCCCGGGACAGTGCTCGTCGTGAGTGTTGGTCCAACCTGTCAATCGCCAGTGGCCACCAGGGGCAACTCTAGGCTCGCCTACTGGAAGTTTGGACAATCCGATGTGCCCTGAGAACGAGATATGTGCAGCTCCTATTGGGATTTGTTGGCACATCCGGGCGGCTTTGCTGGTCTTGTTTTACCATTGTCGAAATGTCTTGTAACAGGGATTCCGAGTTTGATCGGGTCTTCCTGGGAGAAGGAATATCCTTCGTTGACCGTGAGAGCTTGTGATGGGATAAGTTGGGACACCCCTGCAGGGTATAAACTTTCGAGAGCCGTGCCCTCGGTTATGTGGTAGATGGGAATTTGTTAATGTTTGGTTGTAGAGAACTTGACACTTGACTTAATTAAAATGCATCAACCGCGTGTGTAGCCGTGATGGTCTCTTTTCGGCGGAGTCCGGGAAGTGAACACGGTTTTGGGTTATGTTTGAACGTAAGTAGTTTCAGGATCACTTCTTGATCACTTCTAGCTTCTCGACCGTTGCGCTGCTTCTTTTCTCGCTCTTATTTGCGTATGTTAGCCACCATATATGCTTAGTGCTTGTTGCAGCTCCACCTCACTACCTTCTCCTACCCATAAGCTTAAATAGTCTTGATCTCGCGGGTGTGAGATTGCTGAGTCCTCGTGACTCACAGATTCTACCAAAACAGTTGCAGGTGCCGTTGATACCAGTGCAGGTGACGCAACCGAGCTCAAGTGGGAGTTTGACGAGGACCTTGATCGTTACTATGTTTCGTTTCCTGATGATCAGTAGTGGTGCCCAGTTGGGACGATCGGGGATCTAGCATTTGGGGTTATCTTCCTTTTTCTTTTGGTTTTGACCATAGTCGGTCTATGTGTGTACTCTGGATGATGTATGTTTATTTAATGTGTTGTGTGAAGTGGTGATTGTAAGCCAACTCTTTATCCCATTCTTGTTCATTACATGGGATTGTGTGAAGATGACCCTTCTTGCGACAAAACCACCATGCGGTTATGCCTCCAAGTCGTGCCTCGACACGTGGGAGATATAGCCGCATCATGGGTGTTACAGTGACGACCATGATTACAGAGCCGAAACATTGACTTTTCAGTGGTCAAGATCAAGAGCCCTTATCATGCCCTATTTGGGCAGCCGACTTATGCTAAATTTATGGCACGACCTTGTTATGTTTATCTGCAGCTTAAAATGCCGGGTCGTAAGGGTACCATCACAGTGCATGGAAACAAGAAGATAGCCTTGGAGTATGAAGAAGGCGATGCTGCTTATGCTGAGTCGGTTTGTGCAACGGAGGAGTTGAAGTTCTACAAAGATAATGTTGACCCGGCAGATATGACACCTTTGAAAAAGCCAACCACAGAGCATGACCCCTTGTTGAAGTTTAAGTCGGCAGATGACACTAAGTAGGTTGACTTTGTTCCTGGCGACTCATCCAAGCAGTTCAGCATTAGTGCCAATATGGATCCGAAATAGGAAAGCGCGCTCATCGAGTTCATCCGTGAGAACCAGTACATCTTTGCATGGAAACCTTCAGACATGCCAGGTGTACCGAGGGAACTCGCTGAGCACACTCTCAATGTCGATCCAAAGTTTAAACCGGTCAAGCAATTCCTTCATCATTTTAATGAAGAGAGGCGCAAGGCCATTGGTGAAGAAGTGGCCCGGCTCTTGGCGGCTGATTTTATTATTGAAGTTTTTCACCCGGAGTGGTTGGCTAACCCGGTGCTGGTACTTAAGAAAAACAACACTTGGCGTATGTGTGTGGATTACACAGACCTTAACAAGGCCTGTCCGGCTGACCCTTTCGCTCTCCCTTGTATTGATCAGATCATCGATGCTACGGCGGGTTGTGAGCGTTTGAGTTTTTTAGATGCTTATTCTGGTTATCATCAAATCAAGATGGCAGTTAAGGACCAGGAGAAGACAACCTTTATCACTCCTTTTGGAGCCTTCTGCTATGTGTCTATGCCCTTTGGGCTCAAGAGTGGCCATGCGACTTATCAGCGCTGTGTTCAGAATTGCCTTCACAACCAAATTGGACGCAATGTTCATGCTTATGTGGATGGTATCGTTGTAAAATCCAGGAAGAAGGAAACCTTGTTAGATGACTTGAAAGAGACCTTTGACAACCTCCAGGTCTACAAAATGATGCTTAACTCGGCCAAGTGTGTTTTTGGTGTACCAGCTGGCAACCTATCGGGTTTTTTGGTTTTTGAGAGAGGCTTTGAAGCTAACCCGGAGAAGATCAAGGCTATCACTTCTTTGGCTAAGCCGGCATGTATCAATGACGTCCAGTGCTTGGCGGGTCGTATTGCGGCTTTGAGCCAGTTTATAAGCCGCCTGGGAGAGAAGGCTATCCCTTTATATCAGATGATGAAAAAAATAGATCACTTTGTCTGGAGTGATGCTGCCAATCAGGCATTTGACGCACTGAAAAAGCAATTGGCTGAGCCGCCAATCCTTGCAGCTCCCATTGATAAGGAGCCCTTGCTATTATATGTGGCTGCTAATAGCAGAGCCGTCAGTGTAGCGGTTGTTGTGGAAAGGAAAGAATCAGGCAAGGAATATCCGGTTCAGCGGCCAGTTTACTATGTCAGCGAGGTACTCATTGAATCTAAGAAGAGATACCCACATTTGCAGAAGTTGGTTTACGGAGTGTTCATGGCTAGTCGTAAGTTGAAGCAGTATTTCCTTGGTCATCCCATCACTGTGGTCATTTCTACTCCCTTAGGGGATATTATTCAAAACAGAGAAGCTACATGTCGGGTGGCCAAGTGGGCCATTGAGCTTGGACCCCATGATTGAAATATATGCCTCGGACAGCTATCAAGTCTCAAGCACTTGTGGATTTCATCAATGACTGGACGGAGCTGCAGATGCCTGAGGAAAAGCCTGATAACACATATTGGACTATTCATTTTGATGGGTCTAGGCAATTGGAAGGC
This sequence comes from Triticum aestivum, assembly GCF_018294505.1. Classification (NCBI taxonomy): domain Eukaryota; kingdom Viridiplantae; phylum Streptophyta; class Magnoliopsida; order Poales; family Poaceae; genus Triticum; species Triticum aestivum. The sequence continues at coordinate 142,759,829 of NC_057796.1, read as the reverse complement.
TCGGGGGCTAGAGTTATTTTGACTTCCCCAAGAGGTGATAAATTTTGTTATGTCTTATGGTTGATGTTCCCTTGTAATAGCAATGCAGCTGAGTATGAGGCCTTGCTCCATGGTCTTCGGATGGCTAAAGAGATGAATCTAAGCCGGGTAAGGTGCTTTGGCGACTCAGATTTGGTGGCTCAGCAAGTTTCCGGAACTTGGGATTCCAAGGACCCACTCATGGCGGCTTATCGCCGAGAGGTTGATGCTATTGTTGGTCATTTCAAGGGTTATCAAGTGGAACATGTTGATCGTAGGATAAATGAGGTGGCTGATGCTTTAAGCCGGCTGGGGTCCCAGCGTAAGCCGGTACCACCTAATGTTTTCCTCGATATTTTGAATAACCCTTCAGTCAAATTGCCTATAGAGGAGGATCTTGCTATCCCTGACCCGGAGGCACAGTTGGTGGTGGCTCTTCATGCTATTCTTGATTGGAGAGTTCCATATTTGGCTTCTATGACCCGGGGTGAGTTACCTGAAGATGAAACTTTGGCCAGGCAGATAACCCGGCGGTCTAAGTCGATGACTATTGTCAATGGCGAGTTGCACCGATGCAGTGTCACAGGGGTGTTTCAACGTTCTATTTCTCCTTAGGAGGGCCGTGAGATTTTACGAGAAATTCATGAAGGAGATTGTGGCCATCAAGCCGGCTCTAAATCTTTTGTGGCCAAGGCTTTTTGTCATGGGTTTTGTTGGCTGGCGGCTCATGCTGATGCAGAAGATCTGGTTAGCAAGTGTGATAGTTGTCAGAAGTTTTCTAGACGAGCTCACGTGTCGGCCTAAGAATTGAGGATGATTCCAATTACTTGGCCGTTTGCAGTCCGAGGGCTGGATATGGTTGGGCCTTTTAAAAGATCCGAGGACAAAAAGACTCACCTCTTGGTGGCCGTTGACAAGTTTACAAAGTGGGTTGAGGCAGAGCCGGTCAGCAAGTGAGATGCGGCAATGGCGGTTCAATTCATCAAAAAGGTGATTTTCCATTTTGGCTACCCTCACAGCATCATAACTGATAATGGCACTAATATGTCCAAGGGTGCTATGAAAGAATTCTCTCAACGAGAACCTATTCGTCTTGACGTCTCATTAGTGGCTCACCCCCAGTCCAATGGTCAAGTTGAAAGAGCCAATCAAGAAATCTTGAGAGGTATAAAACCCCGGCTTATGGTCCCTTTGCAGAGGACGCCGGGTTGTTGGGTTGAGGAGTTTGCCTTCGGTACTATGGAGTATCAATACTACCCCAACAGATCTACGGGTTACACGCCTTTCTTCATGGTTCACGGAGCAGAGGCGGTTCTTCCCAGTGACATACGTCACGACGCGCCCCGTGTAGCGGCTTATGTTGAAACTAATAATGAAAAAGCACGTCAAGATGCTCTTGACCTTATGGATGAGGAGCGTGACCATGCGGCGGCTCGTTCGGCGAGTTACCAGCAAGATCTGCGTCGTTATCATAGCCGCCGGGTTAAGACCGGGACCTTTCAAGAAGGTGACTTGGTGCTCCGGCTCATCCAGGATCAAACAGATATGCACAAACTATCCCCACCTTGGGAAGGGCCTTTTGTGGTCAGCAAGAATCCGAACAACGGGTCGTACTACCTCATTGATGTTCGAGACCACAAGGACTCACGCATGTCGGAGGAGGAGACCCGCCGGCCATGGAACATTGCTCATCTTCGGCCTTATTACACCTGATCCATCGACTCTTGTGTTGTGCATACTTTTACCAATGTATATATTATGATTAGTATAATAAAGTCGGCATCCCTGATAATTCAGGGCCTCTGTCATTTCATTTCTGAGTATCTGAGTCTTTATTGTCAATTCATAAGATCACTTGGGGGCTTACTGCTCATCGAGCATAGCTATGACTACCCTCTTGATCCGGCTTGAACGCCTTGTTACAAATAGCATGGGGCCTTCCTGCTCACTGAGTGTAGCTATGACTACCCTTTAATCCGGCTTATACGTCTTGTTGCAGATGACTTGGGGGCTTTCTGCCCAGGTCTAAAGGTTACCAAAGAGAACTTGCTATAGTGTGTAGTTCAAAGATAGGTTAACCGGCCTTGATGGCTTACGATAGGTCATTTGGGGGCTTCCTGTTCAATGAACATAGCTGTATTTACCCTTTTGATCGGCTTGGACGCTAGGTGTATTCACCAAAACTCCGAGTTATCCTGCCTTTGTATGTCTGCCACTCCAACCAGGTAATCCTGGAATGACCCGCCGTACTCTTGACAGTCAATCTTATAAAGACCTTGAACTTGTCAAAGTTAAAACGGCGGTTGGTCATGTGAGACCCGGCTTACAGGTTTGAATAAAGGATTAACTCAGTGGCTGTGCAGCCCTTTGAACAGCACTTGATATTGAGGTTTGGCAGCCAATGAAAGCCTTGTTTTTCTGGTTTGTTGTTTTATTTGAACATTATTTGGGTTCATATTTTTGTACCATATTGACATATGGTTTAAAATGATTCAGGCCATGTAGCCTACATCTTTATGGCTCATATTTGAGCATATTCGGAGTTTTGATAACCCAGTTTGGTTTTGGACGATAAGTCGCCAGTATGATGTGATTGTGCATTTATAGTTTTGCGCTATAAGGCTTGTTGGGCTGTTACCCTTGCTGCATCTGGCGTTGTAGGCCGACAGTATGAACAAATATAACATGTATGATATTTGTTTATTCTATGAATATATGAGGTTTTGATAACCCGCCTTGGTTATGGACTATACAGTCACCAGCGGCTTTGATATTGGACATCATGACCCGCCCTGGGGTAAACCGCCAGAGCACATGTTATTTGCTTGTGTGCAGGGAATATGATGAATATGACTTGTATGACTAATAATATTATGAGCAGAAACGGCAGATCTCTCCATATCAAGATCGGCGGTTCAAAGTGTTATGATGATAAAGATGCATGATGGCATGGCAGACCATTGTTTTCAACTTGCCTATTACAAGGCGTCATGTAGCCCAAAAGAATAAGTGTTTTTGTTGTGCACAACTTCTATATGGCAGGTTGCGAGCTGGGTCGTGATTCAGTGGCCCTGGTCTTGGCGTGTTGAAGTTTCCGAGTCATCCTGCGCCGGCTCTTCCTCTTCTTGTTCACCCATTGGCTGGAAGTCAGATGTGGTCCAGTTGATCCCGGTCAAAGCTCTAAATACAGCCTCATCATCTATAAGGCTTGACGGGTCAATATCAGGAGCGAAGGTGTGCTTACGTGTTGGCGGGATAAGGTCCACGGCTTCATGAACCAACGCCTCCACTTTTGCGTTTTCAACATCATAAATCGGATGATACTTGGAAAGATCAGTCTCCTCAGCCAATTTGCTTGCCAAGGGATGCATCTCCCTTACTATTTTTTTGAAGTCATCGGCGCTGAAGGGAGACCCGTCTTCTTTTAAACTCGGGCAGCCGGTGGCTAGTTCTTCCGGCTCAAGTTCTGCTTTCCATGCCTTTGCCCGGCTCAGGGCGGTGATGGCACCGGCTCGGGCGGCTGATCGCTTTAATTCTTCAAACCTTTGAGGCCGCATAGACAGTTTCTCCAACACTTCCTTGATAAGGGAAGGTGGTTGCTTCTTATGAGAGGCAGCAGAAATAGCCCGTTGAGCACCAGTATACAACTGCTCCACAAGGGGATATACGGCTTTCAGCCTTATGCGCATGTCTTGACCCAGCTTGGAGCTTCTGGAACCTGCATCAGCAAGAATATTGGTAAACCGGCCAATGATTTTGATACACTGATGATACAAGTGGAAGTATTCTGTTACTTACCAAAGATGGCGGCCGTCAGGCTATTGACTTGATGCTTCAAACCGGATAGCTCATTAGCCACCGGCTTAAGGGCAACTTCAGCATCTTTTGCTCTTTTCAGTAGAGATGCCTTCTCAGTGTCCCAGCTGGTTCTCTCCGTGATGAAATCCTTCTTCAGTTTCTCAATGTTTTCTAAGGCGGTTTTTAGCTCTGACTTGGCCTTTGAAGTTTCTGATTGTTTGGACTGGATATTTTGCCTCATATCTGCTACTTGAGATTCCTTCATGTTTAATTCAGCCTACAAGATAAGGCGAGTCAGCGACAATATATGGTTATGATAAACACCTTATTTGAAGTCCCAAGCATAATGCAAGTATTTTACTTGGCACTTGGGGGCTAATGCACATTGTTCTTTTTGAAGACAATTCTATGATGACCCGGATCCGTTTCTACAATTAAAACCGGTTCATGGGGGCTAGATATTTGGATTTTATTCATAATTATGGTGATAAGTCCCGGCTTAGCCATGCTGATTAAGCCGGCCCTTGGGGGCTACAGGTGCAAAAGTGAGCACTACTATTTGAAGTCCCGGCTTAACTTGTCAGTTTAAGCCGGTCCTTGGGAGCTACATATGCAAAGTTGAGAACTACAATTTGAAGTCCCGGTTTCAGCTATGCAGCTTAAGCCGGCCCTTGGGGGATACTCGTTTTAATTCTCCGACTACAATATGCCATGAGATGAATGTAGGATTAAAGAGGCTATCTAAAGTCTACAGCATATTCAATTCTATCATATCCGGTAGACTTGGCGTCTGGCAGAGATATACTTGTATGGAGAAGTTTGCAGTGCTTACCTCAAAACGCTCTTTCATGAGGTTGACCAGGCCGGCCTCAAAATCATGGCTGGTGTGAAGGCAGTTTAGATAACCTGAATAAATCTCCTGAGCATTGAATTGGGCATAGCTTTCCAAGTCCAATTTCCACTTGCCCTTATCAACAGCACAAAATTCTTCTTTGGCACTGTGCTTGGATAAGACGGTGGGGTTCCCTGGTGCTGTATAAGCCGTCCCAGTAACTATTATGTCTTCAGTCTCCTGAGCCGGCTGAGCGGGACTGGGCGGCTTAGCATTCTCCGGGTCAACATTCATGGGGTCCATGGTGACAGGGTGTTCCTTTGGCGGCGGATCGTCCATGGCTGCTTCAGAAGTTTGATGCAAAGACTCAGACATTGTCTGTTTCTCCGGGTCAGCAACCTTGGGATCTTCAGCCGGTTTATTAACCTTCAGCTTCTTGCTGGGTCTGGCCATAGCACTGAAAGTAAAACACATGATGTGATTAGTATACCAATTGAGCAAGGTGTTAAAGCAAGCAGGCATAAGTGTTCTCACCTAGGAACAATCTTGAATAGAGGAACCTGAGTCCTAGTGTAGTCACCAGAGGAAGAGTGAGAGGTTCCCTGATCGTTTGAGTCAGAAGAGTTAAGAGGTTGTCGAATAAGACCTGCTTTTGGAAAAGCTAAGTCGGAAATATGTGAAACCTCTGCTCGGCGCTTGCGAGGAGCCGACGTGTTGGGTAAGCCGGAGGAGAGAATCCCACCGCCACTGTTCCGGGTTGTGCGGCAAACATCATGCTGCTGCTTCTTCAAAATAAAGTTGGGATCCAAGTAAGCGAAAGGGTGAGAAAACCTTACTTTCTGGCTCGCTTGACGAACTTTCTGTCTTGGCAGAGGTTCTGAGTCGGAGGAAAGGATAGTTACCTCTTCACTATTTGCGTGGCTTCCTTCCACGTCATCCTGATAGTGATCATTGTCAATAAGATGTACAAAAAATGAGCCAAGGGAGTCAAGTTGTACCTCCGACTCATCATCATCCAAGTTAAATAACTCGGAGGGGTTGGTCTTCTTCTTGGCAGGCTTTTTAAGAGCCTTATTCTTTGTCCGGGTCTTCTTGGCCGGTTTATCTTGCAACTCCATGTTCCAGAAAGGAGGGTCGGCCTGCGGAAATTAAAATGATTATAAGAAGGCAGTTTTAAGTGAATAACTGAGTAAACCGGAAATTGTTTCAAATACTTACAGATGGAGGTTTGTTAAGGGTGCAAAAAGGACGTAAGCTGGTCTTGCTGCAATCGTCCAAGCTCTTGTTCAGCAGAGTCTTGGTCATATCATTGATATCTTCATCATCCAGTTCTATATGACAATGGCGTTGAGGGTCTTTGACATCGCCAGTATACTCACACATTAAACTGGAGCGGCGGCTTAAGGGCAAAACTCTCCAGGCGACCCAGCATCGGACTAGGTCGATTCCAGTCAAACCGTTAGCCATTAAGGCTCTGATCTTTGAAAAGATGGGCATATATTTGGCTCGTTCTCCTGTGCTAATCCGTTCTGGAAGAGGGTTCCTTTTGCTAAGCTGGTTTTCACGATAACCCGCAGAGGATTTTCCCCTTCTCGAGAAGTATTTTGGAAATAAAAGCGACTCTGGTTCTAGTCCTTAGGATGACTGGGCAGCTTGGCGGCTAGATAAGTGGCTTCTTTCCGCCTCTGAATGGAAATGCCACCTAATTCTAAGCTGGGCCCATCTGTGAACTCGGTCTACTGGTTTAAATAGTAAAATTATTCTACAGTGGGCTCCTTTTGAAGGTATACTTCGCAAAACACTTGAAAGTTGCAAATGTTTGAAATGGAATTGGGCCCGATATCTTGAGGATGGAGCTTGAAAAAGTGCAGCACGTAGCGGAAGAATTTTGAGCTGGGTGGGTAAAACCTCGGAGCAGATGATCAGTAAAGACAATTACTTCACCTTCCTTGGGCTCAGGAGGGGCTTTTGTGCCTGGGACCCTCCAATGGATGACATCTTTTTTGGCTAAGACACCCGTTTGGACATACTCGTTCAATGTTTCCTCGGTAACCCGGGAGAAAACCCAGTTGCATGAGGTGACAGTTTTGGCTTTAGACATTTTTGACTACAAAGGAAAATATTTTCGGGTTAAGGATTGTGCTGATAAACCGCCCAGTGATTAAAAGATAAAGTGCATTTACAAGGCCAACTCATAGGCAGAAGGAAAAGCAAGGATGGTTAAAGCGGAAGACAGTGCCAGATAAAATGGACGGAGGGTATATATTGGCGGCTTAACAAGGGGACTAATGCTATATGGCAGGTTACGGTTATCATATAAGCCGCCTATACATTTTCAGTACAAACAGTTCCTATAAGCCGCCTAGCAGTTTACAGATCTATAAAGTGAATTTTTGCTAAGTGATGGACAAACAAGTTCCGCAGATTGATTCTATGGTTTTGGATCTGCAGCCGTTCAGAAAATAAAATAAATTCTAAACCTAAGGTGGTGGCGGCAGAAGAACTCATATGTTCAGATGAGATTTTTGTACAGAGGGAGAATCTTTTGTGATTGAAAAGGGATGCTAAACTACTGCCGCACAACTTCAGCACCATATTCAGATCAAACGACGTGACCAAGAGAGGAAAATGAGGAACGGTGAAGAACACCGCTGAACGGTGAAAACCCTAATGAAGATCTGCTACGGGGAAACGTGAGTACTTATTGATGTTGAGGAACAACGGAGGTGTGCCACAGTGCTTTGGTCCGATCAGGTCGATGCAGCAGACGAAGTTGAGGACGTGGGACAGAGACGGCGGCGGCGGAGCTCAGGTTCGCTGAGGCGCTGTGAGGAGGAAGACGAAGACGAGGAGGTAGGGTAAAAGTGAAAAGGAGGACCCCTTGTCCCTATTTATAAGGAGGTGGATAAATGGCATGCGCGGGAATCGAGGAGACTAAAAAATGATTATATGGCTATAAAAACGCCTCGATTTTTGGGAGTTCATTAAAGACAAGGATCTGTTAAAGATATTCTGAGCTTTGTGCACAATCAATGCACCTGATGTCATGGCGGGTTACCGCGGTTCTATAAAGTGAGGTCTATGGCAAGCTCATGAGGAAGGGACGACGGAAAATTTTGTTAAGTCACTGGGGCCTAATGTTGGGGATATAACTACTGGGTATGACCCGCCCAGGAGGGGCCGGGTCATGCCACTAGCGGCTTAAGATGAAGAGGCCCAAGAAGATATGAAGATGGCGGTTCATAGAGCGAGCTTATTGAAGGCACAAGACCCGGGGACGACCTGAGGCCCACGGGTGTGAGCCGCCATATGTTTAACTTGTATTGTAAGGCAAGCTTAGTTAGATACCGAGCCAGACACGTTTGTATGAGCCGGCCGGGACTCTGTAAGCCGCCGGGCATCAACCTGTATATAAAGGGGTGACCCGGCGGCGGGTTAACTCAAGAAACAATAAGTCGAGAACTAGGTCAAGCGTATTCGCTCCCTGGTAATCGAAACCCAAGCAATACAACATAAAGCAGGAGTAGGCTTTTACCTTGTTGAGAGGGGCCGAACCTGGGTAAACTCTCTGTGTCCTTTGTCCCATTTAACCCCTTCAAGCTAACCTAGTTGCGATGGCTCCACACCTAAGTCAGTTTGCTAGGGCATCTTCCATCAGCGTTTGGAGTATATACTAGTAGTTCATATTGAAATCTACTAATACATATATTTCAAACAATATGATAATCTCTCTAACCAAGGTAGGGACGAGGAGTAAACGGAGGGAGTAGTAAAAATTTCTCCTCGACCTGCGAGCCACCGCGCACATGGGCGAGGGAGCGGGCATAAGGCGCAGTAAGGAAGCTTCACCTCGTCCTGCGAGCCATCGCGCCCGTGGGCGGGGAAGACAGCGTACTAAGCAAGCTTCTCCTCATTCTGCGAGTTGACGGGACACATCAAAAGTAATACGTACAGAGCATCTCCAGTGTATAGAGCCTTGCCTCTAAGGTAGGCCCCACATGGTTTGCCTCTTTTTTAACATAACGCGTCAAGTCGCAATTTGTTTGTTCACCCGTGGTACACGATCCTCAATCAAGTGGACAACCAGTACATGTGTCAAATTACCACGTGGGCTGCCTTTTCGTACAGAAATGAGCTCCACCGTGTACCCGCGCGGGTGTGGTTGGGAAAGATACGGGAGTACGTGTCTGGGGAAACGACACCTATGGAATCACTAGGATCCCTTCTACGGTTGGCGGGCGCGGGGTTGTGCAAAGAGCGGGTCTGGTAGTCAGCACAAAGATCGTTTTACCCAGGTTCGGGCCGTGAGGATGCGTAATACCCTAGTCCTGCTTTGGTGTATATATCTGAGTGTGCTTGAGCTCTCAAACTAGCTACGGTGCGTGTCTAGTCCAAAAGATCCAAATCCTTCTCCTATACGCCTCGGGCCTCCTTTTATAGAGAAAAGGGGCTACTATAGTGGCACACAGGAGGTGGAAAGGTATACAGTGGCTATGTTTATCCTCTGGCACTGTCGGACAAACGCATTTAATGCACTGCCGACGTGCCCTCCTTTCTTTATCGGGGACGACGAGGAAGCTCGTCCCAGCTGTCGCCGCCTCGCTTGGCTCCGACGCGCGTCCGGGCTGATAAGGTGTAGTAGCGCCATGTTGGCTGGCTGCTGGGCTGGCGCGGTGGCGGAGTCTTCACGAAGATCTGCATGCCACCACGCAGGTGCTTGCTAAGTTGGCCTAGAGACTTGTGCGCCGCCACGTAGGTGCCTACTCAGCTCGTTGGGCTAGCAGCTATATGGGAACGGCGGTGGAGCCTTGGCAGATGTGGGCCTGGCCGTGGCCTCGCGAGTGTCCTCGGCAAGGGTCTTGCCGGGGCATCGCGGTTGTCCCCGGCAAGGGTCTTGTCGGGGGTCTCGTGGATTTCCTCGGCTAGGATCCCGCCGAGGATCGTCGTCTTCTGGTCCTCATCTGATCTTATATGTTTATGATCTTCACAAAGATCTGTATGCCACCACAGAGGTGCCTCCCAAGCCTTGGTTCCAATGTGGTTGATGGTGTTGGAGCCCTTGGGCTCAAGGGTGGCGCGCTCTGCTGGCGTTGGGCAAGTTGCCCTGGCAAGGATCTTGCCGGGGCCGCGGAGGCCGCCCCAGCAAGGGTCTTGCCGGGTGAGTCCACCTCGCCCTCTTGCTCTTTGTGTCTCTGTCCTGCCGTTGCTTTGGCCGTCTTGTGCCTTTGTTTCCATCCTCTGCCATGCTTAGTGTGGCCGCGGGCGTGGCTCTGACTGCCCGTGCATAAGTAAAGGGGTAAAAAAGGAGAGCCCCTACTTTTGTGCACCGACAGGAGCCCCCGAGCCAGGGCCACACATAAGCGCAACGCGTTGTTGGGCCGAGCCCAGAACGGTGCGTGGGCAGGCGGGGCGGGATTTTACTGCAGTAATTCCTTCGCTCGCTTGCGCTTCCCCACGACCCGCATTGAATGCGCGTCCTGGAGGGTCGTGTGTGATGTGGGGGCATGCCCTCATGCGTCACGTCATGGTAAATGGCAACAGAGCAGCCCGCGCCTTCCCCATAAAAAGGAGAAACTGCGGGCGCGACGCCCATTTACCCTCTGCGCCTTCTCCAATCTTGGAAACGCCGTCCCTCCCTTCTTCCTTCTCAAGCTCTTGTTTTCGCTCGCCACCACCGCCCCCATTGCTCTTGATTCTTCATCCCCCTCCAGCTGCCATGGCGCCAAAAACCAGCAGGGGCAAGGGAGTGGCCAAGGATGCCGGAGAGTGAGTAGGCGGCGCGGCGGACGCAGCTCGCCTACTTTCCGTCGACGGTCGACGCGATCCACCTCCGAGACTACTTCGAGCCCCTGTGGGGTGTAAGACGAAGGGGCACCCTGCCACGCACATCATCCCCGCCGGCTTCGCCGAGGCCGGCCCGAATCGTTACCTTTTCTTCGTGGACTACTTTTCCTGCGGGCTTTGCCCCCTTTCTCCGATTTCTTCAATGATGTCATGCACACCTATGGCTTCCACCTTCTGGATTTTACTCCAAATGCCGTGGCATGCATGGCTCTTTTTGCCCATCTCTACGAGGGCTTCCACGGGGTGCATCCCAACACGGCGCTCTTCCGCCACTACTTCTTTCCTCGCATCCAAAAGTGAGGCGCCATCTCTGGATGTGTCGCCTGGATCCCAAGGAACCAGGGGAAGGGGACATATCCGGAGGGTGCTCAGAAGGAGAGGTGGGAGGAGTGGCGGGGCCGGTGGTGCTGGATTGAGGAGGAGGATCCGCAGGAATTTTGCCGGGTTCGCGAGGCGCCGCCGGTTCGCAGAGATGATTGGAGCAATGTCGACGCTGATGATGAGAAGCTCACGATCGCCACCACCAGGATTCATTGCCTCACTGTGGCCGGGCTCACCCTTGAGATGATTGGGGCAGATTTCATGCGTCGCCGAATTGCTCCAATGCACAACAAGGGGAGGCCGGCCTGGCTCTTCACGAACGGGGCCGACATCATGAGGCTTCGCCCTGGCTTGGATCACAACCTCACGGTGATCAGGCACGCCCGCTTGTGCCAGAGGCTTTTTCAGCTCGACGTGCACTGCGACGGCAGGGTCGAGAGGTCTGGCAAGGTCGCGAAGGCCGGCAAGGTAATCAAGGGGCCCCTGTTTGGGTTGCCGGCGGGGGTGGTCCCGCTGAGCAACAACTCCCGCCGAACCGACATCATCGCCATGATGCCGGACTTCAACGCGCACGGCCTTGCCCAAATTGGGCTGAGCCGCGGGTGGATCAGGTGCAAGAGTTCTTCGACAACTTGTTGGAGAAGTACGTCCATGTCGAGCCGCTGCTCATCCAGGACACCTCCCAAGTGGAGCTGGATTACATCACCGCCAGGGCGGCGGAGGTGGAGCTCGCCAAGGAGGCCGGCAGCGCCGGCCACGTGGAGGACGAGGCCGAGGTTTCCGCGGAGGAGAAAGAGCTCACTGGATGGGTGGGCCCTGCTGGGGAGGCCAGCAGCGCCGACACCGGGGCCCCTCTCATCGAAGATGTGGTTGACGAGTCGACCGAGGAAGAGGCCGAGGATGACGACCCTCCGGCCTTGGAAAAAAGGTGTGTCCTACGGTGGGCCAGCTCCGGCGAGCCAGTCCGGCCCGGCAGGATCGAGCAGCAGCAAGAAGTCCAGGGGGAGTCCGTGCGCCTGACGAGGGCCGCAGCAGCAAAGAAGGTGGTGAAGGCCGCGGTGGCCAAGAGGAAAGCGACCGCCTCTTCTTCGTCCAAGCGTCCTCGGACTCCACCTACTTCCCCTCCTCCCGCAGATGATGACACGGAGGTCGTCTTCGACTTCAGGTCCCTTAGCCCGAGGAGGAAGAGGAAGGCAGCAGAACAGGAAGCGGAGGATGAGTAAGTATCTTCTCTTTTGTCATCTCCGTCCCCTCGGTCCATGCCACTTTTCTTGACTCGTTTTCATCTTTGCAGGGACGTGGAGACACTGGCCCAGAGGGTGGCGAAGAGAGCCAGGGCCTCGTCGGGAAGCCAGCCCTCGGCGGGCACCTCGAGCACGCCGCTGGTGGTTGAGAGCAGCCCGGAGAGCAGCCCCCGGCGCAACCCCCGCTTCAGCCCCCAGCGTAAGTCTATCACTCACTCCTTCATTGGTGAACTTTTGGGGGTGTACCTTTGATGTCGATCTTGCCGGGTTTGCAGGAGAAGAACGGCAGCGGGAGGAGCCGCCGAGGGCTACCCCCAACATGCCGCCCCTCTCAACCACGCCACCCTGGGGGGCGTCCCCGGCAAGGGCATCCACCACCGAGCCCACCCCCATGGAGGAGGAGGAGACGAACTTGGGTGTTGGCGGCCCCACCCCGGCAGCGAACGTTGGCGGGGAGGGCGCCACTTCTTCCCAGCCCGGTGCGGGTGAGTTTGTTCGCATTCTGTCCTTGTTCTTCTTCCTTTCTTTTTCTCGGGCCCAGACCTTAGCTCCGTCTCATTGCCTTTCTTGGTTCCCAGGCCCTTCCTCGGCGGACCAGGCGGACATCGACACCATCATCGAGGATGTCGCCAGGGACGCTGAGGCCGAGGCCAGCAAGATCACCGCCGAGGAGGCCGCCAAGACCATTGCTGAGGACGCCGCCAAGGGGCCCGATGAGAAGGCCGGCAAGGCGGCTGCCGAGGAGGCCGGCAAGGCCACTGCTAAGGAGGAGATGGTCGATGATCAGCCCTCCTCCTCTGCTGACTCTAGCTCGGGCAAGTACCTTGATGTAGGGTGGAACCCTAGATGGCCGATCTTTCACGAAAGGAGCGGATCCCAAAGAGGAACACGAAGAACATGAGGGGAAACACGAGGGAAAACACGAGAGAAACACTCAAACCAACAAGATATAGTCACACATGTGCTAGATCCTCGAAACACGAGAGGAGATACAAGATCCACGATCAACAACAGACGATACAAAGGGTAACCGGTTCTTCTCCGTGAGGACGTCTTGATGGGGCCACCCAAGAAGGGGGTCTTGAATCCAACGTGGATCGTCTCCGTAGAGGGGCCGCGGTCTCTCGTGGAGTAGATCCGTATGGATGAGCAATGCTCTATCTCACATATGAGCTAAACCAATGCTAACCCTAGAAAGAGGGAGATGGGAGAGTATATATTGTCTAGGGGGGCGAAAGGGTACATGGGGCACGACCCTTTACTGTGCGCAGACAGGCGGAGCCGGATGTCCGGGCGACGGGCCGGATGTCCGGGGCTTCGGGAGGGGCCGGATGTCCGGGCTAGGAGGCCGGATGCCCGGGATGGAGGAGTTAGCTTGTGTAGGTTCTGGTGCGTGGCGCTGGATATCCGGGCTTCTGGCCGGATTTCCGGGCTCGGGCCGGATGTCCGGGCCCTGTAGACTTGGGCGGCTGGGCCGGTGCTGATGTGGTCGCTCCAGGGGCCGGATGTCCGGGGCCTTGGCCGGATGTCCGGGGCCTGGAAGGTGATCTTGCTTCCTTCCATTGGTTCTCTTCATCCATGGACTTGGCGGCTTGTCCGTCTTCACGTGCATCCTCGGGAGGTTCCTCTTAACACCTAATCATGCATAGCATATCGGACTTAGGTAGTAGCCATGTCTCGAGTGGATCATATGTGATATCACTAAGGAAGGAAGTCACCTCGTTCTCGAGAGCTCTAGCTCGTGCTCGTGTCATAGGTCCTCTTGGCTCTTGATGAGACGATGGTAGGTCCATGGGGATGATCGTAGGATGCTCCGCATCATCTCCCCTCCCTTGGGAAAGATCCGACCTCGGATCGAAATCCTCATCACCATGGTACGGGGAGAGATCTTTGATGTTGAAGATGTCGCTCACGGAGTACTTGTCGCGTGGGATGTCAATCTTGTATGCGTTGTTGTTGTAGCGTGCAAGCACCTTGAAGGGTCCATCGGCTTGTGGTAGAAGTTTGGACTTGCGTTCATTGGGGAAGCGGTCCTTGCGAAGGTATAGCCACACAAGATCTCCAACATTGAATATCATGGGTTGCTTGTTGACGTTGAGCTTGGTCGCGAGTCATTTTACTTGGCGCTCGATGGTGTGCCGTGTATCTTCATGCACTTCTTGAGGTAGTTGACTCGGGCACTCGCGTCCATGTTTGTGCGCTCTTGTAGCGGTAGAGGTAGAATGTCCAATGGGGACAACGGGTTGAAGCCGTAGACGACCTCGAAGGGGGACTTGCCGGTAGTCGAATGTCTTGCATGGTTGTAGGCGTACTCGGCGATTGGTAGGCACTCCTCCCAGTCCTCGATGTTATTCTTTATCAACACGCGTAGAAGAGTGGAGAGCGTGCGGTTCGTCACCTCCGTTTGGCCGTCGGTTTGTGGATGGTATGCCGAAGAGAACAAAAGCTTGATTCCGATCTTGGCGCACAAGGTCTTCCAAAAGTAACTCAAGAACTTGACAGCGGTCTGAGACAATCGTCTTTGGCACTCCATGAAGGCGCAAGATTTCCCTACAAAACAAATTTGCAACATGTGAAGCATCGTCTATCTTGTTGCAAAGAATGAAATGAGCCATTTTGGAGAATCGGTCCACAACAACAAAAACAGAATCCTTGCCATTTCTAGTCCTAGGCAAAACAAGCACAAAATCCATGCTAATATCTTCCCATGGTTGGTACGGAATTGGAAGAGGCATATAAAGTCCATGAGATTGAGCTTTAGACTTAGCTTTGCGACATGTAGAACATCGTTGGTGAAGCGGTTTACGTCGCGAAACATCTTAGGCCAAAAGTAGTTCTTGGAGAGAGTGGCGAATGTCTTGTTGCGTCCAAAATGTCCCGTTAGTCCTCCGCCATGAGATTCTTGCAAAAGCAACAAACGAAGAGAAGACTCGGGGATGCATAGTTTGTTAGCTCTCATAAGATAACCATCTTTGATGTAATGGCGTTCCCAAGATGCATGCGTGAAACATTTGGCATAAGGAATAGCAAAAGTAGGATCATGCTCATACAAGTCTTTTATGTGTTCAAAACCAATGACATTCAACTCAAGTTGAGTAACAAGCATGCATATACAGGAAAGTGCATATGTCACAACATTTTCCTTACCTTTAATGTACTTGATGACCTAAGGAAATGACTCAATAAACTCACTCCATTTAGCATGACGCTTGTTCAACTTAGTTTGACCTTTAAGATACTTAAGCGTTTCATGGTCGGTATGGATGATAAATTCATGAGGGCGAAGGTAATGTTCCCATTCATGCAAAACTCGCACTAAAGCATATAGCTCTTTGTCATAGATGGGGTAATTGAGTTGCGCGTCAGAGAGTTTCTCACTCAAGTATGCTATGGGGCACTTCTCTTGCGTTAACACACCTCCTATGCCATTACCACTAGCATCGCAATGAATCTCAAAGGGTTTGTCAAAGTTGGGTAATGCAAGCATGGGAGCATGAGTAAGCAAATTCTTAAGCTCATTGAAAGCGATGTCTTGGGATGTCCCCCAAACAAACGGTGCATTTTTCTTACTCAAAGCATGCAAAGGTGAAGCAATGGTCCTAAAATCCTTCACAAATCAATGGTAGAAACCGGCTAAACCAAGGAAGCTACGCACTTGTTGCAAATTGGTTGGTTGGGGCCAAGTTTTAATAGCATTGATCTTAGATTCATCAACATGAACACCCTTATAAGAGACTACAAAACCCAAGAAAACAAGCTTATCAACACCAAAGAGGCATTTTTCCATATTAGCATAAAGTTGCTCTTTTTGAAGAGTTTGTAGCACGGTGCGAAGGTGGGTGACATGCTCTTTGAGAGATTTGCTAAAAACAAGGATATCATCGAAGTAGACAACAACAAATTCACCAATGTAAGGGCGAAACACATAATGCATAAGACGCATGAAAGTACTGGGTGCTTCCGATAAACCCATAGGCATGACTAACCACTCATACAAACCAAACTTAGTTTAGAAAGCGGTTTTCCATTCATCACCCTCTTGTATGCGGATTTGATAGTAACCACTTTTAAGATCAATCCTGGAAAAAATAGTGGCACCGTTAATCTCATCAAGCATATCATCAAGGCGTGGAATGGGGTACCTATAGCGAACGGTGATAGCATTGACGGGTCTACAATCGGAACACATGCGAAAGCTACCATCTCTTTTGGGCACAAGAATGACCGGTGCGGCACAAGGACTCAAACTTTCACACACATGTCCATGGTCTATGAGATGCTTTACTTGCCTTTGTATTTCTTTGTTTTCTTCGGGGTTGACGCGGTATGGGGCCTTGTTTGGTAGAGGTGCTCCAGGGGTGAGGTCGATTCGGTGCTCAATGCCTCGTAGTGGAGGTAGACCCGGAGGTAGCTCGTCGGGGAAAACATCTTGGAATTCCTGCAATAGAGAAGATAACACTAAAGGTAGATCGTGAGAGGTGTTAGTTTTTGGTGCCTCTTCCTTGCACAATAGGACATAGTGTAGGAGACTTGATGGGTTCTCACACACTTCTCTCATCTCACGTTTGGTGGCAAATAGGACTAAGTTCTTCTTGTCGCTCATCGTGGAGGCACTCGATTTTGGCTTGTGGCGCTCACTCTCTTTTTGGTGGTTCGCTCTCTCACTACTCTCTCCATGATGGGTGGCTTGATTGTCGGCGAGCACTTGGCTTGGAGACATAGGTCGTAGCACAAACTCCTTCCCTTTCATCTTGAAGCTATATTGGTTTCTGCGCCCGTTGTGGATGACACCTCGGTCAAATTGCCATGGCCGTCCAAGGAGGTGGCAAACGGTCATCGGAAGGACATCACACTCCAAAGTGTCTTCATAAGCTCCGATATTGAAAGAGACTTGTACCCTATGCTCAACTTGGATGGTGCCGTTGTCGCTTACCCATTGAACCTTGTAGGGGTGCGGGTGCTTCATCTTGACCAATTGGAGTTTGGAGCATAGTTCTTCACTTGCTAAGTTATGGCAAATCCCTCCATCGATGATGACCTTGACGGACCTTCCATTGATGCCGGCCTTTGTGTGGAAGATATGGCATCTTTGGTCTTCTTCTTGTTGATGTTGAAGAGTCAAGACCTTGGAGACAACAAGAGCGGGGCTTGAATCTTTGTCACAAAAGACTTGATCATCTTCATCTTTGTTGTTCACTTGTCGGTGCATGGCCACTTGGTCAAGGGCTTCCATTTCTCCTTCACTCATGGAGTCGTAGGTTCCGTCGTCGTTGAGTATCATGGTGCGCTTGTTTGTGCACTCAAAGGACTTGTGGCCTCGGCCGCCGCATGTGAAGCATTTGAAGGAACTCGTCTTGACGGTCTCATCGTTTGGGGTAGATGATGATGAAGCTTTCGGCTTGAAGTTGGTTGTAGTAGGAGGACGACTTGAGCTTGTCGAAGCTTTCTTGTAATTTGACTTGTCGCCGTTGCTTGTAGATGGCTTGGTTGAGGTAGAAGGTGTTGGAGTCGTTGAAGCTTGATTGTTGGAGAAACCATATGACTTGGATAAGAACTTGGCATATTTGAGATCATCTTGCACTTGGCGTTCCGCTTTGGTAGCTTGATGCACTAGCTTGATGAGATTCGAGTATGGTTGGAAGTCGGCGATCTTCTTGATAGGATGGTTGAGTCCATTCAAGAAACGTGCCATAGTTTGCTCATCATCTTCTGTGACATTGGCTCATATCATGGCAATCTCCATTTCCTTGTAGTACTCTTCAACGCTCTTGGTTCCTTGCTTGAGGAGTTGGAGTTTCTTGAAGAGGTCGCAGTTGTAGTAGTTTGGCACGAATCATGCTCTCATGACATCCTTCATTTGCGCCCAAGTGGTGATTGGCGGGTCACCCTTGGCTTGTCGGCGCTCAATGACTTGTTCCCACCAAATGAGGACGTAGTCTTGGAATTCAAGGAATGCCATCGCAATCTTCTTCTCTTCTTCGTAGTTGTGCAAGAGGAAGATTTTGTCGACCTTCAATGCCCATGATATGTACTCTTCGGGGTCATTGCTTCCGGTGAACTTGGGCATGGTGAACTTTAGCTTGCCATAGCGTTGTTCTTCATTGTGTTGGGGTCGGGGATGATGACGCCCATGTCGGTGAGGATTGGCAATCTCATGTTGCTCTTGGCGAGGAGGGTTGTCGACCTCATGTTGCTCTTGTCTTGGAGGAGGTCCATTGTCTTCATGCTCTCTATGGACTTGATGTTCTTGTCTCGCTAGAGGAGGAACTTTTTGATCTTGAGGAGGAGCTTGTCGATCTTGAGGAGGAGCTTGTCGATGCACACGTGCTTGGTAAATCCTTTCTTGAGCTTCGTCATGAAGTGCTTCTTGATGTAGACGAGCTTGTCGACCTCGGTTGGCTACGGCTCGACTTGAATCTCGAAGGGCACGTTGCGCCTCAAGTGCTTGAGTTTCATGAAGTTGTTGTTCTTGACGTTGTGCCTCGGCGTCTTGTGCATCTTGATGTTGTCGCGCTCATTCCTCTTGTTCTTGTTGTCATTGGCGTTCTTGTGCTTGAGCGAATGCAGCTTGGGCTTGCCGTTGACGATGCTCTTGAGAGTCGGTGTCGTGTAGAGGATTGCGGTTTGCTTGACGGTCTTGACGCGCGGCACGATGAAGAGTGTTCGATGTCGGTGTACTTGAACCGGAGATAGTGTCGTCGGAGTGTCGACTTGAGAGGCTCCGTCTTGAGGAGGACGAAGTTGTAGAAGAGCGGTTGACCATCATGGTTCGGATATCTTCTTTGAGGGAACTCATGGATGTGTCGAAGTATTCTCTTGTACGTTGCTCGAATTGTCGTAGGTCGGTGGCGAGATTGTTGATGCGGTCGCCCAAAGCAAGTTGTTCTTGATGCAAAGCTCGATGTGCGCCAAATAGTTGAGTCTTGGTTGTCGGATGTGGGGTTCTGGCAAACCCTTAAGGTTCGAACACTGGGGTGCGCGCGAAGTCTTTCCCTCCTACCGATCTACGCCCCTAGCTCGCTAAGATCTCACGGATGAACTCGACGAACTCGCAACACAAAGAGACACGAGATTTATACTGGTTCGGGCCACCGTTGTGGTGTAATACCCTACTCCAGTGTGGTGGTGGATTGCCTCTTGGGCTGATGATGAACAGTACAGAGGGAAGAACAGCCTCCTGAGGTTGAGGTGTTCTTGTGCTTGATGTCTTGGCGGGTGAGAGCTGGGTGGACTGCTCGATGCGCTATCAGGTGCCCCCTACTATGGTGGCTAGCTCTACTTATATAGGCCCTGGTCCTCTTGCCAAATGTTGAGCGGGAAGGGAGCCAACAATGGCGGGCAAATTTGAAGGGGGACAGCTCGTACAAGCTATCCTGACAAAAGCGGTCTTCGCCTGCAAAAGGCTCTGGTGGTGACGCCGTCTTGGGCTCCACGATGACCTCCGTCTTGCCGTCCTCCTGGTCTTGGTCTCGTTGCACCGATATAGCAACCTTTGCCTGAGGCCTCGGTACTCCTCGCCTATGCTGGCCTCCTTAGCACCAAAGAGGAAACAAGGACGCTGCCCGCGCTGGCGCCCGCCTGGCGTCGATCGTCATGGCTCACGTCACGAGAGCCTCGTGGGGTTTGCCCCGCCTTGATATCTCCGCTCCTCGTGAGCCTGCTTGAGTAGGCCACTCCTGAGGAGGTCTTGCGTCGTCCGCCTCGCGAGGCTTGGCCCCTCGCGAGGGTCTTGGATGTCTTGTTGATGAAGATGGGCCGTACGGCCTGCTGGCTTAGCCACGCCGTGGGCCGCAGGCAGGCAAGTCTGGGGACCCCCGTTCCCAGGACGCCGATAGTAGCCCCCGGGCCCAAGGTGCGCTCGGGCTTGGCTTCGCGGAGAAGCCAAGGGTCAAGTACGGAGCACCGCGGGCCCCAAAAGCCTGCGGCCTCGGTTGACGCGTGGCGGTTGATTGGACGTGGGCGTCTCCGCTTCCCCACGCAGCCTCGGCAACTGCACGACTTGACAAGTCCCTGCGACATGCAAGGAAAACCATCATTACTTGCGATCGTGGGAGGCGCCGGTTGGCCTTCTCTTGCTATAAATGAGGAGGGGGCGGAGCCCCCGTCGCCCATCTCTTCCTCGCTTGCTTGCTTCTTCCTCCTTGCACCACTGCTAACAACAATGACGCCTATCAGAAGGTTTTCTGCCGAAGAGAAGGGAAAGGCTCCCCGGGATGATCCGGGGCCACTTCCGCCGAAGAAGAGGCCGGTCCACCGCCGTGATGAAACGGCGATGCAGGTGGTGACGAGGCCTTGGTGCGAGCGGCCTCCTCCGGGGTACCCGCTACCCTTGTACGCCCGAGCCGAGGGCTTGGGAGGACGGAGCGACGAGCAGCGCCACCCACGCCGCGCCCGGGGTCGCCGCGCCACAGCGACGCGTGCCGTCGCCCCCGGAATCCATGCCGTGGACTCCTCGCGCGAGCTGGTGCTGTGGGCGCCGATGCCTCCGAGCTCCTGGATCCGCTTCCCGTGGTTCTTCTCCAACGTGATGCCGCCAAGGGATCCACTCGAGCTCTGGTTGCAGCACGCCGACTGTAGCGCCCCGGCGACCGGAGCAGAGATCGAAGCGGTCCCCGCCGGCAAGATCTTCATGACTCATGGCTAGGGCGAGATCGCGCGGGTCTGCCGTGTGAGGGGTGCCCTCGCGATCCACTTTGAGTTCGATGGCGTCTCCACGCTCTTCTTCAAGGTCTTCGACGCGGAGGGCCGCCGCCTGGAATGCTGCTCCGGAGAGGAGCGCCAAGCTGTCGCGCGCCCCGCTCGCGGCCACTCCAGCAGCAGCAGCCCTTGGGAGTCCAGCAGCTCTCCTGAGCTCTATGAGACTCCGGAGACGAGCGATGACAGCTACGTGCCCCCGAGCTCTTGCCGCGCTCGGGGCAGAGCTGCGGAGTCTGGCCGTCGCCGCCGCTGATCTGGATGGGGTTGGCGCCGGCCTCCCGTGGCCCACTGTTGATGACGGCGTCTGCCACGGGAGGGTGGAGATAGGATTCCCCTTAGTTTTAGCTTTTGTTCCCTGCGAAGAATCATGAATTACCCCGTGGGGGCGTGTAAGGGTCTGTAATGTCTTTTGTGCTTATCTCCCCTGTTATGAAAATTTAGCGAACACATGTCCCGTTAAGGCTCGGTCCCCCCTTTCTTTCCTCGCGATAGCTTTTTGCCCTACGCTGACAGGTCCCGGTCCGCAGGCAGGCTACAGCCGTCGCTGGTATGCCAGGTCGCGTGCCGTGGTCAAGGCCAGGAGGTGTGCGGCCCGAGGTCCAGTAAGAGCCCCTGAGGCGCGATGCTCAGGAGGTCCCCCTTAGCGCTCAAGCAGCCATGGTAAGGCGAGAAAGGGAGTCGACGTGGCTGCAATGGGGTTGCGGCAAGGCGCGGGTGACCATTAGGCCCCAACATTTAGCTGATCCAAGAGCGGGACTTATCTTGTTGACTTTGCGGCGATTCCTGATGGTGCGCTAGGCCTGCGCGCCAACTTGTGCGGCATAGCCAGGCCGGCCCATACGAGTTTCCCTCCTCCCATGCTCTCCTTAATGCTCTACGTCCTCAGGTCCCGGCCCTCGAGCGAGCACAACTGCCGCTGGTATGCCAGGTCGCGATGCCGTGGTCAAGGCCAGGGGTGAGGGCTGGATAGCCAGTAAGAGCTCCTGAGTCGCGATGCTCAGGAGCCCCCCTTTTAACGCGCAAGTGAATTGCACGAGAGAAAAGGAGACTCGCGGCGCCACCTGCTATCCTCCCTGTGGAGTCCCTGTGAACAGGCACAAGAAGAAACACGGTTTGCCGCTATTGCTGCCAGCCTGCCGCTGGTTGGCCTGGATGAAGTGAAGGCACTGAGGGCCTCGTGAGGTGACGTGCGCGGGGCGTGCCGCGAGCCAGAGCTCGACCACTCAGATTTGTCGACATGGCAGGGACGGACCCGTGCACCAGCGCCGTGCCTGTTAGAAGGCCCCGTGGGAGGTGGTGATCGAGCAGGCGATAGCCGTAGGCAGGTTAATCATGGAAAGCAATTCAACTTGGGTAAATGCAGGAAGATACATGCCACTTGGTCCGGCCCGAGCGGCTTGGGGATGATGCAGCCCGAGGGGCGCTCCCAACAAGGTAAGCTAAAGACATAAGCAAAAGGGATACATGCCGCAGGGACGGACCCACGCGGCCTGGGAATAATGCAGCCTGAGGGGTGCTCCCAGCTAAACGAGCTTGGAAGATGTCACCTGGTTCTGTAGACGAAGTAGAGTTGGTGCAGCTGAAGGCGTACGTCGAAGAAATGACTCCTCATGAGCCACCGGAGCCCTGAGCCTCGGGAAGCTCTGGGGGCTCGGGAGGTTCCCCGAAGACCGTCTCCATCTCCTCCAGGACGGCATGGTACCTGGCCTCTTGAGCTGCCAGGACACGCCGCATGTTGTGGTGATAGGCTGACGCCACGCTCGGCAAGCCGAAGGGCATGCGAACGTAGCTGTGTGGCAGGCCCTCGCAGCAGCCCACACGCGATGGCCAGAAGCGCTCCTGAGATGCGGCCCTATTGAGCCCGGGGACGTCGATGCAGACACGCAGCCCAGCATCCTCGCCTGGATGGGGAGCTGCACCTCGCGAGCGGCTATCACCACGGATGGCTCTTGCGTCTTGCAGTTCCTGAGTGGTTTTGGTGATGAACTCCTGAGTGGTGGGCACTCCTTGCCCTGTTCTCTCCTGAGGAACACGTGCTGTGAAGCACGCCTCCAAGTGGTGCCCAAACGCCTCCCTCGTGAGGTTGGCAAGGTCTGAGGCCCTCCAGAAGAGAGCCCCCGAGCCCTGTCCGAGGAGAGCGCTGGGCGCACCTTCCTATGCGATGGAGGGAGGCGCCCCGGGGACGGACGCTGATCCTGTTGAGGCTCCTGCCGCGACGCCATCCTCCTGAGGTCCTACGCGGCGCAGCTGCTTCTTCTTGGGGATGGCCTCCGGAGGGCCTTCACTTCTGCTGTCGGGGTCGTCGATTGCTGCAGCTTGGAAGGCGCGCTCAAGGGAGCACACCGCATCTCTCTCTTCACACGGGACCGTGATGATTCCTCCGCTTCCCGGCATCTTGAGGACGTTGTAGCCGTGGTGGGTGACTGCCATGAACTTGGCCAGGGCCGGATACCCGAGGATGGCGTTGTACGGCAGGCGGATGTGCGCGACGTCGAAGTCGATGAGCTCGGTGCGGTAGTTCTTGCGTTCTCCGAAGGTGACAGGTAGGCGGACCTGCCCTATCGGTGTCGTGGAACCGTCGGTCACTCCTGAGAAAGGTTTGGTAGGCTGGAGCTGCTCGTATGGCACTTGGAGGTTGTCAAACGTGTCGACGGACAGGACGTTGAGCCCTGCGCCGCCGTCGATGAGGGTCTTGGTAACCTGCACATTGCTGATGACTGGGGAGCACAACATCGGGAGGGCGCCGGCAGTGGCCGCGCACTTGAGCTGATCTGCCCAGTTGAAAGTGATGGCGCATTGGGACCACTTGAGCGGGCGCGTGGTCTCCGGCTTGGGGAGCACCGCGTTCACCTCGCGAGCAAACTTCTTGAAGATGCGCTGAGAGGCTGGGGCCTGGGCGCCGCCCAAGATGCAGGCGTTTGCGCGCGGCTCCTGGAAGCCCCCAGCCCCCTCGTCCAGATGGTGGTCGTCGTTCCTTCTTGGCGGCGGAAGCGGGGGAAGACCGGTGTTGCCTTGGGGGCGATCCTCACAAGGCTGATCCCTCCAGGCACCCTCACGAGGATGATCCTGCCAGCGGTCCTCACGAGGCCTGTCGCGCCACTCCTGGCGCGGGCCACGGTCGTCCCAGCGTCCTCCTCCACGTCCTCCTCCACGGCCGTAGCCCCGCTCGCTTGATGTCTACTACACAACCTTCTCCTTGTAGACGTTGTTGGGCCTCCAAGTGCAGAGGTTTGTAGGACAATAGCAAATTTCCCGCAAGTGGATGACCTAAGGTTTATCAATCCGTGGGAGGCGTAGGATGAAGATGGTCTCTCTCAAGCAACCCTGCAACCAAATAACCAAGAGTCTCTTGTGTCCCCAACACACCCAATACAATGGTAAATTGTATAGGTGCACTAGTTCGGCGAAGAGATGGTGATACAAATGCAATATGGATGGTAGATATAGGTTTTTGTAATCTAAAAATATAAAAACAGCAAGGTAACTAATGATAAAAGTGAGCGTAACCGGTACTGCAATGCTAGGAAATAAGGCCTAGGGTTCATACTTTCACTAGTGCAAGTTCTCTCAACAATAATAACATAATTGGATCATATAACTATCCCTCAACATGCAACAAAGAGTCACTCCAAATTCACTAATAGCGGAGAACAAACAAAGAGATAATGGTACGGTACGAAACCACCTCAAAGTTATTCTTTCCGATCAATCCATTGGGCTATTCCTATAAGTGTCACAAACAGCCCTAGAGTTCGTAGTAAAATAACACCTTAAAACACACATCAACCAAAACCCTAATGTCACCTAGATACTCCAATGTCACCTCAAGTATCCGTGGGTATGATTATACAATATGCATCACACAATCTCAGATTCATCTATTCAACCAACACATAGAACCTCAAAGAGTCCCCCAAGTTTCTACCGGAGAGCAAGATGAAAACGTGTGCCAACCCCTATGCATAGGTTCATGGGCGGAACCCGCAAGTTGATCACCACAACATACATCAAGTGAATCAATAGAATAACCCATTGTCACCACGATTGTCCAATGCAAGACATACATCAAGTGTTCTCAAATCATTAAAGACTCAATCCGATAAGATAACTTCAAAGGGAAAACTCAATCCACTACAAGAGAGTAGAGGGGGAGAAACATCATAAGATCCAACTACAATAGCAAAGCTCGTGATACATCAAGATCGTATCACCTCAAGAACACGAGAGAGAGAGAGATCAAACACATAGCTACTGGTACATACCCTCAGCCCCGAGGGTGAACTACTCCCTCCTCGTCATGGAGAGTGCCGGGATGATGAAGATGGCCACCGGTGAGGGATCCCCCCTCCGGCAGGGTGCCGGAACAGGGTCCCGATTGGTTTTTGGTGGCTACAGAGGCTTGCGGCGGCGGAACTCCCGATCTCTTCTGTTCTCCGATGGTTTTAGGGTATATTGATATATAGGCGAAAGAAGTCGGTAAGGGGAGCCACGAGGGGCCCACGAGGGTGGAGGGCGCGCCCAGGGGGGTGGGCGCACCCCCCTGCCTCGTGCTTTCCTCGTTGCTTCCCTTACGTGCACTCCAAGTCACCTGGATTGCTTCCGTTCCAAAAATAACTCTCCCGAAGGTTTCATTCCATTTGGACTCCATTTGATATTCCTCTTCTGCGAAACACTGAAACAAGGGAAAAAACAGAAACTGGCACTGGCACTGGGCTCTGGGTTAATAAGTTAGTCCCAAAAATAATATAAATGTGCATAGTAAAGCCCATTAAACATCCAAGATGGATAATATAATAGCATGAATACTTCATAAATTATAGATACATTGGAGACGTATCAGCATCCCCGAGCTTAATTCCTGCTCGTCCTCGAGTAGGTAAATGATAAAAGAAAGAATTTATGAAGTGTGAATGCTAACAGGTGCACAAGTTTGATCAATGATAATTTCAATCACTTTTTCTAGCATCATTATATGTCATAACAGTTGCTCAACTCATAAAACTTTTCATGATCAAGTAACAAGCTATTCATATGTTAAAGCATAGACCATAAATATTCTTGAGAACTAACAAACCGTGTTATTAGTCATCAAACAATTACAATTCATCTTATTTTCAGGAAGAGTCTATGTCAGAGCTTTGATTCAGCAAACTTCACATACTCAACTATCATTTAGTCTTCCATGATTGATACCACTCAAAGCATATTTTTAGAACAAATAGTATTCATCGAACACAGAGAAAGATAGGGGCTTAATGTTTCGCCTCCCAACCTTTTACCTCAAGGGTAATGTCAACAGTAATAATTCATGCTCAAATATATTTGAATGGCCATATATGCCTAGATCTTTCCATCACATGATGCTTGCCAACTAAGGAGTAGGTTGGAATGAGAAGGAATACTACTGACTCTTGCATAAAAGTAAAAGATAGGCCCTTCGCAGAGGGAAGCAGGGATTTGCAGAGGTGCCAGAGCTCGAAGGAAAAACAGAGATGAAAATAATTTTGAGTGGTATGCTTTCATTGTCAACATAACGACCAAGAGTTCCCAATATCTTCCATACTACATACATTATAGGCGGTTCCCAAACAGAAAGGTAAAGATTTTTACTCCCCCTCCACCAACAATCATCAATCCATGGCTTGCCCGAAACAACGGGTGCCTCCAACTAACATCAATCCTCGGGGAGTTTTGTTTGCAATTATTTTTGATTTGATTTCGATCTTTTGATCATGGGACTGGACATCGCAGTTACCAGCCATTTTCTCATGAATGATGAGCGGAGTCCACTCATCGTGAGAATAACCCACCTAGCATGGAAGATACTGCTAGCCCCTAGTCGCTACATGAGCGATTCGGGCATACAAAACAGATTATTATTTGAAGGTTTAGAGTTTGGCACATGCAAATTTACTTGGAACGGCAGGTAAATACCGCATATAGGTAGATATGGTGAACACTCATGGAAGAAACTTGGTTCAAGGATTTTGGATGCACAAGCAGTATTCCCGCTTAGTACAGATATTTTGGCTAGAAAAGGATTCTAAATAGCAAGCACCACATGTTAGAGGATCCATAACAATATAACTTCTATACAAATATACCCAAGCATAACTCATTATGTTGTCTTCCTTGTCCAACTTCAGCTAATTTGCTCAGGTTTGAAAATAATTAATGGGGCTCACAATCATAGAAGATGTCCAAGATAGTATATTTATATGTGAAATCTCTCTTCCTTCAATATTCTTTCATGAATTGTTCAAGTGACCAATACAATGTTTGCTAACCTTCAAAAAATTTACCACCTCTACTTCTTATATGTAAAGTCATTACTCCCCATGGAATAAGTATATGAAACATATATAATTTCAGATTTATGACATTCAAATCATTCAACCATTTACTCATAGGATATAAGTGAAGCATACGAGTAAATGACAAACTACTCCAAAAAGATATAAGTGAAGATCAATGAGTAGTTGAATAATTATGCAACTATGTGAAGACTCTCTAACATTTAAGGATTTCAGATCTTGGTACTTTATTCAAACAGCAAGCAAAGCTAAAGAAAATAAAATGACGCTCCAAGCAAAACACATATCATGTGGTGAATAAAAATATAGCTTCAAGTAAAGTTACCGATGAACGAAGATGAAAGAGGGGATGCCATCCGGAGCATCCCCAAGCTTAGGCTTTTGGTTGTCCTTGAATATTACCTTGGGGTTCCTTGGGCATCCCCAAGCTTAGGCTCTTGCCACTCCTTATTCCATAGTCCATCGAATCTTTACCCAAAACTTGAAAACTTCACAACACAAAACTTAACAGAAAACTCGTAAGCTCCGTTAGCGAAAGAAAACAAAACACCACTTCAAGGTACTGTAATGAACTCATTCTTTATTTGTATTGGTGTTAAATCTACTGTATTCCAACTTCTCTATGGTTTATAAACTATTTTACTAGCCATAGATTCATCAAAATAAGCAAACAACACACGAAAAACAGAATCTGTCAAAAATAGAACAGTCTGTAGTAATCTGTAACTAACGCAAACTTCAGGAACTCAAAAAATTCTACCAAAATAGGAAGACCTAGATAATTTGATTATAGATCTGCTGCAATTGGAATTAGTATTTTATCACGTTCTGGTGATTTTAAACAATTGTTTTCGTGAACAGAAAGTTTCTGGAATTTTCAGCAAGATCAAATAACTATCACCCTAGAAGGTCCTATAGGTCTTACTTGGCACAAACACTAATTAAAACATAAAACCACATCTAACCAGAGGCTAGATAGATTATTTATTCCAAAACAGACCCAACAAGCGCTAATGTTTAACGCCCCTCGCTAGGCATGATGATTTCAATGATGCTCACATAAAAGATAAGAATCGAAACATAAAGAGAGCATCATGAAGAATATGACTAGCACATTTAAGCCTACCCACTTCCTATGCATATGGATTTTGTAAGCAAACAACTTATGGCAACAATAATCGACTAGCATAGGAAGGCAAAACAAGCATAACTTCAAAACTTTAAGCACATAGAGAGGAAACTTGATATTATTGCAATTCCTACAAGCATATATTCCTCCCTCATAATAATTTTCAATAGCATCATGAATAAATTCAACAATATAACCAGCACCTAAAGCATTCTTTTCATGATCTACTTGCATAGAAATTTTACTACTCTCCACATCAGCAAACTTCTTCTCATTCGGAATAGTAGTAGGAGAAAACTCAACAAAACAACTATCATGTGATTGAAAATTAAGATCAAGATGACAAGTTTCATGGTTATCATTATTCTTTATAGCATATGTGTCATCACAATAATCATCATAGATAGGAGGCATGCTTTCATCATAGTAAATTTGCTCATCAAAACTTGGGGGACTAAACATATCATCTTCATCAAACATAGCATCCCCAAGCTTGTGGCTTTGCATATCATTAGCATCATGGGTATTCAAGGAATTCATACTAACAACATTGCAATCATGCTCATTCACATATTTTATGCCAAGCATTCTATGTAATTCTTCTTCTAGTACTTGAGCACAATTTTCCTTTCCATAATTTTCATGAAAGATATTAAAAAGATGAAGCATATGAGGCACCCTTAATTCCATTTTTTTGTAGTTTTGTTTTATAGACTAAACTAGTGATAAAACAAGAAACTAAAAGATTTGATGGCAAGATCTAAAGATATACCTTCAAGCACTCACCTCCCCGGCAACGGCGCCAGAAACTGCTTGATGTCTACTACGCAACCTTCTCCTGGTAGACGTTGTTGGGCCTCCAAGTGCAGAGGTTTGTAGGACAGTAGAAAATTTCCCTCAAGTGGATGACCTAAGGTTTATCAATCCGTGGGAGGCGTAGGATGAAGATGGTCTCTCTCAAGCAACCCTGCAACCAAATAACCAAGAGTCTCTTGTGTCCCCAACACACCCAATACAATGGTAAATTGTATAGGTGCACTAGTTCGGCGAAGAGATGGTGATACAAGTGCAATATGGATGGTAGATATAGGTTTTTGTAATCTGAAAATATAAAAACAGCAAGGTAACTAATGATAGAAGTGAGCGTAAACGGTATTGCAATGCTAGGAAACAAGGCCTAGGGTTCATACTTTCACTAGTGCAAGTTCTCTCAACAATAATAACATAATTGGATCATATACTATCCCTCAACATGCAACAAAGAGTCACTCCAAAGTCACTAATAGCAGAGAACAAACAAAGAGATTATGGTAGGGTACGAAACCACCTCAAAGTTATTCTTTCCGATCAATCCATTGGGCTATTCCTATAAGTGTCACAAACAGCCCTAGAGTTCATAGTAAAATAACACCTTAAAACACACATCAACCAAAACCCTAATGTCACCTAGATACTCCAATGTCACCTCAAGTATCCGTGGGTATGATTATACGATATGCATCACACAATCTCAGATTCATCTATTCAACCAACACATAGAACCTCAAAGAGTGCCCCAAAGTTTCTACCGGAGAGTCAAGACGAAAACGTGTGCCAAACCCTATGCATAGGTTCATGGGCGGACCCGCAAGTTGATCACCAGAACATAAATCAAGTGAATCAATAGAATAACCCATTGTCACCAGGGTTATCCCACGCAAGACATACATCAAGTGTTCTCAAATCGTTAAAGACTCAATCCGATAAGATAACTTCAAAGGGAAAACTCAATCCATTACAAGAGAGTAGAGGGGGAGAAACATCATAAGATCCAACTACAATAGCAAAGCTCGCGATACATCAAGATCGTATCACCTCAAGAACACAAGAGAGAGAGAGATCAAACACATAGCTACTGGTACATACCCTCAGCCCCGAGGATGAACTACTCCCTCCTCGTCATGGAGAGCGCCGGGATGATGAAGATGGCCACTGGTGAGGGATCCCCCCTCCGGCAGGGTGCCGGAACAGGGTCCCGATTGGTTTTTGGTGGCTACAGAGGCTTGCGGCGGCGGAACTCCCGATCTCTTCTGTTCTCCGATGGTTTTAGGGTATATTGATATATATAGGCGAAAGAAGTCGGTAAGGGGAGCCACGAGGGGCCCACAAGGGTGGAGGGCGCGCCCAGGGGGTGGGCGCGCCCCCTGCCTCGTGCCTTCCTCGTTGCTTCCCTTATGTGCACTCCAAGTCCCCTGGATTGCTTCCGTTCCAAAAATAACTCTCCCGAAGGTTTCATTCCGTTTGATATTCCTTTTCTGCGAAACACTGAAACAAGGGAAAAAAACAGAAACTGGCACTGGGCTCTGGGTTAATAAGTTAGTCCCAAAAATAATATAAAAGTGCATAGTAAAGCCCATTAAACATCCAAGATGGATAATATAATAGCATGAATACTTCATAAAATATAGATACGTTGGAGACGTATCATCGTTGCGCTCGGGGTGTCGACCGAAGCGTCCTTCTCGTATGGCCTTGAGCTCTTGACAGTCGCTGGTGTTGTGGGTGTTCAGGTTGTGGAAGGCGCAGAACGACCTGCTGCTCTTGGATGACTCGGGCTGATTTCTGCTCCGCTTGGTGTCGGGCTCCGCTGCTAGCACCGCTGCCTCCTTGCGCTTCACGTCCTTGGCCTTGGCTTTCTTCTCCTCTGCGTCCGCGGCTGGCAGCCCAAGGAGAGAGAGGCGCCCCTCCTCAGCTCTTGCACACTTGGTCGCGAGGTTGAACAGCTCCTGAGATGTGCAAAGCTCCTCGTGGATAGCGAGCTCTTCCTTCATCTTGACGTCGCGGGCGCCGTTAGAGAATGCGGAGATGATGGCCTCGTCCGTGACCTTGGGGATTTTGAGGCGGGTGTTGTTGAAGTGCTGGATGTACTTCTGGAGGGTCTCTCCTGGTTGTTGCTTGATGCGGCGCAGGTCACCCTCGGCCGGCCGGCGGTCGCGAGTGCCCTGGAAGTTGGCGACGAAGCGGTCGCGCATCTCGTCTCAGGAGGAGATCGAGCCGTGCTGCAGGTTCAGGAGCCAGGAGCGGGCTCCATCCTTGAGATCCATGGGAAACCAGTTCCCATGACTTTCTCATCGCCGTTGGCTGCTTCGATGCTCAGCTCATAGAGCTGCAGGAACTCCGCTGGGTCGGCGATGCCATTGTAGCGAGGAGGCAGGTCCGGCTTGAACTTGCCTGGCCAGGCGACGCTACGCAGCTCGGGGGTGAAGGCGCGACAGCCGTCCGTGGTTGCTGGGGCCCACTTCGGAGGTGGAGCTTGGTCTTGATGAGGTCCGCGCGACGACGCTGCGGGCGGCGCGCGGTCTTGACGAGGCGGTGCGAGGAGTGCAGGTGCAGCTTCTCGCGGCCGAGGGATTTCTTGGCAGCTTCTCTCTTCGCGCGCGGGCACCGGGCGTGGCGGATCACGCCGCGGGGCCGCGCGCCTTGCTGCCAAGGCACCGTCTTGGGGCAGAGGTGGTGGAGGCACGCCATGAGCCTCATCGCCCGTGGCTGGTTGAGGGGCAGGTAGGGAGAGGGACGGCGCTTGGGAGCCCCCTGCGGCGCGGACGAGCTCGGCGACGCGGTCGAGCCACTCCTCATAGAGGTCGTCGAAGGGGCGGTAGCGCAGGAGTTCGTTCGCGGCGAGGAGCGCGGCCCGCGCCTCCATGGGAGCGCGGCGAGCGTGAGACGAAGAACCGGCCGGGGTCAGCGATGGAGTGGCGGTGCGGCCGTCCTACCGCACCGAAGGATGCAGCGAGGACGCCTGCTGCTTGTTCCCCGCCGGGCCGGTGGCAGCGTTGGCGGCGGGGGACGGAGAACGACGAGGTGGCCTGCCGACGGGAGCCATTTGAGCAACGCAGGCGGTGAGGGCAGCCCGACACTCAGCTCGAGCACGGCGAGCGTCCGCCATGGAGACGACGGAGCGACGAACTGACGGAAGGGAAGCTACGGCGCAGCCCTACCTGGCGCGCCAAATGTCGGATGTGGGGTTCTGGCAAACCCTTAAGGTTCGAATACTGGGGTGCGCGCGAAGTCTTTCCCTCCTACCGATCTACGCCCCTAGCTCGCTAAGATCTCACGGATGAACTCGACGAACTCGCAACACAAAGAGACACGAGATTTATACTGGTTCGGGCCACCGTTGTGGTGTAATACCCTACTCCAATGTGGTGGTGGATTGCCTCTTGTGCTTGGTATCTTGGCGGGTGAGAGCTTGGTGGACTGCTCGATGCGCTATCAGGTGCCCCCTACTATGGTGGCTAGCTCTACTTATATAGGGCCTGGTCCTCTTCCCAAATGTTGAGTGGGAAGGGAGCCAACAACGGCGGGCAAATTTGAAGGGGGACAGCTACTACAAGCTATCCTGACAAAAGCGGTCTTCGCCTGCAAAAGTCTCTAGTGGTGACGCCGTCTTGGGCTCCACGATGACCTCCGTCTTGCCTCCTCCTGGTCTTGGTCTCGTTGCACCGATATAGCAACCTTTGCCTGATGCCTCGGTACTCCTCGCCTGCGCTGGCCTCCTTAGCACCAAAGAGGAAACAAGGATGCTGCGCGCGCTGGCGCCCGCCTGGCGTCGATCGTCATGGCTCACGTCACGAGAGCCTCGTGAGGTTTGCCCCGCCTTGATATCTCCGCTCCTCGTGAGCCTGCTTGAGTAGGCCACTCCTGAGGAGGTCTTGCATCGTCCGCCTCGCGAGGCTTGGCCCCTCGCGAGGGTCTTAGATGCCTTGTTGATGAAGATGGGCCGTACGGCCTGCTGGCTTAGCCACGCCGTGGGCCGCAGGCAGGCAAGTCTGGGGACCCGCGTTCCCAGGACGCCGACATTGGTGACATAGGATGAGATGTCTCCGTCTTGTTCCAAGAAGAGTGGGTCGGTAGAAGTACTTGTCCTATCCATCATTCCAAACAAACATATGTGAGTGGGAGAAAGAGAAAAACCAATACCAAATGTACCTTGACCGATGTTGAAGATGGATCAAAGATCACTCCAATGTGTAACGAGGAAATAGCACAATTGGTATCAATTCTTGTCGGTTTCTCACACCTACACAAGTAAAAGCTTATGGTGGAGCTTGGTTAGGATGGTGGCACAAAATTTGATGCAATTGTAAGTGAGACTCAATAATGTTGGATAAGATTCGCAAATTTGCAAATGCAACAAGTAGACCAATAGAAATATATGGTACACGGAAACACACACGCAAATAGATAATGTGGGATTGTGCAACAAAGGGTGAGCCAAAATGTGGAATCCACCAAGATGCTCTTGTTGCACAACACTAGAGAGACGCTAGCACGATTGCACAATAGGCGGATACGAACTTGTGCACAACCTACTAAGCAAAAATGCAACGACTTATGTCCCAAGTATGCTATATGTATGATGCTTCTATGCTTTGATCCAAGATGATCGAGTATGACAATCTTAATGTTGTATGATGCTATGGTTCTTTCTTATAAGCTCTTTGCTTATCTTTCCCTTTTGCTTAAAAGCTTGTTTGGCTCTTTGGTGTTTGAGCTCTTTTCTCATGCAATGCTTTACGAACCAAGATAGAAATTGTGTATGTGATGACAACTTGTGACACAAGAGATGATACTAAGATATGCAACACGATGATATGGTATGTATGCTACGGGAAGTATGATCACTAATGTGCACAAGTCACGTTGCCGGCAATACTCAACGGCTAGTCTCGATGGGTAAGCTACGCAAAAGTAAGGCTATGGGGTTATCATGCAAATGCAAGAAAGTATGATGATATCACGATACCAAGATGATACCAAGGTGAGGGTGATACCGAAGTAACCGTTCATAGTAGTCCGACTCCTAGGCAAAGATGAGCGGTGGTGATGTTGATGTCGAACCGTACCTAGATAGCCGAAACACAATAGGACACGGAAACCACAACTCAAATTCTGAAAGCAAAATGGGTCCAAATTGTCGGAGTTGGTAGCGGGAATGGCTATGGTCTTGTTATGCGGAAGTGGTGGTAGTATGCGGAAGTGTGTGGGCACCGGAACAAAATTTGGCGAAAGTTAGGCGGAATTGGAGCGGTGGATGGAAGCTGCTGTCAGGGGCCGGATGTCCGGGTTGATCGCCGGATGTCCGGGTCGGGCCGGATGTCCGGGCTGTGGATCCGTGGACGAACTCGAAGAACACCACGTGGAGAGGTCAAATCCGGGGCAAAATTCGGAAGATTTTGTGGATGGAAATTGGGGAAAAGATGGGGAAAAGCAAGATCTACTTGCAACACACGAAATCCGCGGATCAAATCCAACAAAACTTCATCACACCAACTAATCACAAAAAAAAATTGGGGCTATTTTTGGTGGGGATTTTCGAATTTAGGACGAAATCAACAAAACTAGGCTAGAAAACAAAGAGAGGGGGCTCCGAAATCGTGATCAACGTGGCTCATGATACCAAGATGATGTAGGGTGGAACCCTAGATGGCCGATCTTTCACGAAAGGAGCGGATCCCAAAGAGGAACACGAAGAACACGAGGGGAAATACGAGAGAAACACTCAAACCAACAAGATATAGTCACACATGTGCTAGATCCTCCAAACACGAGAGGAGATACAAGATCCACGATCAACAACAGACAATACAAAGGGTAACCGGCTCTTCTCCGTGAGGAGGTCTTGATGGGGCCACCCAAGAAGGGGGTCTTGAATCCAACGTGGATCGTCTCCGTAGAGGGGCCGCGGTCTATCTCGTGGAGCAGATCCGTATGGATGAGCAATGCTCTATCTCACATATGAGCTAAACCAATGCTAACCCTAGAAAGAGGGAGATGGGAGAGTATATATTGTCTAGGGGGGCGAAAGGGTGCATGGGGCACGGCCCTTTACTGTGCGCAGACATGCGGAGCCGGATGTCCGAGGCTTCGGGAGGGGCCGGATGTCCGGGCCGGAGGAGTTAGCTTCTGTAGGTTCTGGTGCGTAGCGCCGGATATCCGGGCTTCTAGCCGGATTTCCGGGCTCGGGCCGGATGTCCGGGCCCTGTAGACTTCGGCGGCTGGGCTGCTGCTGATGTGGTCGCTCCAGGGGCCGGATGTCCGGGGCCTGGAAGGTGATCTTGCTTCCTTCCGTTGGTTCTCTTCATCCATGGACTTGGCGGCTTGTCCGTCTTCACGTGCATCCTTGGGATGTTCCTCTTGACACCTAATCATGCATAGCATATCGGATTTAGGTAGTAGCCATGTCTCGAGTGGATCATATGTGATATCACTAAGGAAGGAAGTCACCTCGTTCTCGAGAGCTCTAGCTCGTGCTCGTGTCATAGGTCCTCTTGGCTCTTGATGAGACGATGGTAGGTCCATGGGATGACCGTAGGATGCTCCGCATCATACCTGAAGGTGGGCGACGATCTGTTCGTCCACCTCTCAGGGACAGCGAGCACCAGGGTGCCCATCGAGGGGGAGGTGTTCGACGACGAGGTGCTCACCGCCGCCGGGCTTGAGGTTGTCGATGAACCGGGCGCTGGTGGTGGCGGTTCCCAGGAGGAGCAGCTCCTTTGGGGCATGAGCGCCAACTTCCAGAAGCTCCAGGCGCTCCACCGTGCCTGTCTGGACAAGGCGAAGTCCAGGATGGCGGCGGTGGACAAGGCGGAGGTAGACCTCGCGGGGTGCGTCGCTGAGACGCAGGCTTGGTTTCACGAAGCCCATGAGGAGCTGAAGGTTGCCTAGGACCTGCTGGCCGAGCGCAAGCTGGAGCTCGTCATGAAGCAGGCCGACATCAAGAAGGCCCAGGAGTGGCGAAGGAGTAGGCCGCCAAAGACGAGGCCGCTCGGCACCAGCACCAGGCCGAGCTAAACTCCCAGAGGAGGACCTTGCCGCTCGCGAGGTGAAGCTTGCCGCAACACTCCGCGACAAGGACAAGGAGGTGGAGAAGTTTGTCATGCAGCGGACCCAGGAGCTGGAGCAGAAGCACAAGGAGGCGCTCGATGCTCAAGCTCTGGCCCATGCCGGCAAGGTGAAAGAGCTAGAGGTGTGACGAGACGGGCTGAAGGAGCATGCCCTGTAGCTGGCGAAGGAGAAGGACATGCTCAACGGTGCTCTGGTGGAGGCGCAGGGCGCAGTCCTCGGCAAGGCTGAGGAGCTCTCCAAGGACAACGGCTCCATCAAAGACCTCAAGCTGAAGCTGGAGGGTCTCGAGGGGACGCTCTCGGAGGCCAGGGCCTGGGAGGAGACCCTGGCCAAGAATCTGGAGAAGGAGAGGCAGCTGCGGAAGAACGATGCCGCCAACCACGCGGATTTTGTGAAGGGCGAGAACCTTTGGATCAGCCGCCTCGCCGACGTCGCCGGCAGGATCACCACGCAGCTGGCCACCATGGGGATGCCGCACGTGAGGTACGCCCTAGAGCCGAATGCGAGTCCCAATGCCAAACTGACCCTGTTCTTCGAGGGTGTTCTTGGAGCCCTGGAGCTGTTCCGCTCCAACAGGGCGGCCTCTCTAGTCGATGAGGCCCGGAGGCTTTGCCGGGGTGCCATGCCCAAGGTCCTCACCAAGGTGGTGTACTGGAACCCCAACCTCGACTTCGACGCCGCGCTAGAGAGCTTGCCGGAGGGCGTGGACCTTGCGGCGCTCGAGGAGCGTATTGAGCCCATCATCAGCCGCGTCGACGGAGTTCAGAGGATCGAGGGCCAGAGCCGGGACTAGGCACCCCGTTTCTTATCGCCGCTGCGAGTTCAAAACCAAGACAGTTTTATCTTAAGTTAGAACCGCAACGATTATTTGATGTAATATAACTCTACAGTATCCTGAAATGATGCATGTTATTTTCTCGTTTGATCTCCCTTTGTATGTCCACCCTACGTTTATCGGGTAGGCTTGCCGGCGCGTAAACCCAGGGGACGGCACCTTGAGGACAGATCCCCAATGGCCTGCCGGGCGTGCTTGCCGCCAGGCAAACCACCTTACTGTTCTTGACGCGGCCGCTCGAACTGTCGAGCGGACTCGAGGCAGAACATGACCGTTGCCAATTGCAAAAGGCCACCCTGCCGCCCTCAACGCAGCCGCTCGAACTGTTGAGCAGACTCGGAACATTGCAAGGGCATTGCCAATAGTGGAAGGGCCCCATTGCGTGCAGGTTTTCCATACGCGGGGCAAGATCTTCGGGGATGATAACCATATGTATATAAAAAAAGGATTGCTCAGAGTTTTGCATGACTTAGCTTTTTTGTCATTGCGTGAGCGTCCACCACATCTGTCGATGACGCCGCTCCTTTGGTCGTCTTCTTTCTTGGAGCGACGACCATGACAAAGCCGCTGCTCCAACCAAACCAGATTTTCACAACTGCGCACCCCCTACCTGGCGTGCCAAAGATGTCGGGGGAAACGACACCTATGGAATCACTGGGATCCCTTCTACGGTTGGCGGGCACAGGGTTGTGCAAAGAGCGGGTCTGGTAGTTAGCACAAAGATCATTTTACCCAGGTTCGGGCCGCGAGGATGCGTAATACCCTAGTCCTGCTTTGGTGTATATATCTGAGTGTTCTTGAGCTCTCGAACTAGCTACGGTGCGTGTCTAGTCCAAAAGATCCGAATCCTTCTCCTGTACGCCTCGGGCCTCATTTTATAGACAAAAGGGGCTGCTATAGTGGCACACATGAGGTGGAAAGGTATACAGTGGCTAAGTTTATCCTCTGGCACCTTCGGGCCAACGCACTTAATGCGCTGCCGACGTGCCCTCCTTGCTTTACCGGGGACAGCGAGGAAGCTCGTCCCAGCTGTCGCCGCCTCGCCTGGCTCTGACGAACGTCCGGGCTAATGAGGTGTAGTAGCGCCACGCTGGCTGGCTGCTGGGCTGGCGCGGTGGCGGAGTCTTCACGGAGTTCTACATGCCACCACGCAGGTGCTTGCTGAGTTGGCCTGGAGACCTGTGCGCCGCCACGTAGGTGCCTGCTCAGCTGGTGGGGCTGGCAGCTGTATGGGAACGGCGGTGGAGCCTTGGCAGATGTGGGCCTGGCTGTGGCCTCGCGAGTGTCCTCGGCAAGGGTCTTGCTAGGGCATCGCGGTCGTCCCCGGCAAGGGTCTTGCCGGGGGTCTCGTGGATTTCCTCGGCTATGATCCCGCCGAGGATCGTCGTCTTCTGGTCCTCATCTGATCTTGTATGTTTATGCTCTTCACAAAGATCTGCATGCCACCATAGAGGTGCCTCCCGAGCCTTGGTTCCAATGTGGTTGATGGTGTTGGAGCCCTTGGGCTCAAGGGTGGCGCGCTCTCCTGGCGTTGGGCAAGTTCCCCTGGCAAGGATCTTGCGGGGCCGCGGAGGCCACCCCGGCAAGGGTCTTGCCGGGGGAGTCCACCTCGCCCTCTTGCTCTTTGTGTCTCTGTCCTGGCGTTGCTTTGGCCGTCTTGTGCCTTTGTTTCCATCCTCTGCCCTGCTTAGTTGTAACGCCCCGGATCCGATGCGCCAGGTGTCCTCCAGTTATTCTTCATGTTGCCATGTCTTTTGCTTGCGTGTTGCATTTTGTGATGTCATCATCTGCATTGCATCATCATGTTTTTCAAAACTTGCATCCGTTCGGGTTCCGCCGGTTCTCTCCGTTGTCCGTTCTGAGCCCAACCACTCACTCGCACGCGCCCGTCGCCCTCTCAGACCTTGGTTCGTGAGCGGGAGAAAAACATTCTCGAAATGGGCCGAGGTTTGCCGAGTGGCCTTGGTATATCACCGGCAGACCGCCCGTCAAATTCCGTTCCATTTGGAGGTCGTTTGACGCCCCAACGGTTATCCGCGTAGCCCGAAACCCCTCTCTCTTTGCAGCCCAGCACCCCTTCACCACAGCCCACTAGCCCATCCGAACCCCCGCCGGCAGCCGCCGCCCTCCGGCGAGGTCGCGCCGCCCCGGTGCCCCGCCGGCGACCGCGCCGCCCGGTCGCCGCTTCGCCGACGGCCTCCTCGCCTCACCGGAGCCGAGCTCGCCGGAGCTCTACTCCGGTCGGATCCGGTGGGTGGGATCAGATCCACCCGCACGATGAACCAAACGGCTGCCTCGTCCCACACCACGCCGTCCCGCTCCACCCGATCCCGCGTTGACTTTTTCCCGCGAGGTGATTTTGCGTCCAAGTCCCTGAAAACTTATGATATGTGTGCATCTTTGACCTACTGTAACTTCTTGCACATAGCTCCGTTTTGCATGCATAATATGTCCAAATGTTCACTGTGAGATGCTCTTAATTTTGTTCCATTGGGCCATGCTTGTTTGAGTTCATCTTGCTGCCCTAATCATTCTTGCAAGAGTGCTCTATGATGTTGTCTGCTGTCTGTTATCAGAACTTGTTGTTTTGTCATTTTTGTTGCATTTGATGTGTGCATCTTATGAACATGAGCTCTACATGTGTTTTGAACTACATCATGCCATATTTACAGGGGTGCTTGTCTTGTATTTTTGTGATATCTTTGGTTACTAGCACAAGCATGCAAAGTAGCCTCCATGATGTTGCTGATTTCTGTGACTTAGTGTTTTCTGCTAAGTCTGTACCTGTAACATTGTGATGCCATGTAAACCTGCTGCCAACATGAGTTCTATGCATAATCTGGACTTGGTCACTAAGGATGTTTTGTTATAAATGTTATGCTCTATCCATCCATGCCCTTGGTTGCATTTATGGATTAACTTGGATTATTGTAATCTTGCTCTCAATTTGCTAAATAATGTTGTTGTCAGCCTGTTAACATTAAGTTCAGTTTTGACATGTGTTTTGCTAGTGATCCATGCACCCTATGACCATGCTTTTGCCATTCTTAGCTTAGTATTTATGCCATCTTGATGTTGATCACCTTTTCATTCCATGTATTGCTCTGTGGTGAGTGGTTCAAGCTCACCAACATGCCTACTTATCGTTGTTTCGGCCATGAACTGTTATTTTCACCAAGTCTGAATCTGTTTATGAAACTTACTATGTTTACATGGGTGCCATCATATCTTCTGTGAATTTTTGGCTCGTGATCAGTAAGGGACTTTTGTTCTATGCTTTGAGTAGATTCATGCCATTCCTTTGTTTGCCATGATCTGTTCCGGTAGCATGTTGTTTGATAATTATAAACTTAGCAACCTGAATGTTATTTCTGCCATGTCCGGTGATTTCTGCTAAGTCTGTGAAACTGTTATTATTTGCAATCTTTCCATGTCCTTTTGAGCATGTTCTAGTGATTTCTGGGGATAGCTCATTGTGCATATTTTGTAATGTTTTACCTGTACATCATGTCCATACCTTTGGTTTTCATGTTGAGGTGCCGTAGCATATTGTTTTGATGCTTGCTAGATGCCTAGTTGCTGTTTTGGACAGATTGTTGTTATATCTTGTTTGGAGTGTATGTGTTGCACCGTTGCTCCGTTTTGAGCATGCTCTATATGAAACTTCCTTAGTTTTGTATTTAGTTTCATGTTACCTCGTTGCATCCTTGTTTTGAGGTGTTTGCTTGATGTTTGAATGCATTTTGCATCAATGCCATGTTTAACTTGTTTTGCTCATATCTTCTAGGCCGTAGCTCCGAACTAAATGAACTTTATATGTAACTTGACTAGAATTTCATGTAGATCATCTTGGTGCATCTTAACTTGCTGTTTAACAAATTGAACATAAGGCTTATTCAGATCTGGACCAATTTAGAAATTTGCATATGAGGACTTACCGGATTTGTTATATCTTGTTTCCGGCCTCATTTAAACTTGCTTTGATGTGTTGTTCTTGTATGCATCATCTCTTGCCATGGGTAGCCTCATGTAGACTTGTCATCCATCATACTTGGTTGAGCATCATGCCTTGTTCATCTGTGGTGTGTTTACCATGTTGTGTGCTTCTTCTCGATAGTTCCCATTTCGTTGCGATCGTGAGGATTCGTTCGTTTACGCTTGGTTCGTCTTCGTGGCTTCATCTTCTTCATGTACTCATTCTTCTTCCTAGCGGGATTTCAGGCAAGATGACCGTCACCTTGGATCTCATTACTATCATTGCTATGCTAGTTGCTTCGTTCTATCGCTATGATGCATTACCTACCACTTGCTTATCAAGCCTCCCAAATTGCCATGTCAGCCTCTAACCTTTTTCACCCTTCCTAGCAAACTGTTGTTTGGCTATGTTACTGCTTTGCTCAGCCCCTCTTATAGCGCTGCTAGTTGCAGGTGAAGATGAAGATTGCTCCATGTTGGGTTATGTTTATGTTGGGATATCACAATATCTCTTATTTAATTAATGCATCTATATACTTGGTAAAGGGTGGAAGGCTCGGCCTTATGCCTGGTGTTTTGTTCCACTCTTGCCGCCCTAGTTTCCGTCATACCGGTGTTATGTTCCTTGACTTTGCGTCCCTTACGCGGTTGGGTGATTTATGGGACCCCCTTGACAGTTCGCTTTCAATAAAACTCCTCCAGCAAGGCCCAACCTTGGTTTTATATTTGCCTCACCTAGCCTTTTTCCCTTGGGAGTCGCGCATCCCGAGGGTCATCGGGCCAGTGCTTGTCTAAGTGTTGGTCCAAACTAGAGCACAGTGTGGGACCATCCCTTGGCAACTTGGGTTACGTCGGTACATGTACGCTTCGCTTATCCGGTGTGTCCTGAGAACGAGATACGTGCGACTCCT
Organism: Triticum aestivum; assembly: GCF_018294505.1. Taxonomy (NCBI): domain Eukaryota; kingdom Viridiplantae; phylum Streptophyta; class Magnoliopsida; order Poales; family Poaceae; genus Triticum; species Triticum aestivum. The sequence goes on along the minus strand of NC_057796.1, from coordinate 142,718,024 downwards.
ATCGGGATTGTCGACACATCGGGCGGCTTTGCTGGTCTTGTTTTACCATTGTCGAAATGTCTTGTAAACCGGGATTCCGAGACTGATCAGGTCTTCCTGGGAGAAGGAATATCCTTCGTTGACCGTGAGAGCTTATAATGGGCTAAGTTGGGACACCCCTGCAGTGTATAAACTTTCGAGAGCCGTGCCCGCGGTTATGTGGCAGATGGGAATTTGATAATGTCCGGTTGTAGAGAACTTGACACTTGACTTACATAAAACGCATCACCGCGTGTGTAACCGTGATGGTCTCTTCTCGGCGGAGTCCAGGAAGTGAACACGGTTTATGGGTTATGTTTGACGTAAGTAGGAGTTTGGGATCACTTCTTGATCTTTGCTAGTTTCACGACCGTTCCTTTGCTTCTCTGCTCACTCTTATTTGCGTATGTTAGCCACCATACTTGCTTAGTCGCTGCTGCAACCTCACCACCTTATCCATTCCTTTCCCATTAAGCTTTGCTAGTCTTGATACCCATGGTAATGGGATTGCTGAGTCCTCGTGGCTCACAGATTACTACAACAACAGTTGCAGGTACATGTTATGCGATGATCATGATGCGAGAGCGATGTTACTTGTTTTGGACTTATTCTTCTGCTTCTTCTTCGATCAGGGGATAGGTTCCAGGTCGGCAGCCTGGGCTAGCAGGGTGGATGTCGTTTGAGTTTCTGGTTGTGTTTCATCCGTAGTCGGATGTTGATCTTATGTATGATGTATTGATGTACTCTTGTGGCATTGTATGCCTCTTGTATGTATCCCCATCTATTATGTAATGTTGATGTAATGATATCCACCTTGCAAAAGCGTCTTCAAGATGCGCTTCTATCCTTGGTGGGACCTTCGAGTTCCTTTAGGATAGTGTCGTGGAATTGTCACGGCAGATGTCCTTAGTGTCAGGACTTAGTCGCGAGGCCAGCGCATCTATGTGGTAGCTTGAGAGGGGTTGGGCGGAATCGAGAGATGCAACACAAGACAAGGATTTAGACAGCTTCGGGCCCTGGGAAACATCATCCGGTAATAACCCTACATGCTGTTTGAGGCCAGATCTCATTATGCTCATGAGAGAGTCGCCGGTAAGCCGGCTCTTTGTGTTTAGCCCTAGAGATTTTTTCTTGTTGCTTGTCCCTTCTTTGGGGAGCCCTGCCCCTCCTTATATAACTTGAAGGGGCGGCTTACATGTAGAGTCCTAGTAGGATTAGAACTAACTTATTCTCTATTACAAGTCGGATACAAGTACGGGTCTTGCTTCCCTGTAAAGGAAATATTCCTCATGCCTTCCGTCTTAAGCCGGCCCACAATAACATGAGCCGGCCTTCTGGGCCTTGGGCCTAGTCTTCTGTCTGACCCGCCGTCGGGGCCATCATTAAGTCGTCAGGCTCATGAGTTGCCAATCTTCCGGCGGGTTACGATGAAGCGTCAAGTCCGGCCGGGTCATACCGCGGGGTATATCCCCGACATTAGCCCCCAGTTTAATTTGGATTTATCCATGTTAAACTGATCCTATAAAATAAACACAAGAACAAACTTGATAGGTTGTGCTCCGGGTTAAATATTTTCCTGAACCGGCACCTGATCATCTTTAAGTCCTTGTCATTTCCTCCTGGATGCATACTCAAGATTTTATAGCAAATCTCTTTTAACAGATATGTCCAAACCTTGCCAATGCAAAAAATCCAGGCACATCTTCTAAAAAATCCGGGTCAATAGGCCAGCTTCATAACCAATTTGCTGACATTGGCTCTTGTAGAGAAATATTATATGAAATAATCCATTTGAGTCGGCCTTTAATGCTCTGACTTGACAAAAATATTGGTCTTGAAATATTCAACTGATATCCAGCCGGCTTGAAGATGTAAAACTAGCCGGTTTATGATTACCACCATTGTCGGGTTATAAAAGCTGATAATTCCGGGTCATGATTGTTGCCAACGCCGGTTCATGATTATTGATGACGCCGGGTTGTAGACACAGGGTCATAATGATTGGTGACGCCGGGTCAATCTGGTTTGCTCAAAACAGAGAATTTGAAAATATTTCTTCGATAATAATATAATACCTGTAGCCCCCAAGTTTTGAGTAGAACAAAGCGATGGCTTAAGACTTGCTTCAATATAAATGCTACCAGTTTGAAGCAATCCATATTGTTCATCTCAGTCACTAGTAAAAACCTTATACTCCATATTATGTAGCCCCCAAGTGCCGGGTTGTCATGCTTGCAGCAACCTGGGACTTGTAATTGCCTTATGCTCATATAAACTTCAACCGGCATAGCCCCCAACGGCCGACTCATTATATAATAATGAGCAGGGACTTTGTAAATATAATCATGTAAACTTGCCCAGAAATGTGTAGCCCCCAAGGGCCGGGTCAGTAAGATATTACCGAGCTGGGACTTTGTATATGATTCATTGATAATAACAACATATGATGTAATCTCCACCATGGGGCTTGAACCCACGTCCACAAGGTTAAGAGCTTTGTACTCTACCAACTGAATAGTAGATCTTTCAATATAATAGATTAAGGCTTGTGTACCTTGAATTTTCGATAGGAGCAATTGGTAGCCCCCAAGGGCCGGCTCATTACAATGTGATGAGTCGGGTCTTCAATAAGTTGAGCAAAAAATGTCTTTACATTAGCCCCCAAGTGCCATGTTGCATGCTGGCAGTGACATGGGACTTGCATATTTGATGTAATATCAATTTGACTAATGTAGCCCCCAAGTGCCGGGTCGTAAGCCTGCAGCGACTCGAGACTATTCCTTCCATTGTAGAATAAGTCATATCCATTGATAAAATAATAGCCATTGCGCCAAAGCGACTTTGAATACCTCATCTGTTGATAAGTAAACCCGGAGTTTAAATACCCGGCGGCTCTTGGCCGATGGCAATTTAATACGCCTCCATTTTAAGCCGGAATTTTTATAACCCGGCGGCTTATAGCCTTTGAGAAAATCAAGAATTGATAACCCTTTTGAGACACCAATTTCAATATTTGATGATGGGCTTGAACTTAATCATTTATGTAAGTCATAGCTCTGTAAATCCTGCACAGAGTTTAAACAACATATGCCCTGGCGACTTAACGTCAGAAGCCAGGGCGGGTAACCACCCAAATGTAATCTTATCCTGCACACAAGTAGATCACAAGATCCCTTGGCGGTTTACCGCAGGGCGGGTCACAATATCTCACATATAACCACTGTGATATTGAATTTGTACTATCGGTTTACATGACCTGTGCAGTAAGGGTGATAACCCAATCTTTAGAAGCCAACGCTTCCAAATAGATGATGATTGTCATAAGCTGGCGATTTATCATTGAAAATCAAGCCGGGTTAAATAGAAACCACTCATATACACTTTAGATATGATCAAAAGAACTTCAAATAAAATCCAAAAATTGTTTGCAAAAGAGACTTCAAAATTTTGAGGCTTCTGATTCGAATACGATCAGAAAACCGTCCCAAAGGGGTTAAGCTAAGATTACGAATACGATCATATAGCCCCCAGTGGCTTTGGCGTTGCCGATCAAGAGGGTACTGACAGCTATGTCCTCTTTGGTTCGAATACGACCTATGTTTGAACAGGAAGCCCCCAAATGACCTTGAGAGTTGTTTAACGACGCTGATTCGAATACGATCCACGTCGGTTCCCAAAAGGGGTTGAGCTATGATTCGAATACGATCAAGAAGCCCCCTAGTGAGCTCGGCAATGTGCCGATCAAGAGGGTACGACAGCTATGTTCTCTTTGGTTCGAATACGACCTATGTTTGAACAGGAAGCCCCCAAGTGACCATATAAGTTTTGGCATTGCGCCGATCGAGAGGGTACCGACAGCTATGCTCGATGAGCAGGAAGCCCCCAAGTGACCATAATAAGATAAGTCATAAGGCAGGATACCCATGTTTGAACCGCGCATCATGGCAGCAAGCTCTTTTTGGCACTCTTTAATCTTTCTGAGAACTCGAACTTACGAGAGATTAATTCGTTTTGAACCGGAACTTTAAACTGGATTTGAGAGCTTAAAAGCTTTGTAAGAGACAAATTTACCTTGAGCCGGATGTTTGAACCGGATTTGAGAGCTTTAAAGCTTTGCGGGAGAGAGATGTCTCTTGAACCGGATTTTAAACCGGAATCTTTATTTTGAACCGATAATTTTCCGACGGCCTTTAAATTTTCATCAATATGGCGGTGTCCTCCGGAACCGGGTTATCATTCCCTCCAATGACCCGGAGTTCCCGAGTCATGTCATTGTAGCCCGCGAGTCTTAAGACGACTCGAGGAGTTGTCTTGAGATTCTCCACATTTGATCGTGATATAAACCGGCATGAGTCATTCAACGTCTCAGTGATATAACTGTCCTGCACTGGAGAACTTGCAAGCCAGAGTAATTGCTTTTAAAGAAAGAAATATATAATATAAAATATACTAGATGAATTTCACCTGATGCGTCAGGTCAGTAATTATCACCGCGGAGTTGATGATCACCATGGTGAAGCTGAAATCAATCACGGCCGAGTTGGCCGCGGGAGCAGACAGATGAGCCGGCCACGGCGTTGTAAGCCGGCGTAGGAGAGTCAGCACAGTAAACCGCGCGGACGGGCGAAGTTGATTGCAGGCGCGGTAAACCGCGTGGTCAAGCGAGTCACTCGCGTCGTGTTGATGTAGACCGGACCGCAGGGGCAGTGGTTTGCACACGTCCGCTGAGCAATTTTACATAGCTTTGATGTAGACGCGATATCTAATGACAACGCGCGAGGACCGGGTCACACTTTGGCCATGAGTTAATTGACCTGTGTACACAATAGCATACCGTGAAAAAAGCTTTGGATGATACTTAATTATACCAAGTAAAAGCTTAGAGAAATAGCACCTGATATTTTTATCTGACGATCGCAGACTAATGATGGAATACTTGCAGGAGTTATGATCGATGGGACTTGTGCCCTGGTTCATGCACAGGACGGCTCTCTGCGGCGAGGCGGAGTCAAGGCGACTCAACGGCGACGGTCGAGAGGGCGGTTCTCGCAGGTGTGGAGGCGGAGAGGCGGCCGCAACGGCGGCTGTAGAAGCAGACCGCAGGTGGGGCGACGGTGGAGATGAGCTGGGCTGATGGCTCGACGGAGGTTGAACGAGGCCGGAGCAGCTTGCAGGCGAGGCCACGACGGCTCGGCGCCAGCTACTGGCAGTGGCTCGCGGTAGTGGCGTTCCACGGCGGGCGGTTCAAGCACACGCGGGCGTAGCTACAGCGGGACGGCTCATGCACGCGCGGGCGTGGCTGCAGCGGGACGAGCATGAGGTGGCTCAGAGAAAGGCGGCGGCGACTTGTGGCGGAGCGCGTCTGAAGTGGCACAAGGTCGAGACGGCGGCAGCCAACAGGAGGATGGGCCCGAGGGCGCGGCGGCTTGCGGCAGGGAAGGAAAACAAGGCCGGTTGTGGAATGATCCGGCAGGACACAGAGAGCTAGCGCATGGCCGGAGCTGGTAGGGTCGCTGAAGCAGAAACGGCGCGGTGACGGCCGGCCGAGCAGGGCGCTACAATTCAAGGCCGAAGGCGGTAGCTTGAGGTAACGCACGCGCGGTGGAGGAGAGCTGAGCGCGGCTAGGCGTGCGGCAATGGAGGCCAGGGCGGCTTGGGATCTGCTCCGGAGCGGGGTGTGGCGAGCCGACGCTGGGCCCGGCGACCTAGCAAAGTCAAAACGGGTTTCGACGCTCAGGCTGCTCGGCGGCCACCGCGGAGGAGAGACGGCGATCCGGTGGATGCTGGGTGACTCAGGCGCGGACAGTGGTATCCGGGTCGTGGTCAGTTGGTTGACCCATATCCTATTCCTTCTCTGTAGCCTTCTTTCCTCATCTTCTTTTCTTCCCCCCCTTTTTTTAAACTATTGGCGCAGTCCGACTTGATCCTAGTATCTTTCCATGCTATACACGGCCACCGTGTAGTACTCTTGCCTTGGATTGATTGGACTTATCCCTTGTTGGACCATCAACTATAATTTTTCTACAAGCACGGAGACCTTGGCTGACTTCACGTGCAGCGCTGCAGCTGAATGTGTACGTATGCACATCCTACTTCAGGCACATATCATCATAACAATAAAAGCAGACCCGACGTAACTGTACATCCAATTGATTTCTTTACCGATCTGCAACTTCACGAGAAGCGGTGATACTCGCAAGTGGTATTACAAATGAATTGGGTACGGCACGCTTCCAGGATTGAATTCATTGCTAGTTTTGTCAGAATATGAGCGGTCTTCAGACTTGCTTCGATTAAAACCGCGCCGCAGAGATAGAAACTTCGCTAATCTTGTACCGCTTCTGTAACGGCTGCAGCGGAAAACCCAATCGGCGTCGACGGCTTGCGGTGGCTCAACCGACAATTAATGCAACCCTAATCCTCTCGATCTTGCTTCTCCGATCAATTGACCCGGATTGGTTGCTATGGATTTTTCGTCAAGCTGCCTGGGCTCCGGGTCAAAACAGCAGCTTGACTTATAGTAAGAACACCAGCTCCCTCGGAGTTTCAGAATCCTTCGGCTTCAAGCGCCTCAAAATCCACTGAACAAATCACAGGATGGCGGCAGCTTAACCGGCCGTAACCCTAATTTTTCCTTGAACTTCAAACCTCATAGACTGAAAATCCGAACTGATGAACCCAAGGTTGATGCAAATCTTCCCAAGCGGCTTTTCTTTATCTGGAATTTACAAACCTTTCGATCCCTGTGAAAGATCCCTCCAAGAACTCAACACCACCGTGCGCGAGCCCCACGGTGGGCGCCAACTGTCGTGGAATTGTCACGACAGATGTCCTTAGTGTCAGGACTTAGTCGCGAGGCCAGCGCATCTATGTGGTAGCTTGAGAGGGGTTGGGCGGAATCGAGAGACGCAACACAAGACAAGGATTTAGACAGCTTCGGGCCCCGGAAAACATCATCCGGTAATAACCCTACATGCTGTTTGAGGCTAGATCTCATTATGCTCATGAGAGAGTCGCCGATAAGACGGCTCTTTGTGTTTAGCCCTAGAGATTGTTTCTTGTTGCTTGTCCCTTCTTTGGGGAGCCCTGCCCCTCCTTATATAACTTGAAGGGGCGGCTTACATGTAGAGTCCTAGTAGGATTAGAACTAACTTATTCTCTATTACAAGTCGGATACAAGTACGGGTCTTGCTTCCCTGTAAAGGAAATATTCCTCATGCCTTCCGTCTTAAGCCGGCCCACAATAACATGAGCCGGCCTTCTGGGCCTTGGGCCTAGTCTTCTGTCTGACCCGCCGTCGGGGCCATCATTAAGTCGCCAGGCTCATGAGTTGCCAATCTTCAGGCGGGTTACGATGAAGCGTCAAGTCCGGCCGGGTCATACCGCGGGGTATATCCCCGACAGATAGGGTCGCATCTTGGACGTGACAAGTTGGTATCAGAGCCTCGACCGACCATAGGAGCCCCCTTGATTGATCGTGTAGTTTGGCCGTTGTTGAGTCTAGAAGAAAACTGTTTTCAGAGTCTAGTTATATCGGAGAGTAGGAATTCTTTTTACTCCTCAGCCCCTTCGTCGCTCTGGTGAGAAATCTTGACGTAGGTGTTTCGACTTACTCCTCTTCCCTTCAAGCTTTCTTTAGGATCACGCGGTTGGTTTTCCGATCGTTGTTCGTCAGTTCTTTGCATCCGGTGCATTTCTCGTCAAGGTGATTCGACCCTCTCCGTTTGCTTTTGCAAGTTCAATCCTCAGTTTTTTTCTTTTCCCACCCACCCACCCTTTTTCTTCTCGGAACCGGAGTCCGTAATCGAGTATCCTTCCTACTCGTGCGAAGCCTTTGCATTATTTCAACCGGTGTTTTCTCTTCACACTATTCATCGGTTCTTCCTTCCAAGTTGCCTTTGTTTTTCCCGCCCTCCCACCCCTTTTTCTTCCTGGAGCTTGAGTCTCTTTCGAGCATCATTTTCATTCGTGTGGAGCATTTTCAGTCTTCCCTCAATTATTTCAACCGGTGAATTCTCGTCTCGTTTGACATTCTTCATCTCTTTTCTTCTCCGGTGGATTCAATTCCAATTTTAGGTAGTGATTATATTCTTTCCTCGGCTCAAATGTTTCCCGTTGCTCGTTCCCCTCTCGTCATTTAATCGTTCCGGAGTGATGAAGACATCTCAGGAGATTCATCTGTGTTTGAATTAATTCGAGTTTATCACCTCATTCAAATAGTTCAATTGTTCCGGTGCATCATCTATCTGTTCAACAATCCTTTTTCAACGGTGTTTTCTTTTAGTGGGCCCTAACCCACAGGTCTTTTCCCAGGATCTTACCTGACTCTTCTGATTTTCCCGGAGTTATTCTCAAATTCTTTTCGAAGTTGACGTAAGAATGAATTTCATCAGTCAGTTGCCTTTCCAAGATTGATTTCAAAATATTTTCATTGTTGGCTCAACCTCTTCGATTTTCATTCTCCCGGAGTATCTCAACAATTTTGGTGTTGTTTCTCGTCGTCATTCTCAACATTTGAGGACCTAAGAAGAGTTTCTTTTAAGTCTTGCCCGTTCTCTCAGAGATTCGTTATTCCTTCCTTGTTCAGCCGGATTGCTGCATAAATTTCTTCGTTATTATTCCTTTTCCATCTTGTCCTAACCGGAGTGGTTTCATATTCAGCCTTATTCCTTGAGCTTTTGCTTCTTGTCTCATTCAACATTCCTCTTTCCCACTCGAGTGTTCTTGACTTTGTTCATCCTCACTGTTTTGTTCTTATTTCACCTCATCCCTTTTTCCTTCCGTCTCGGTCCTAAGATCTCGGGACGAGATCTCTTCTTAGTGGAGGAGTGTGGTAACGCCCCGGATCCGATGCACCAGGTGTCTTCCAGTTCTTCGTCGTGTTGCCATGTCTTTTGCTTGCGTGTTGCATTTTGCCATGTCATCATCTGCATTGCATCATCATGTTTTTTAAAACTTGCATCCGTTTGGGTTCCGCCGGTTCTCTCCGTTGTCCGTTCTGAGCCCAACCACTCACTCGCACGCGCCCGTCGCCCTCTCAGACCTTGTTTCGTGAGCAGAAGAAAAACGTTCTCAGAATGGGCCGAGATTTGCCCAGTGGCCTTGGTATATCATCGGCAGACCGCCCGTCAAATTTCGTTCCATTTGGAGGTCGTTTGACGCCCCAACGGTTATCCGCGTAGCCCGAAACCCCTCTCTCTTTGCAGCCCAGCACCCCTTCACCACAACCCACTAGCCCATCCGAACCCCGTCCATGCTCTCGGTCGTTCGATCACGATCGTGTGGGTGAAAAACGCTCCTCTTTTGGAGTCTCCTAGCTCCCTCTACCTATAAATATGTGATCTTCTCCGAAAATCCCGCAGTCCAAAACCCTAGCCTTCTTCCACCTCGCGCCACCGGACAGACCCCGCCGCGCCGTCCACCTCACCCCGGCGAATCGCGCGCCGCCACCTCAGCTCCGAAGCCTCCCGTGCCCAACCAGAAGGCGCCACATCAGCGGCCGCTGACCCTCTCTCTCCTCCCACCCCGCCGCGGACCGCCGGGCCCAAGGCCGGCCCCCGCAGCCCGGAACCGGCCCGAGCCTGCCTCGCCGCCGCCTGGCGCGTCCCCGCCGCCCGAGGCGCCCGACCCCGCTCTCCGCCGCCGTCCCGCGCGGCCCGCCACCGCCGTCCGCCCCGGTCGTCGCCGCCCGTGCCCCGCCGGGGTCGCGCCGCCCCGGTGCCCCGCCGCCCGTGCCCCGCCGGCGACCGCGCCGCCCGGTCGCCGCTTCGCCGATGGCCTCCTCGCCTCGCCGGAGCCGAGCTCGCCGGAGCTCTACTCCGGTCGGATCCGGCGGGTGGGATCAGATCCACCCGCACAACGAACCAAACGGCTGCCTCGTCCCCCACCACGCCGTCCCGCTCCGCCCGATCCCGCGTTGACTTATTCCCGCGAGGTGATTTTTCGTCCAAGTCCCTGAAAACTCATGATATGTGTGCATCTTTGACCTGCTGTAACTTCTTGCACATAGCTCCGTTTTGCGTGCATAATATGTCCAAATGTTCACTGTGAGATGATCTTAATTTTGTTCCATCGGGCCATGCTTGTTTGAGTTCATCTTGCTGCCCTAATCATTGTTGCAAGAGTGCTATATGATGTTGTCTGCTGTCTGTTATCAGAACTTGTTGTTTTGTCATTTTTGTTGCATTTGATGTGTGCATCTTATGAACATGAGCTCTACATGTGTTTTTAACTACATCATGCCATATTTACAGGGGTTCTTGTCTTGTATTTTTGTGATCTCGGTGGTGACTAGCACAAGCATGCAAAGTAGTCTCCATGATGTTGCTGATTTCTGTGACTTAGTGTTTTCTGCTAAGTCTGTAGCTGTAACATTGTGATGCCATGTAAACCTTCTGCCACCATGAGTTCTATGCATAATCTGGACTTGGTCACTAAGGATGTTTTGTTATACATGTTATGCTCTATCCATCCATGCCCTTGTTTTCATTTATGGGTTGCTGTTGATTGTTGTAATCTTGCTCTCAATTTGCTAAATAATGTTGCTGTCAGCCTGTTAACATTAAGTTCAGTTTTGACATGTGTTTTGCTGGTGATCCATGCACCCTATGACCATGCTTTTGCCATTCTTAGCTTCGTATTTATGCCATCTTGATATTGATCACCTTTTCATGCCATGTATTGCTCTGTGGTGAGTGGTTCAAGCTCACCAACATGCCTACTTATCGTTGTTTCGGCCATGAACTGTTATTTTCACCAAGTCTGAATCTGTTTATGAAACTTGCTATGTTTACATGGGTGCCATCATATCTTCTGTGAATTTTTGGCTCGTGATCAGTAAGGGACTTTTGTTCTATGCTTTGAGTAGATTCATGCCATTCCTTTGTTTGCCATGATCTGTTCCGGTAGCATGTTGTTTGATAATTATAAACTTAGCAACCTGAATGTTATTTCTGCCATGTCCAGTGATTTCTGCCAAGTCTGTGAAACTGTTATTATTTGCAATCTTTCCATGTCCTTTTGAGCATGTTCTAGTGATTGCTGGGGATAGCTCATTGTTCATATTTGCAATGTTTTACCTGTACATCATGTCCATGCCTTTGGTTTTCATGTTGAGGTGTCGCAGCATATTGTTTTGATGCTTGCTAGATGCCTAGTTGCTGTTTTGGACAGATTGTTGTTATATCTTGTTTGGAGTGTATGTGTTGCACCGTTGCTCCGTTTTGAGCATGCTCTATATGAAACTTCCTTAGTTTTGCATGTAGTTTCATGTTACCTCGTTGCATCCTTGTTTTGAGGTGTTTGCTTGATGTTTGAATGCATTTTGCATCAATGCCATGTTTAACTTGTTTTGCTCATATCTTCTAGGCCGTAGCTCCGAACTAAATGAACTTTATATGTAACTTGACTAGAATTTCGTGTAGATCATCTTAGTGCATCTTAACTTGCTGTTTAACAACTTGAACATAAGGCTTATTCAGATCTGGACCAATTTCGAAATTTGCATATGAGGACTTACCGGATTTGTTATATCTTGTTTCCGGCCTCATTTAAACTTGCTTTGATGTGTTGTTCTTGTATGCATCATCTCTTGCCATGGGTAGCCTCATGTAGCCTTGTCATGCATCATACTTGGTTGAGCATCATGCCTTGTTCATCTGTGGTGTGTTTACCATGTTGTGTGCTTCTTCTCGATAGTTCCCGTTTCGTTGCGATCGTGAGGATTCGTTCGTTTACGCTTGGTTCGTCTTCGTGGCTTCATCTTCTTCATGTACTCGTTCTTCTTCCTAGCGGGATTTCAGGCAAGATGACCGTCACCTTGGATCTCATTACTATCATTGCTATGCTAGTTGTTTCGTTCTATCGCTATGATGCGTTATGTTGGGGATATAACTACTGGCGTAACCCGCCCAGGAGGGGCCGGGTTACGTTATGGTAATTCATCATATGAAGCCCAATATCAAAGCTTGAAGATGGCAGTTCAATAAAGGGCCTAAAGCCCGTAGGTGATTTAAGGCCCGTAGTGATAAACCGCCGTAATGGCTTGACTTGTGTTGTAAGGCAAGATTAACTAGTTACCGAGCCGGATACTGTTTATAAGCCGGCCGGGACTCTGTAGGCCGCGGGGCATCAGCCCGTGTATATAAGGGGATGACCCGCCGGCGGCTTAAGAGAGAGAACATCAAATCGGTAGCCAGGCATAGCGGATTCGCTCCCTGGTCATCGAAACCCTAGTAATTACACCTCAACTGGAGTAGGCTTTTACCTTCACCGTAAGGGGGCTGAACCAGTATAACCCTCGTGTCCTTTGTCCCGCTTTAACCCCTTTAAGCTTCCTAGTTGCGATGGCTCCACGACTAAGCCCTTTCACAAGGGCATCTGCCGTGACTATTCCACGACAGTTGGCGCCCACCGTGGAGCCAGCGCACGGTGGATTTGAGTTCTTGAAGGGCAGCTTCGAAGGGCTCAAGGAATACGCTGTGGGCCGGATGACCAAGAGTCGTCGCGGCAAGCTCTACATCAACGACGCAGGCTGGGGCCCCGACGCCGGCTCAATCGAGTACGGGTACCGGGTCCCCTTCGGCGGAATCCATGTTTTCATTGTCAAGATCGGTGAGCCGGGCCCTGAGCCGGACATCTGCACCGACCCCATCGAGACGGCTCAGCGTGCGAGACCCGCCCGGACTCTGCCCGCCTTTAAGCGTGCTTTCGTCGGATGCATCCATGGAGGACTCTCTGAAGGATCTAGATCTAGCGATGAGACGGCTATCTGCTCTGATGATGAATCATCCACAGGTGAGACGGACTCGTTGTATCAACTTCGAGACGGCAGGCTCGGGGGTTGTTCCGATGGAGACAGTATTCCAGACCCTTTTGAGCCGCCGAGCCGGGTTGGAATCTTCATGGCCGGCACGCAACCTGTTCAAAACTCCGCCGCTGGGGTAGGAGGCCCTGTGCACTCGCCGGCTCAGGTGCTGATGGATCTCACGGATAAGATGAATGCCCTGCTAACCGCCACGGTCGTCCCAGCGGATCAAGCTCAACATGATGCGGAGGTGGCACAGTTAAAGCTGGATATAGCACGAGCCAAGGAAGATCTGGCAACGGAGGGAATCGGGATGGCTGCAGAACGGGCGGCTCTGGACGCCCAGACTCAACTGATTCAGGCGCAGTCTTTCCGGCTCACGATGGATCAGAACGCATCCAATGAGGTCATGAGAAGGAGGCATCAGAAGGCTCAATCTCGGCTCCCTCCGGTTTATGATCCTCGAAACCTCTTCAACACGCCCGGTGCAGGGCCCAGTAACCCGCCAGAAATTACGGTACCCGGGGCTGGGACGCCGGTTCAGCCGCAAGTGATGGGGCCTCCCCGTGTGAATACTGCCCCACCTCAATACGTGCCGATACCACCGGGTCATTATTCTAATCCGTTGGAAAACATGATCGCTGCAGCGGCGTGACTGGCGGCTCTCCTAGTCGAGGGTGACTCTCCAACGGTGGTCGAAACCCGCAGGGTCAGAGAACTTCTTCAGACGGCTCTGGCACAACAGGAGGCATATTCATATAGCCGGGACAGGATTCATTCAACCCCTCGTCCAAACCGGAGCCCAAGTTATAGCAGACACATGGTTTCAGCGACCGGCTCAAGCAACGTCCGGCGCCGTGACTTGCCAGCGGGCCACGGCCCGGCGCATAACGGAGCCTTTAACGCGGTAGACCAAGACAGAGCACGTCAAGAGGCGGAGCAGGCGGCTCAGCTGACAGCTTACCAACCCCTCCCGGTTTATCCGACGGCTTCTATCGAGGCAGGCATAGCTACGAGGACCGGAGGTGTCCCTTGTCTGGTGTCGGCTCTCCATAACGAACGTCTGCCCAAAGATTTCAAAGGACCTAGGAAGGTACCTAATTACACGGCTGATTTACAGCCCGGAACATGGATTGAAAGCTACGAGATGGCTATGGAGTTGCTGGAGGTCAGCGAAGCGGCAATGGCCAAATACTTCACCATGATATTGGATGGGACTGCCCGCACTTGGTTAAAGGGACTGCCACCTAATTCCATCGGGTCATGGGCAGAGCTGAAAGCCCGGTTCATCCAAAACTTCAAAGATACATGTAGGCAATCTATGTCAATTGTGGATTTGACTAACTGCAAGCAGCAAGAAGGCGAGTCTACGACCCATTGGGTACGCCGGGTCAAGGAAATAATACATTCGTCTGATAAGATGGATGCCGGCTCTGCGGTTTTAATGTTGGAGCAAAATTATCGTTTTGCGCCCCTGAAGATGAAGCTTGGGCGGCTCAAGCGCGATTGCAACGATATGGGTACGCTGATGGCGGCTCTGGTCAAGTACGCCGACTCTGATAGTACCAAGGATCCCGCGTCTGATGAGGAAAAGACAGGGAAGGGAAAGAAGAATGGCAACGGCAAGGGCCCTCAGCATAACCCAGCGAATCAGGGAGGTAATAAGCGTAAGTCTGATGATGGTATGGAGTTTGTGGCCAACACCAACACGCAGGGTAACAATCTCCGACGTAAGGGGAGACAGCCTCCCCGGTCTGGCGGGTCAGGCCCGACGCTTGAGCAGTTGTTAAATGAGCCCTGCCCAAGGCATGGCTCTAGGGAGAAGCCCGCCACTCATCTATGGAAAGACTGCGCGATCATGAAAGCTTTCAAGAATTCCAACATGTTCAACAGTAACAATGGGCAGGGCGATGGCTCAGGTGGCGGCGGCTTTCATGGCCCAGGCGGCGGTTCAAATTCCAATTTTCAGAATTCTCAAGGTAATCAAGGTGGTTTTAACCAGCAATCTGGCCAGGGTAATCAGCAGCAGCAGGGGGGTACCAGACCCATCCAAAGCAGCTCAACAGTGGACAGTATCATGTGTTTACTACCAGTTTGTGCAAGCGAGACCAGAAGCTTCATAAGAGGGCTGTGAATGCTGTTGAGCCGGCAGTTCCACGTTACTTGCGATGGTCTGAACAGCCGATTGTAAGTAGGGAAGATCACCCTCCCCGGGTTGATAATCCAGGTCACCTGGCCTTGGTGGTGGCTCCACAAGTTGGTGGGTATAAATTCACTAAGGTACTCATGGACGGAGGCAGTAGCATCAACATCCTCTATTATGAGACCTTCCGTCGTATGGGATTAACTGATAAAAACCTCAACTAGTCCAATACTGTTTTCCATGGTGTGGTGCCTGGTAAGTCGGCGTATCCAGTTGGTAAGATCGAGCTGGAAGTAGCCTTTGGAGATGAGTACAACTACAGGGCGGAAAAACTGACTTTTGAGGTGGTCAAAATAAGAAGCCCGTACCATGCTTTATTTGGGCGGCCGGCTTACGCCAAGTTCATGGCACGGCCGTGTTACGTATATTTGCAGCTCAAGATGCCGGGTCACAATGGGACCATTACGGCTCATGGCAGCCGAAAGATAGCCTTGGAGTGCGAGGAAGGTGACGCTGCTTACGCTGAATCTGTTTGTGCGACAGAGGAATTAAAGTTTTACAAGGATAATGTTGACCCGGCAGATATGACGTCTTTGAAAAAGCCGACCACGGAGCATGAGTCGGTAATGAAATTTAAGTCAGCCAATGAGACTAAGCTTATTGACTTTGTGCCAGGTGACTCATCTAAGCAGTTCAGCATCAGTGCCAATCTGGATCCTAAATAGGAAAGCGCGCTCATCGAGTTCATCCGTGAGAACCGAGACATCTTTGCATGGAAACCGTCTAACATGCCGGGTGTACCGAGAGAACTCGCTGAGCACACTCTTAATATTGATCCAAAATTTAAGCCAATCAAGCAATTTCTCCGGCAGTTTAATGAGGAGAGGCGGAAAGCCATTGGTGAGGAAGTGGCCCGGCTCTTGGCGGCCGGGTTCATCGTAGAAGTCTTTCATCCAGAATGGCTAGCTAACCCGGTGCTCGTGCTCAAGAAGAACGTCACCTGGCGTATGTGTGTGGATTATACGGATTTAAACAAGGCTTGTCCGGCTGATCCTTTTGCCCTCCCCCGTATTGATTAAATTATTGATGCTATGGCGGGTTGTGAGCGTTTAAGTTTTTTGGACGCTTACTCTGGATACCATCAGATCAAAATGGCAGTTAAGGACCAAGAGAAAACATCGTTCATTACCCCTTTTGGAGCCTTCTGTTATGTGTCTATGCCGTTTGGGCTCAAGAGCGCCCAGGCGACTTACCAGCGGTGCGTACAGAATTGTCTTCATAATCAGATTGGGCGCAACGTTCATGCCTATGTGGATGATATTGTGGTAAAATCCAGAGAGAAGGAGACCTTGATAGACGATCTGAGGGAGACCTTTGGTAATCTCCGGGTCTACAATATGATGCTTAACCCGGCCAAGTGCGTCTTCGGTGTTCCTCCAGGCAAGCTCTTGGGTTTTCTGGTTTCTCATAGAGGCATTGAAGCTAACCCGGAGAAAATCAAGGCAATCACCTCTCTGTCTAAGCCGGCGTGTATAAATGACGTCCAACGTCTGGCAGGTCGGATCGCTGCTTTAAGTCGATTTATAAGCCGGTTGGGTGAAAAGGCCATACCGCTGTATCAGATGATGAAGAAAACAGATGACTTTGTCTGGAGTGATGCTGCCAACATCGCTTTTGAGGATTTGAAAAGACAGTTAGCTGAACCGCCAGTTGTTACAGCTCCTGTTGATAAGGAGCCCTTATTATTGTATGTAGCTTCTAACACACGAGCCGTCAGTGTGGCCATCGTGGTGGAGCGCAAGGAGGCGGGTAAGGAACATCCGGTTCAGCGGCCGGTTTACTACGTCAGCGAAGTACTTATTGAGTCCAAGCAACGGTATCCACATTGGCAGAAGCTTGTTTATGGGGTATTCATGGCAAGCCGGAAGTTTAAGCAATATTTCCAGGGCTACCCTATCACTGTGGTTAGTTCTGCTCCTTTAGGAGATATCATCCAAAACAGAGAAGCCACAGGAAGAGTCGCTAAGTGGGCCATTGAACTTGGACCTCATGATCTAAAGTATGTGCCACGCACAGCTATCAAATCACAAGCATTGGTAGATTTCATCAACGATTGGACAGAGCTGCAGATGCCTGAAGAGAAACCGGATAACACATACTGGACTATTCACTTCGACGGATCCAGGCAATTGGAGGGCTCGGGGGCTGGAGTCGTGTTAGCTTCCCCTCGAGGTGACAAATTTTGTTATGTACTACGGTTGATGTTTCCCTGTACTAACAATGCAGCTGAGTACGAGGCCTTGCTCCATGGTCTTCGGATGGCTAAGGAGATGAGCTTAAGCCGGGTGAGGTGCTTTGGCGACTCCGATTTGGTGGCCCAACAAGTATCAGGCAAGTGGGATTCCAAGGACCCCCTCATGGCGGCTTATCGCCGTGAAGTTGATGCCATTGCCGGACATTTTTAGGGTTACCAAGTAGAGCACATTGACCGCAGAAAGAATGAGGCGGCTGATGCCTTAAGCCGGCTGGGCTCTCAGCGAAAGCCGGTGCCGCCTAATACTTTCTTGGATATTCTGCATAACCCTTCTGTCAAGTTACCTACAGAGGAAGACTTGGCTGTTCCAGACCCTGAAGCATAGTTGGTGGTGGCTCTTCATGTTATCCCAGATTGGACAGTGCCATACTTGGCTTACATGACCCGGGGAGAATTGCCTGAGGATGAAATTTTGGCCTGACAAATAACCCGGCGGTCTAAGTCAATGATAATTGCCAATGGCGAGTTGCATCATCGCAGTGTCACTGGGGCTTTTCAGCGTTGTGTTTCCCCTGAGGAAGGGCAAGAAATTTTACGAGAGATTCACGAGGGGGATTGTGGCCATCATGCCGGCTCAAAATCCCTTGTGGCTAAAGCTTTTTGTCACGGTTTTTATTGGCTGACCGCTCATGCTGATGCAGAGGACTTAGTCAGTAAATGTGACGGTTGTCAGAAGTTCTCAAGACGTGCTCATGTGCCGGCTCAAGAGTTGAGGATGGTTCCAATCACTTGGCCGTTTGCAGTCTGGGGGCTTGATATGGTTGGACCTTTCAAAAGGTCCAAGGATAAGAAGACCCACCTCTTGGTGGCGGTTGACAAGTTCACAAAGTGGGTTGAGGCAGAGCCAGTTAGTAAGTGTGATGCGGCCACGGCGGTTCAGTTCATGAAAAAGGTGATATTTCGCTTTGGTTTTCCACACAGCATTATAACTGACAATGGTACCAATCTGTCTAAAGGCGCCATGGAAGAATTTTGTCAACAAGAGCATATTCGACTTGATGTTTCATTAGTGGCTCACCCCCAATCCAATGGTCAAGCTGAGAGAGCCAATCAGGAAATCTTGAAAGGCATCAAGCCCCGGCTTTTGGTCCCTTTGCAGCGGACGCCGGGTTGTTGGGTGGAGGAGTTACCCTCTGTGATATGGAGCATCAATACTACTCCTAATAGGTCTACGGGTTATACGCCTTTCTTCATGGTTTACGGAGCCGAGGCGGTTCTCCCTAGCGACATCCATCATGACTCGCCTCATGTGGCAGCTTATGTTGAGACGGACAATGAACAAGCGCGTCAGGATGCTCTTGACTTGTTGGATGAACAGCGTGATATAGCAGCAGCTCGCTCGGCGATTGACCAACAAGACCTGTGCCGCTATCACAGCCGCCGGGTTAAGTCCAGAACCTTTCAGGAAGGTGTTGAGGATATAGACCTTAGAGTCACCCGCCAGGAGGGGCCGGGTTACTCATATGGTCGTTGCCAGAAGCCCGGAGCCAAGCTTGAAGACGATGGGCCAGAGATGGGTTTAAGACCCGGATATGGCTTATGGCCCGTAGTTACAATCATTATTATGGTAGAACTTGTAGTGTAAGGCAAGAATAGTTGAGAGTCCGAGCCGGACACTGTTATGAGCCGGTCGGGACTCTGAGAGCTGCTGGGCGTCAGCCTCCCTATATAAAGGGACGACCCGGCAGCGGTTTAGGGGGGAGGACGATCTCGTTGAGAGCCAGGCATAGCAGTTAAGCTCCCTGGTCATCGAAACCCTAATCAATACCACCGCAAACTGGACGTAGGCTTTCACCTTCACCGTAAGGGGCCGAACCAGTATAAACCCTCGTGTTCATTGTCCCGCTTAACCCCTTCAAGCTTCCTAGCAGCGATGGCTCCACGACTAAGTCCTAGCTCGAGGACATCTGCCGTGACAATTCCACGACAGTTGGCGCCCACCGTGGGGCCAGCGCACGGTGGATTTGAGTTCTTGAAGGGCAGCTTCGAAGGGCTCAAGGGATACGCTGTGGGCCGGATGACCAAGAGTCGTCGCGGCAAGCTTTACATCGACGATGCAGACTGGGGCCCCGACGCCGGCTCAATTGATTATGGGTACCGGGTCCCCTTCGGTGGAATTCATGTTTTCATCGGCAAGATTGGTGAGCCGGGCCCTGAGCCGGATCTCTGCACCGATCTCATCAAGGTGGCTCAGCGTGCACGACCCGCCCGGGCCCGGCCTGCCGTAAGGCATGCTTTTGTGGGATGCGTCCATGGAGGGATCTCTGATCGATCTGGGTCTGGTGATGAGACGGCCGCCGGCTCTGACGGCGAGTCGTCCACCGATGAGTCAAACTCGTTGTATCAACTTCAAGATGGCCGGCTCATGGGTTATTCCGATGGTGACAGTGTTCCGGACCCGTTTGAGCCGCCAAGTCAGGTTGGGGTCTTTATGACCGGTGCACAGCCTGTTCAGAACCCTGCTGCTGGAGCGGGAAACCCGGTGCCCTCGCCAGCTCAGGTGCTAATGGATCTCACGGACAAGATGACGGCCCTGTTAACCGCCACGGTTGACCCGGCGGATCAAGCTCAGCATGATGCGGAGGTGGCACGGTTAAAATTGGATCTAGTGAAGGCTAAGGAGGATCTGGCAGCGGAACGGATCAGGATGACTGCAGAGCGGGCGGCTCTCTATGCCCAAACCCAGTTGATTCAATCGCAGTCCTTCCGGCTCACGATGGATCAAAACGCGTCCAATGAGGTCCTGAGAAGGAGGCATCAGAAGGCCCAATCTCGACTCCCTCCGGTTTACGATCCACGCAACCTCTTCAACACGCCAGGTGCAGGGTCTAGTAACCCGCCAGGGGTCATCGTGCCCGGGTCGGGGAGCCCTATTCAGCCACAAGTAATGGGGCCTCCCCAGATGCCCCCTGCCCCGCCTCAGTATGTGCCAATACCAGCGGGTCATTATAACAACCCGCTGGAGAACATGGTCGCTGTGGCAGCACGGCTGGCGGCTCTCCCGGTCGACGGCGACTCTCCGACGGCTATTGAAACCCGCCGGGTCAGGGAACTCCTTCAGACAGCGCTGGCACAGCAAGAGGCGTACTCCTACAGCCGGGACAGGATCCACTCGACCCCTCGTCCAGGCCGGAGCCCGAGTTACAGCCGGCACATGGTCTCAGCGACCGGCTCAAGTAACGTCCGACGCCATGACCCGCCCCCTGGCCATGGCCCGGCTCATAACGGAGCCTTTCACGCAGCAGACCAAGACAGAGCGCGGCAAGAGGCGGAGCAGGTGCCTCAGTTGACGGCCTACCAGACTCCCCCGGCTTATCCAACGACGTTCGTCGATGTGGGTATCCCTACCAGGACTGGGGGTGTCCCTTGCTTAGTACCAGCTATCCGCAATGAACGTTTACCCAAGGACTTCAAAGGCCCTAGGAAGGTGCCCAACTACACGGCTGACTTACAACCCGCAGCCTGGATCGAGAGTTACGAGATGGCCATGGAACTACTGGAGGTCAGTGAGGCGGCAATGGCCAAGTACTTCACCATGATGTTGGATGGGACTGCCCGCGCTTGGTTGAAAGGGCTACCACCGAACTCCATCGGGTCTTGGGCTGAGCTGAAAGCCCGGTTCATCCAAAACTTTAAGGATACCTGCAGGCAGTCTATGTCAATTGTGCATTTGACTAACTGTAAGCAGCAGGAGGGTGAATCCACGATGCATTGGGTTCGCCGGGTCAAGGAGATCATACATTCGTCAGATAAGATGGATGCCGGCTCTGCAGTCTTAATGCTGGAACAGAATTGTCGTTTCGTGCCCCTGAAGATGAAACTCGGGCGGCTTAAGCGCGACTGCAGTGATATGGGTACATTAATGGCGGCTCTTGTCAAGTACGCCGATTCTGATGGTACCAAGGATCCCCCTTCAGATGATGAAAGGGCAGGGAAGGGAAAGAAGAATGGCAATGGCAAGGGCCCTCAGCATAACCCGGGGAACCAAGGAGGAGGCAAGCGCAAGGCCAATGGCAGCCTCGAGTTTGTAGCCAACGCCAGCTCACAAGGTAATAACCAGCGACGCAAGGGGAGGCCCCCTCCCCGAGGCGGCGGGTCAGGCCCGACGCTGGAGCAACTATTGAATGAACCTTGTCCAAGGCATGGCTCTAGAGAGAAGCCAGCGACTCATCTATGGAAGGATTGTGCAATAATGAAGGCCTTTAAGAATTACAACGGCCCAGGCGGCGGCTCAGGCGCCGGCGGCTTTCATGGTCCGGGCGGCGGCTCAAATTCTGGTCCTCCGAACGGTCAAGGGGGCTTTAGTCAACAGTTTGGTCAGGGTCATCAACAGCAGCAGGGGGTTATCAGACCAATCCAAAGCAGCTTAGCGGTGGACAATATCATGTGTTTACCACCAGTTTGTGTAAGCGAGATCAGAAGCTTCATAAGAGGGCTGTGAACGCTGTTGAGCCGGCGGTTCCACGCTACTTGCGGTGGTCTGAGCAGCCTATAGTGTGGAGTAGGGAGGATCACCCTCCACGGGTGGATAATCCGGGTCACTTGGCCCTAGTGGTGGCTCCTCGGGTGGGAGGATATAAGTTCACTAAGGCCACTATTACGAGACTTTCCGTCGTATGGGGTTGATTGATAAAAACCTCAGCCAGTCCAACACTATTTTCCACGGTGTGGTACCTGGTAAGTCGGCTTATCCAGTCGGCAAGATTGAATTGGAAGTGGCCTTTGGAGATGAGAACAACTACAGGGTGGAGAAATTGACCTTTGAGGTGGTCAAGATAAGAAGCCCATACCACGCTATATTTGGACGGCCGGCTTACGCCAAGTTCATGGCACGGCCGTGTTATGTGTACTTACAGCTCAAGATGCCGGGTCACAATGGGACCATTATGGTTCACGGCAGCCGGAAAGTGGCTCTGGAGTGTGAGGAAGGCGATGCGGCTTATGCAGAATCTGTTTGTGCAACTGAGGAGTTGAAGTTTTACAAAGATAATGTTGATCCAACAGATATGACCTCTCTAAAAAAGCCAACTACGGAGAATGAGCCGGCGATGAAATTTAAGTCGGCTGATGAAACTAAGCTTGTTGATTTTGTTCCAGGAGATTCATCTCAACAGTTTAGTATCAGTGCCAATCTGGATCCGAAATAGGAAAGCGCGCTCATCGAGTTCATCCGTGAGAATAGGGACATCTTCGCATGGAAACCTTCAGACATGCCAGGTGTACCTAGAGAACTCGCTGAGCACACTCTCAATGTTGATCCGAAATTTAAGCCGGTCAGGCAGTTCCTTCGGCGGTTTAATGAAGAGAGGCGGAAAGCTATTGGTGAAGAGGTGGCCCGGCTCTTGGCGGCCGGGTTTATTGTTGAAGTCTTTCACCCGGAATGGTTAGCTAACCCGGTGCTCGTACTCAAGAAGAACGGCACTTGGCGGATGTGTGTGGACTACACGGACTTAAACAAGGCGTGTCCGGCTGATCCTTTTGCCCTTCCCCGTATTGATCAAATTATTGATGCTACGGCGGGTTGTGCGCGCTTAAGTTTCTTAGACGCTTATTCTGGATATCATCAGATTAAAATGGCAGTTAAGGACCAGGAGAAGACGGCGTTCATCACTCCCTTTGGAGCCTTCTGCTATGTGTCTATGCCTTTTGGACTCAAGTGTGCACAGGCGACTTATCAGCGTTGTGTACAGAACTGTCTTCATAAACAGATTGGGCGCAATGTTCATGCTTATGTGGACGATATTGTGGTTAAATCCATAAAGGAGGAAACCCTGATAGATGATTTAAGGGAGACCTTTGATAACCTCCGGGTCTACAAGATGATGCTTAACCCGGCCAAGTGTGTTTTTGGTGTTCCTGCAGGCAAACTCTTGGGTTTTCTGGTTTCTGACAGAGGCATTGAAGCTAACCCGGAGAAGATCAAGGCCATCACCTCCCTGGCTAAACCGGCGTGTATAAATGACGTTCAGCGCTTGGTGGGTCGCATCGCTGCTTTAAGCCGGTTCATAAGTCGTTTGGGAGAGAAGGCCATGCCATTATATCAGTTGATGAAGAACACTGATAACTTTGTCTGGAATGATGCAGCTAATACTGCCTTTGAGGAGTTGAAGAAGCAACTGGCAGAGCCTCCAGTCCTTGCTGCTCCGGTTGATAAGGAGCCCTTATTATTATATGTGGCGGCGAACACACGGGCTGTTAGTGTGGCTATGGTGGTGGAACGCAAGGAAGAGGGTAAGGAGTATCCGGTTCAGCGGCCGGTTTGTTATGTCAGCGAAGTGCTCGTCGAGTCCAAACAGCGGTACCCGCATTGGCAGAAGCTTGTTTACAGTGTGTTCATGGCGAGCCGGAAACTTAAGCATTATTTCCAGGGTCATCCCATCACTGTGGTCAGTTCTGCCCCTCTTGGTGACATCATTCAAAACAGAGAGGCCACAGGGAGAGTGGCTAAGTGGGCTATAGAGCTGGGACCTCACGGTCTCAAATATGTGCCACGCACTGCTGTTAAATCTCAGGCCTTGGTGGATTTCATCAATGATTGGACAGAGTCACAAGTGCCCGAGCAAAAGCCGGATAACACATATTGGGCTATTCACTTCGATGGGTCCAGGCAGTTGGAGGGCTCGGGGGCTGGAGTTGTATTGGCTTCCCCTAAAGGTGACAAGTTCCATTATGTGTTACGGTTGATGTTTCCTTGCACTAACAATGCGGCTGAGTACGAGGCCTTGCTCCACGGTCTTCGGATGGCTAAGGAGATGAGCTTGAGCCGGGTAAGGTGTTTCGGTGACTCAGACTTGGTGGCTCAACAAGTATCAGGCAAGTGGGACTCTAAGGACCCTCTCATGGCGGCTTATCGCCGCGAAGTTGACGCCATTGCTGGGCACTTTCAGGGTTACCAAGTAGAGCACATTGACCGCAGGAAGAACGAGGCGGCTGATGCGTTAAGCCGGTTAGGCTCTCAGCAAAAGCCGGTGCCGCCTAATGCTTTCCTGGATGTCCTGTATAATCCTTCTGTTAAGCTGCCTACGGAGGAAGACTTGGCTGTCCCTGACCCGGAGGCACGACTGGTGGCGGCTCTCCACATCATACCGGACTGGACAATGCCCTATTTGGCTTACATGACCCGGGGTGAGTTGCCTGAGGATGAAACTTTGGCCAGACAAATAACCCGGTGGGCTAAGTCAATGATTGTTATCGATGGCGAGTTGCATCATCGCAGTGTTACAGGGGCGTTTCAGCGTAGTGTCTCCCCTGAGGAAGGTCAAGAGATCTTGCATGAGATTCATGAAGGGGATTGTGGCCATCACGCCGGTTCAAAATCTCTTGTAGCCAAGGCTTTTCGCCATGGTTTTTATTGGCTGACGGCTCATGCTGATGCGGAGGACTTGGTCAGTAAATGTGATGGTTGCCAGAGGTTCTCACGACGGGCTCATGTGCCGGCTCAGGAGCTGAGGATGATCCCAATCACTTGGCCCTTTGCGGTCTGGGGGCTTGATATGGTTGGGCCTTTTAAAAGGTCCAAGGATAAGAAGACCCACCTCTTGGTGGCAGTTGACAAATTCACAAAGTGGGTGGAAGCTGAGCCAGTTAGCAAGTGCGATGCAGCCACGGCGGTTCAATTTATGAAAAAGGTGATTTTCCGCTTTGGCTTTCCGCACAGCATTATAACTGACAATGGCACCAATCTATCCAAAGGCGTCATGGAAGAGTTTTGTCAACGAGAGCATATCCGACTTGATGTCTCCTCAGTTGCTCATCCTCAATCCAATGGTCAAGCTGAGAGAGCTAATCAGGAGATTCTGAAGGGCATCAAGCCCCGGATTTTGGTCCCTTTGCAACGGACGCCGGGTTGTTGGGTGGAGGAGTTGCCCTCCGTGTTATGGAGCATCAACACTACTCCTAACAGGTCTACAGGCTTCACGCCTTTCTTCATGGTTTATGGGGCAGAGGCCGTCCTCCCCAGTGACATCCGTCATGACTCACCTCGAGTGGCGGCTTATGTCGAGGCGGACAATGAACAGGCGCGCCAAGATGCTCTTGACTTGTTGGACGAACAGCGTGATGTGGCCGCAGCTCGCTCCGCGATTTACCAACAGGACCTGAGCCGTTATCATAGTCGCCGGGTTAAAACTCGGGTCTTCCAGGAAGGGGATCTCGTGCTCCGGCTTATCCAAGATCAAACTGATACGCACAAACTGTCCCCGCCTTGGGAAGGGCCCTTTGTGGTCAGCAAGAACTTGCACAACGGGTCATATTACCTCATTGACGTCCGGGAGCACAAAGATTCACGTAAGTCGGAGGAAGAGACCCGTCTGCCGTGGAACATAGCTCAGCTTCGGGCTTACTACACTTGAGCCACTTGCTCTCATAATGTACATATTTCTCTCAGCCATGTATATATTATGATAAAGCAATAAAGCAGGACCTCTGTCCTTTTTTCTCCTCCAAATGAGCATGTGTTTTCTTTGCAAAAGATCAACATGGTAACTTGAAGGAGGATCCGGCTTATGATCGTATTCGAATCTGGCCGCAGGTAATAAGGTCACTTGGGGGCTTCCTGTTCAATCATGGGTCGTATTCGAACCAAAGAGAACATAGCTGTCGATACCCATTTGATTGGCAAAGTGCCGAGCTCATTGAGAGGTTTTCTCTGATCATATTTGAATCATAGTTTAACCCCTTTGAGAACCGACGTGGATCGTATTCGAATCAGCGTCGTTAAACAATTCTTAAAATCACTTGGGGGCTTCCTGTTCAAACATGGGTCGTATTCGAACCAAAGAGAACATAGCTGTCGGTACCCTCTTGATTGGCATCGCCACACCCGCTGGGGGCTATATGATCGTATCTGAATCTTAGCTTAACCCCTTTGGGCCGGGTCTCTGGTCGAATTCGAACCGGAAGCCCCCAAGTTCTCTAATTATGTCAAAGTGTGTACAGACAGGTCTCGCTTGGCCGGTTTAAACTTTGATTTCCAGTGATAGTTGGGCACAATGGGTGTTATTAAGACAGGTAAACCGGAATTGAGGTGCCAACCTTATTACCCGGGTTATCTAAACCAGAAGTATGCTGGCAGGCCGCTAAGTATGATATTACTGCTGCATTAAGGATATAATTGGAGATCAGTCCTTTCTTGATTCATATTCCGGGTTATATATCTAAAACTTATGATTCTCAGGGCGGTAAGCCGCCTCGAGACTTGTGATTTGCCCTTCTATGCAGGATAAGTTAAAGGCAACTATTTTGAGATTAAGGAAAACAAAGGATTGATTATGACCCGGAGAAACATAAAGGAGACAACTTCATCAGACTTTAACATTCAAGGCGTGCACGATGGCACGGCAAGGATAAAAGTATTGGTCCTACTCTATTACAAAGACTCATTGAGTCCAAAAGGGTGGAGCATTGTTTGGTAAGCTGGCTGCAGAAGCTAAGACGCTTGCTGGGTGGAAGTCTCTGGCTCATTTCTTTCTTCTCCTCCGGCTGTCCCCAAGGTCTGGAAAGTCAACGACTTCCAGTTGATGCCGCTCAGCGCCTCGAATTGGGCTTCCTCGTCAATTAACCCGGCCGGGTCAATCTCCGGGGCAAAGGTGTGTTGACGAGCCGGCAGAATTAAACTCAGAGCTTCATAGCGAGGGGTTGGAATCCTCTGATTTTCTGCATTATAACCCGGCTGGTACTTGGTCAGATCCGTGTCGTTGCCAATAAGAGTTGCCACCGGGCGCACGATCTTCACGCAGGCGGCGAAGTCTTTTTGGTCGAAAGCCGTGCCATCTTCCTTCAGACTTGGATAGCCGAGGGCGATGTCTGTCGGGTCTAGCTCCGGCAGGAAAGCCTTGGCCCGGCTCAGCGCGGCGATCGCTCCGGATCTTGTAGAGGCCCGTCGCAGCTCTTGGATACGTTGCGGCAGGACGGCGAGCTGACGAAGAACCTCCGCCAAGTGAGTCGGCACCTCGTTGGATAAGGCTACCACAGCTAAGGCACGTTGTGACCCGGTGTAGAGTTGCTCCACCAGGGTGTACACGGCCTTTAGCTTGGTTACCATGCTCTGGTTGAGGTTGGCACTTCTGGAACCTGTTTCATAGAGCAGGACAAGCCGCCGACCAGGGTGAGTTATGAGGCGTTAAAATTTTAAACTGAATGAAAGCCGGCGGATGACTTACCGAAGATTGCAGCAACCATTTGAGACACTTGGCGCTTTAAGCCGGAGAGTTCGGCCGTCTTCTCTGACAGGGCCCTCTCCGCCTGATCAGCCCGGTTCACCAGCGCGGCCTTTTCTTCGGCCCACGCTTTTCGTTCAGCGTCAAACTTTGTCTTCAGCTTCTCTTGCGCGGCGATGCTGGACACGAACTTGGCATTTGCCTTCTGGGTCTCCATCTCTTGCATCTTCAGCCGGTTCTTGAGATCAGCGAGGTCAGCCTCAAGTTTCTTGCCAGCAGCCTGTATAAATGTCCGGGTTATGACATGCACAGCTACTATACAAATTTAAAGTCCCAAGTGTTTTCCAAGCAAAGACACTTGGCACTTGGGGGCTAATGCATGTTCAACGTTTCTATTTACCAATTTCCGGTTCATGGAAGCAAGCCGGAAGATAAGTCCCAAGTATTTTCCAAGCAAAGACACTTGGCACTTGGGGGCTAATGCGTATCGAAGGTTCTTATCTACAAATTACCGGTTTAATTGGCTAAGCCGGAACTTCAGTCTACAACATATTCAATCATAAGTTGTTGACTTGAGGGCTAGCATGGTAAAAGTAACTAGGCAGTAAGTAAGAGGACAGAAGGATAATACCTCAGATTTCTGCTGGATCTGGGTCACCATGGCAACCTCTGCGTCCTGGCTCTTGTGCACTTGGTTGATGTAGCCGGAGACGAGCTCTCCGATGCTCAGGTTGGCATAGTCAGTTAGATCCAGACTGACCCGGTGGGGCTGCAGTACTTCCCCCTTGGCAGAGCACTTGGCCAGTGCTATAGGCCTCCCCGGCTCAACAAATTCCGTCCGGGTGATTTCCACGTCCGGGTCATTTGTTGGCTGAGCCGAGCCGGAGGCCTCCGGGTCAGCAGAAGCTTCTACAGGTGCCTTGTCGATTGGAGCGGTGGCTTCGGGGGCGGAGGCAGCTGGCGGTTCTTGAACTGTCACCTCCGGGTCAGGCAAATCCGGCTCTCCGGCCGACTTGGTTTTCTTCGCCCTCTTGGTGAGCTTTGCCTGGGCACTGAAAGAAAACAACAAAGGTTAGTACAAAAAGTATGAGCAAAGATCAGAACAACATGAGATGGTTATCATTACCCGGGCACGGTCTTAAAAGTTGGCAGATTCGACTGCATAGAATCGCCGGAAGAAGGGGAAGTCTCTTGATAATTTGAGTCAGAGGAATTAAGCGGTTGGCGTATAACACCCACAAAAGGATGAAAAGGGTACAATTTTGTGGTCACCTCGGTCCAGCGTTTCCTTGATGCATCAGGTAACCCGGAGGAGAGGTCAGTGTCCTTGTTGGTCCGGGTATGCCGCCGGCTCTCATGAACCTGTCGCTTCAAAAGAAATTGAGGATCTTGGTAAGCTAAAGGATGGGAAAAGCTTACTTTCCGGGTTACTCTTCGGGTTTTTAGCCGTGGCAAGGGCTCCGAGTCGGAGGAAAGTGTTGTTACCTCTTCAACCACCGGGTTACTGGCTCCGGTGTCCTCCTGTTGATAAACAACATTGATAAGGCGGACAGAACTAAAGCAACAGGTATAACAGAAGCTTAAAGGTTTAGGAATTACCTCAGACTCGGAGCTGTCACTCAGCTGCAACAGCTCCGAAGCCGTGGGCCTACTTCCCTTCTTACGGGGAGCGGCTTTCTTGGCGGCTTTCTTCGCCTTTCTGGCCCTTTTGGCGGCGTCATGGTCATACTTGACCCGCCAGAACTTGTCATCAGCCTGAAAAATACAATGATGAATTCTTAAAACGGTTCAGATGAAAGTTATATGCAGAAGAAGATAAAATGTTAAGGTCAGCGGCTTACCGCTGGGGCTGGGTTGGTCTTGCAGAAGGGGGCTAACCTGGTCCTCCCGCAGTCTGCCAGGCTCTCGTTCAAAAGAGCCTTGGTCATATCTTCCGCGACGTCTTCAGGAAGATCGTTGCAGCTGTGTCTCTGAGGGTCATCCTTTCGGCCCGTGTACTCGCACATTAAGCCGGGGCGGCGGCTCAATGGGATCACCCGCCACGATATCCAGACCCGGACCAGATCGATTCCATTCAGACCATTGCCCAGGAGAGCCTTGATCTTGTTGATGGTGGGGAGCAGAGGTTGGCGCTCCGCTTGAGTCAGCTTGTCTGACAGTGGGTGAGTCGGCTCCAGACGCGAGGGGCGAAAGCCGGGCAACGGACTCTCGTCAGCCGACGACGTGTCTTGGCAGTAAAACCACGTCAGATTCCAGTCCTTGGGGTGGCTGGGCGGTTCTGCGTAAGGGAAAAGGCAGTCCCTACGCCGCTGGATGGAGATGCCACCTAACTCCAGACTTGGCCCATTGGCGCACTCATTCTGACGGTTCAAGTAAAAAAGCTCTCTGAAGAGCAGCAGACTAGGTTCTTCTCCAAGGTAAACCTTGCATAATACTTGGAAGTTGCAGATGTTGGACACTGAGTTGGGTCCTATGTCCTGAGGCCGCAAGTCGAAGAAGTTTAGAACGTCTCTAAAAAACTTTGAGCCGGGCGGTGCGAAGCCCCGGCTCATGTGATCCGCAAAAATCACTACCTCCCCGTCCTTTGGCTGTGGTCTCTCTTCTGACGGGTCGGGGGCACGGTAGGACATGACGTCCTTGTTGGGCAGATATCCAGACTTAACAAAATCTGCTAGTGTCTCACTGGTGACATTGGACCTCATCCAGTTGCAAGTGATGGAGGCTTTGGGAGCTTTGGGAGGCATGGTGAAAGTCGGCAGTCTATGACAAAAAGGAAAACGTCCGGATCAATTATAAGCCGGAGGAAATCTACAGTTCAAAGTCAAGGTGGCGGCTTGTGAAGGGGACTAATGGTATATACCTAAGCACAGCGGGTTATTTAAGCCGCAGGGGTATTAAAGAGTAATTTGATTGTCTACGGCCTTATCACAACTAAGCTGGAGGATTCTACGGAGCATGGTTTTCTTTAAGCCGGAGGATTCTACGGAGCATGGTTTTCTTTAAGCCGGAAGGTTCTACGGTGTGTGGTTTCTTTAAAGCCGGAAATGTAAACCGCCGTGGTTCAATGGTCGCAGTTTTTTACTAAGTGTGGTAAAACAGGTTTCACACATTGCGGTAAAAAATTTGGATCAAAATGGTCGGGCGAAAGAAAAGTTTCTAGACCTAGAAACAGAAGTGAAGGAGTTCTTGGGCTCGAACAAGGCTCTTATGCAGTAAAAAGAGGGCTGCTTGCATGTAAAATGGGTGCTAAACAGTCACCGCAATAGTTCTATGCAGGTCTAAGATCAAAAGGAGGCAGTAAAAATCAAATCTACTGAGGCCCGCGATGAACTACGAGGAACACGGATGAACTACTCGAACCCTACTGCAGATCTGTTCTACAGGGCAGAAGAAACTTACAGGGGCTGGTGAGTCGCGGAGGTCGTCGCGTTTATCTGGTCAAATCAGGGTGATGCAGCGGCCTGAGTTGGTGACGACGAGAAGACCCGCGGCGGCGGCAGCAGCAGAGCTTGAGCAGGGGAGCAGTGGCGCGAGGAAGAAGACGGAGAAGAGAGAAGTGGCTGAAAGCCCGTCGGGCCGGCCTATTTATCAGGGAGAGCTCATAAGTGGGCGCGAGAATCAAGGAGACCACGGCGTGGTTATCTCCTCACGAAACGCCTCGATTTTCGGGATGACAGTAAATGTAAAGATCCGTTGCGGATCTGGCGGAGTAAAAAACGGGCTTAATGGAAGATGACGTCACGGCGGATTATCCGGAGTCCAGAGGATGACGTCACGCCGGGTTACGGTCTTCACACAATTGTAAGCCTGCGATTTTCTGTCGAAGGAATCGAAGATTGACATGAGCCGGCTCAAATCAATCTGGGGCCTAATGTTGAGGATATAGACCTTAGAGTCACCCGCCAGGAGGGGCCGGGTTACTCATATGGTCGTTGCCAGAAGCCCGGAGCCAAGCTTGAAGACGATGGACCAGAGATGGGCTTAAGACCCGGATATGGCTTAAGGCCCGTAGTTACAATCATTATTATGGTAGAACTTGTAGTGTAAGGCAAGAATAGTTGAGAGTCCGAGCCGGACACTCTTATGAGCCGGCCGGGACTCTGAGAGCTGCTGGGCATCAGCCTCCCTATATAAAGGGATGACCCAGCAGCGGTTTAGGGGGGAGGACGATCTTGTTGAGAGCCAGGCATAGCAGTTAAGCTCCCTGGTCATCGAAACCCTAATCAATACCACCGCAAACTGGACGTAGGCTTTCACCTTCACCGTAAGGGGTCGAACCAGTATAAACCCTCGTGTTCCTTGTCCCGCTTAACCCCTTCAAGCTTCCTAGCAGCGATGGCTCCACGACTAAGTCCTAGCTCGAGGACATCTGCCGTGACAATTCCACGACAGAAGGTGACTTGGTGCTCCGGCTCATCCAGGATCAAACAGATGGACACAAGTTATCCCCACCTTTGGAAGGGCCCTTTGTGGTCAGCAAGAACTTGCACAACGGGTCATACTACCTCATCGATGTTCGAGAGCACAAAGATTCACGTAAGTCGGAGGAGGAGACCCGCCGGCCGTGGAATATAGCTCAGCTTCGGCTCTCATAATGTACATACTTCCTTGACAATGTATATAGTATGATAAATAATAAAGCAGGACCTCTGTCCTTTTCCCCTCAAAGGTAACAGGTGTCATTGTTATTTCCGTTATGATCTCACATGGTCACTTGGGGGCTGATCCGGCTTACGATCGTATTCAAATCTAGCCGTTAAAAATTATGATCACTAGGGGGCTTCCTGTTCAAACATAGGTCGTATTCGAACCAAAGAGAACATCGCTGTCGATACCCTCTTGATCGGCACACTGCCGAGCTCATTGGGGAGTTTTCTTGGTCATATTTGAACCATAGCTCAACCCCCTTTTGAGAACCGACGTGGATCGTATTTGAATCAACGTCGTTAAACAACTCTCAAGGTCATTTGGGGGCTTCCTGTTCAAACATAGGTCGTATTCGAAGCAAAGAGAACATAGCTGTCGGTACCCTCTTGATCGGCAACGCCAAAGCCACTGGGGGCTATATGATCGTATTCGAATCTTAGCTTAACCCCTTTGGGACGGTTTTCTGGTCGTATTCAAACCAGAGGCCTTAAGGTTTTTTGAAATTTCTTCTTGCAAACAATTTTTTGGCTTTTACTTGACGTTCTTTTTTATCATATCTAAAGTGTTCACGGGTGGTTTTTATTCCACCGGCTTAACCTTGATCAATAACATTGATAGCACATAATAAATATCATATGTGCTGGTAAACCAGGGTTGGTTTCTCAACCTCATTGTTCGGATCGCATAAACCGGCAGCATAATCGAAGGATCACAGGCGGTAAGCCGCCAAGGTACTTGTGATTTGTTCTATATGCAGGACAATTAAAGCAAGGAAAGCAGAGGATCAGTATAATACGGGATGGCGGCTTAAGAAGTGTTGAGCGCCACACAAATGCGCAATGGCACGACAAAATTAAGTATTTTCCTACTCTATTACATGACTCCCCGAGTCCAAAAAGTGAGGCATTGTTTTTTATCAAGACATAACCATGAGCCGCCTGAGGGATCAAAGGTGTTGTTGGGCTGAAGCTTCCGGTTCATCCCTTTCCGCTCCTTCGGCTGTTTCCCTATCCTGGAAGGTTGATGATTTCCAGTCAATGCCACTCAAGGCTTCAAATTCAGCTTCATCATCAATTAACTCGGCCGGGTCAACTTCAGGGGCGAAGGTATGCTTACGAGTTGGAGGGATCAGGCTGATTGCTTCATAACGCGGGGTTGGAATTCTCTGATTCTCGGCATCATAACCCGGTTGATACTTGGTGAGATCTGTATCGTTGCCAATCAGAGTGGCCACAGGCCGTATGTCCTTCACGCAAGCGGCGAAGTCCTTCTGATCAAATGGAGTGCCGTCCTCCTTCAAGCTGGGATACCCAAGGGCGATGTCGGCCGGGTCTAGCTCCGGTAGCCACGCCTTGGCCCGGCTTAATGCAGCTATGGCTCCGGCTCTTGCAGAAGCTCGTCTCAGTTCTTGGAATCGTTGAGGTAGCACGGCAAGCCGCCTTACCACGTCCGCCAGATGAGTGGGAACTTCATTTGATAGAGCCACGACAGCTGAAGCATGTTGTGACCCGGTGTAGAGTTGTTCCACCAGGGTATAAATGGCCTTCAGCTTTGTCAGCATGCTCTGGTTGAGATTGGAACTCCTGGGGCCTGCATTGCAAAGTCAGGTGAGCTAATGACAATTGAGATACTTGTTGAAAAAGAGTTCTTACGTCAGATCTGAATTTGAGATGAATTTGAGAATAACTCCAGAAAAAAATTAGAAGAGTCAGGTAAGATCCTGGGAAAAGAACTGTGGTTTAAGGCCCACTCAAAAGAAACACCGTTGAAATGATTACTTGAAAAGGAGATTGCACCGGTTGAATTAAATGGCTTGAATGAGGTAACAACCTCGAAATAGTTAGAATTGATGCGGAGTGGAAACACGAATCTTCAGAGATATCTTCAGCACTCCGGAACAATTGAATAGCAAGCGGGGAATGATTAAGAGATGCACCGACATGAGAAAGCATTTGAAACGAGGAAAATAATACGATCAACACTGAAAGCTTGACTTGAGTCCACCGGAGAAGAAAAAGAACGAAGAATAATAAACTTGAAGAGCATCTTCATGAGAACCACCAGGTAAGAACAATGATTGAAAAGAATGAAGGGACTTAACGTGAATAAAATGGATACTTGGTTAAGACATCTGATTCCTTGAAGGAAAAGGGTGGGAGGGTGGGAAAAAACAAAGGCACCTTGGGACGGATGAAACAAACACCGTTGAGAAAACTTAGAGTTGATCTTGCGGATGTTGAAAATGATCGGATCCACTTGAAGAGAAACACGCCGGTTGGAAAAGAATTAACATGACAACCTCGATGATCAAGAAGGATTAGTATTCACATAGCAATATGAGAACACTGTTTAGGAAAGGTATGGAATCAACACTTGACATTGAAGCAACTCAAATACCACAACTTAAAACAAAACAAAGGATTTGGCTTGCGGAATAAGCCGGAACAAACATATGATAGAGATTTCGTCCGAAGTTTTCGTGGTGGGGCCCACACGGGCTCAATCATACAGCACCATCATGTACAAGGCAGTGCACATGACATACGAAGCGTCCCCGAGTCGGCATAGCCAAGGACTCTTTAAGACACTACGAGACCACTGTAAAACAAACCGTGGAAAGGCGGACCACTAGACGTCGAACCCCAATCTCATATCATGCGTCTGTCGGAAAGATATCCTAGGAGCTACTTGAATTCCCACTTATAAACTCCCGAAACTTTCTAGTTATGCAATCTGGTGTTGGGATACAGGGGACACAAAATATATCACCCAAACTAGCAATCCCTAGATCCAGCTGTATCCATCCGTCAACACATAACCAAGAAACCTTTGGAAATCGTGTACCTCAACCTTCGAAAAGCATCCGTTATACGAGTTATGGCAATACTCCCGAACTCCCACCCGGTACTGGGTGGCGTCCAGGTGATCTCACCAACAACTGCATAAAAGAGATTTCGATGTCGGCGAAACTCAGGTATTCCAGAACTGCAACGATAAAATTGTGACGACAACACCTCGGAGCTCAACTCCCCGGGACACTGCCACAACCCCTAAATGTCAGGAGGCACCAAGAACAATGTTCTCGTCACAAAACCATCGGAATGATTCTAAGATACCCGCGTGATCCTAAATTTTTTTTAGTGAAATTTGAGGAGAGAAGAGTCAAAACTTCTACGTCAGGAGGCCTCACCAGAGCGACGAAGGGACTGAGGAGTAAAAAGAATCCTACTCTCCGATATATATAATCCTAAGACTCAAAACATTTTTGTTCTAGACTCAACAATGCCAGCGATTCGATCAAGCAGGGGGCTCCTAAGTCGGGGATGGCTCTGATTACCAACTTATAACGCCCACGATGCGGCTATATCTCCCACGTGTCGAGGCACGACTTAGAGGCATAACCGCATTGTGGTTTTGTCGCAAGAAGGGTCATCTTCACACAATCCCATGTAATGAACAAGAAAGGGATAAAGAGTTGGCTTACAATCGCCACTTCACACAATACATAAATAAATCATACATCAATCAGAGTACACACATAGGTCCGACTACGGAACCAAAATAAAAGAAGACAACCCCAAATACTAGATCCTCGATCGTCCCAACTGGGCACCACTACTGATCAACATGAAAAGAAACAACACAACGAGCAAGATCTTCATCGAGCTCCCACTTGAGCTCAGCTGCGTCACCTGCACTGGTACCCTCGACACCTGCAACTGTTTTGGAAGTATCTGTGAGTCACGAGGACTCAGCAATCTCACACCCGCGAGATCAAGACTATTTAAGCTTCTAGGAAAGGATGGGGTAATGAGGTGGAGCTGCAGCAAGCACTAAGCATATATGGTGGCTAACATACGCAAATAAGAGCGAGAAGAGGAGCAACGGAACGGTCGTCAACTAGTAATGATCAAGAAGTGATCCTGAACTCCTACTTACGTCAAACATAACCCAAAAGCCGTGTTCACTTCCCAGACTCCGCCGAAAAGAGACCATCACGGCTACACACGCGGTTGATGCGTTTTAATTAAGTCGAGTGTCAAGTTCTCTACAACCGGATATTAACAAATTCCCATCTGCCACATAACTGCGGGCACGGCTCTCGAAAGTTTATACCCTGCAGGGGTGTCCAAACTTAGCCCATTATAAGCTCTCACGGTCAATGAAGGATAAACCTTCTCCTGGGAAGACCCGATCAGTCTCGGAATCCCGGTTACAAGACATTTCGACAATGGTAAAACAAAACCAGCAAAGCCGCCCGATGTGCCGACAATCCCGATAGGAGCTGCACATATCTCGTTCTCAGGGCGACACCGGATGAGACATCCTACGAGTAAAACCAGACCTCGAGTTTCCACGAGGGGGCCCCGCAGTCTACTCAGTTCAGACCAGCACTTAGAGAAGCACTGGCCCGGGGGGGTTAAAATAAAGATGACCCTCGGGATGCGCGACTCCCAAGGGGAAAAAGGCTAGGTGAGGCAAATGTAAAACCAAGGTTGGCCTTGCTGGAAGAGTTTTATTCAAAGCGAACTGTCAAGGGGGTCCCATAAATCACCCAACCGCGTTAGGAACGCAAAATCAAGGAACATAACACCGGTATGACAAAAACTAGGGCGGCAAGAGTGGAACAAAACACCAGGCATAAGGCCGAGCCTTCCACCCTTTACCAAATATATAGATGCATTAATAATATAAGAGATATTGTGATATCCCAACATAAACATAATCCAACATGGAGCGATCTTCATCTTCACCTGCAGCTAGCAACGCTATAAGAGGGGCTGAGCAAAGCGGTAACATAGCCAAACAACGGTTTGCTAGGAAGGGTGACAAAGGTTAGAGGTTCATGGCAGTTTGGGAGGCTTGAAGAGCAAGTGAATAGGTAGCGCAGCATAGCAATAGAGCGAACAACTAGCAAGCAAAGATAGAAGTGATTTCGAGGGTATGGTCATCTTGCCTGAAATCCCGCTGGGAAGAAGAACGAGTCCATGAAGAAGACAAACGGACGTAGTCGAACGAATCCTCACAACTCCGGAACGAAACCGAAGCTAACGAGGGAAGCAACCCGGAAAGAAACAAACAACATAGTAAACACACAATCATAAACATGGCATGATGCACAGTCAAGTATGATGCATGTCCGGTTTAAATGAGGCATGGCATGGGAAAATGCAACAAACAATACTACAAATTAAGTGGAGCTCAATATGCAACGAGTTGCATATTGACGAAACACCACATCAATTATTTAGTTCTCTCCCGTTTATGTACCCAACAATATTAAATGTTGATTAACATGGCAAGAGGTGAAGCATAAATAAACTAACTATCTAGGCAATTTAAATGAGGCCGGAACAACAAGCAACAATTCCGATAAATCCTCAGTCAATTAGCAATTTAATACAAACACAATTTTAAACATTTAAATGTTGTTATCATGATGCGGATGACAATGCAAGTTTTAAGCAATTTTATGAAAATGTTGACATGAGCATGTAATGAAGCATTTGTCACCGTGGTGGAAGAAAAGGGTGCCACGGCAACGAAACCGAAAATGATGCCACGGCAACCTTCTGATGATCCGATAACTCATTGAGATACCGGTGCAAAAGAGCAAGTGTGCGGATGTGCGAAACATGCAAAAGATGGTGGGGTGATCCCGATTACCGGGTGTCCCACATGTCGGTGGCATGGAAACAAGGAAGGCGCAAGCGACAACTGGGACACGGTGCAAACGCGAGCATCTCAAACAACAAAGCATTCGCTCCACGGACGTCGTCTCGGGTTATACCTTCGAAGCGTGCCTTTTCGGAGCGGATCGGGTTCGTAGTGGAAGTAGTTGTACACGTTCGTCGTGGGAATAAGTCGTTCATGTCGCGACGGTAGTTGTACACGGGTCGTAGACGTCCGGTGCGGTACTTGGTGAACCGAAGGTGTACTTGGCGATCGACGGACGTCGTGGTACTTGTTGGTCCGGGTCTTGCAAATCCAAAGTGCTCATGTGCGGGGACGGCTCGGTCATTCAACAAAGAGGCCGTGTAGACGAACCGAAGTGACAGTAGCCGAGATACACGGCCATGACAGTTTTTGAGACTTGGAGTCTCATGTAGACGAACTTGAGGATGTTTCGGTGCGGCACTTGGCGAACCAAAACAAAGCAGCACCAAACGGTCTTCGAGGGACTTGGCGTGGCTCAACGGGAGCTAGGCAGGGATGCGCTGGTCCCAGCGAGCGAAGCAGAGGGCGGGGTCGACGGAGGTGATGCAGGGGGCGCGGTTCAGGCGAAGCGGAGGCAGCGGCGGCGAGGCTTGGGGCTG
The DNA here is from genome assembly GCF_018294505.1 of Triticum aestivum. NCBI lineage: Eukaryota > Viridiplantae > Streptophyta > Magnoliopsida > Poales > Poaceae > Triticum > Triticum aestivum. The sequence continues at coordinate 142,679,623 of NC_057796.1, read as the reverse complement.
GCGACGAGGATCCGGGCGAGGACAACGTCCAGCAGAGGCCAGCGGCGGCGCACGTCCATGGCCCGCGCGAGGACGAGCAGGAGGTCGAGGAGGGCAGCAGAGGCGACGGGCGAGGAAGCAGAGGGGAGGCGTCGCGTGAAGGAGAGTCGACGGGGCGGCGCTCGCCGGAGTCGGGGCCGAAAGGAACGGATCGAGGGGCTCCTCCCCTGGCGATGGAGCTGACGAGGCGGTGGCGCCGTGTAGACGAGGAGGCGGGCGAGGAGGTCCTGGCACGGTGGCGAGCTTGACGAGGCCGAGGCTGCGAGGCGGGGCGCGGCGGCCATGGAGGTGGGGCGCAGCACGGCTGCAAGACGGCGGCGGCTGCAGGGCGCCGGCGGTGGGTGTGGGTGGCGACACCATGGGAGCGAGGAGGAGGTCGGGTGCGAGGCCATGGGGATCAGCACGAGGAAGAGAGCGAGAGGAGGGAGAGATGGGGATCGGGCGCGAGGCCCCTGCGTGCGTGGGTGGTGGCGGCGGAAGGGAACGAGGAGGAGGGGTCAAGGGATCGAGAGAGAGCAGGGGACCGGCTAGGGTTAGGATGGGTTTTAGTGGGCTGCGGCTACAGGAGGCCCAAGTGGCCGGCTGGGGGTCTCTCTCTTCTCTCTCCCTTATTTCTTTTTAGAAGAAAAATATTAGAGAGAAAAAAAGAAAGATAGGGTTAGGGAAAGAATTTGCGCATGCGGGTAATTTTCCCGGACTCACAAAAATGTGCTTGTTCCGAGAAAATAGAAAATGCCATGATTAAAAGATTTAAATTCAAACTCATTTGATTTGAATTCAAATGATTTGAATAGGAAGTGAGGGTTGGGAAGGTCCAAAAATGTTCGGATTTTTGGTGGAGCTCCAGAATATGATGAAAAATATATGGCGAGGTTGGAGACCAAGAATTAAGATAACAAAGGCATTGGGATATTTGCAAGTGTGTTATGGTGAACTCCAATTAATGGAATATTTCAATATAGCTCCCTAATAATATTGGGAGGATATATGTTATAAAGAGAAATCACCATGTGCATTTCCCTCGATTTAAATGGATCGAAGATCCATGCAATTTACTTAGTTGAGTTTTTAAAAATTAATGACATGATGGCATGATGGCATGATGCAATGAAAAATAAAAGAGCAAGCACAAAAGAAACACATGGTGATCACGAAAAATATGGAAGTCTTCTGAAGCGTCGGTCTCGGGGCGTTACAAGTATCCTCCTGCTGATAATCAGTGTCAATAAGATGGTTAAAAAAGGAACCTAAAGAGTCAAGAGCTACCTCTGACTCGGAGGTATCGTCCAGATGAAACATATCCGAGGCGCTAGGCTCGCTTCCCTTCTTACGGGGAGCGGCTTTCTTAGCTTTTCTGGCTCTCTTTGTAGCCTCATGGTCATACTTGACCTTCCAAAATTTGTCATCAGCCTGCAAATTGCAACAAAGGTTTTTGAGTAAAGACAACATTATCAAGGTGAGAAGTAAAATGCTCAAGTCAATGGCTTACCGCTGGAGCTGGGTTAGCTTTGCAGAAAGGGCTTAAGCCCACTTTCCCGCAATCGGCCAGGCTTTCGTTCAGAAGAGACTTGGTCATGTCATCAACAACGTCTTCGGGTAAGTCGTCGGGACTGTGCCGTAGAGGATCATTGTTCAGGCCAGTGTAATCGCACATCAAGCCGGGGCAGCGGCTTAAGGGGATAACCCGCCAGGCAATCCAAACCCGGACCAGATCAATGCCATTTAGGCCGTTCCCCAGAAGAGCTTTGATCTTGTTGATGGTGGGAGCAAGTGGTTGACGTTCAGCTAGAGATAATTTATCTGGCAAGGGGTGATTTGACTCCAGTCGCAGGGCGCGAAAGCCGGGCAGAGGGTTCTCATCAGCCGAAGAAGTATCTTGACAGTAGAACCATGTCTGGTTCCAATCTTTAGGGTGACTTGGCGGCTCAGCATAAGGGAAGAGATAATCTCTCCGTCGTTGGATTGAGATTCCGCCGAGTTCCAAGCTGGGCCCATTGGCACATTCGTTTTGGCGGTTTAGATAAAATAACTCTCTAAAGAGTAATAAGCTAGGTTCTTCTCCAAGGTACACCTCACAGAACACTTGGAAATTGCAGATATTTGACACGGAATTGGGTCCGATGTCTTGAGGTCGCAGGTCAAAAAAGTGCAGGACGTCTCTAAAAAATTTTGAGCCGGGTGGAGCAAAGCCCCGGTTCATGTGATCAGTAAAGATGACAACTTCCCCATCCTTGGGTTGAGGTTTTTCTTCTGACGGATCAGGAGCACGATAGGACATGACCTCTTTCTTCGGCAGATAACCAGTCTTTACAAAATCAGCTAAGATGCTATCAGTGACGGTGGATTTAACCCAGTTACATGTGATGGGTGCTTTGGGAGCCTTGGGCGGCATTATGAAGGATGGAAGCCTATAACAAAATAAAAATTTCCGGTTCAAATTTAAGCCGGAGAAAATACTTCAATTCATATTCAGGATGGCGGCTTACGAAGGGGCCTAATGATATATGGCTAATTGTGTCAGATTGTTTAAGCCGCCATGGGAAACAGTAGCAATTAGATTATTTAAATCCACTATGAGTGATTAGGATCATTCATTGAGCATTGCCTCGTTAAGCCGGCGGTAAGAGCCGTCATGGATAACGGATACAGTTTTTGCTTAAGTGTCGCACAAACAAGTTTCACAAGTTGCAGCTGTTATTTTGGATCAAATGGTTGTTCAGAAAAGAAGATATTCTAGACCTAAAAACAGGTACAGATGAGTTCGTGAGTTCTAGTGAGGCCTCTGCACGAAGGAAAGGGATCTGCCAGTATTAAAAATGGACGCGAAATAACTACCGCATAAGTTTCCATATTACTTTTGGATCAAATAAGGCCGCAGTGGAAGAACTACGAAGAAACCGTGATGAACCACGAAGAACAGGGAAGAACTTGGAAACCCTAGTGCAGATCTGACGTTCGAGAAGGAGGAGACTTACGGCTGCAGATTCACTGCGGAGAATCGCCGTTGTTCTCTGGTCGATTCAGGTTGATGCAGCGGCCAAGATCGACGAAGATGAGGTGCTCTATTACGGCGGCGGCGGCGGAGCTCGAGCGGCAGCAAGGTCGAGAGCGGAGGAAGACGATAGGAAGGGGGAGAATGAGAAAAGACCTGGTCGTGCTTATTTATAAGGGAGGACTGATAAGTGGGCGCGAAAAACGAGGAGGCCGAAAACTTGATTACCCAGCGGCTCCGACGCCTCGATTTTTGGGATGGTTATTAAGATAAAGATCCGTTGGGATAGGACAGAGTAAAAAAATGAATTTAATGGAAGATGACGTCATGGCGGGTTATCAGGAATCCAGAAGATGACGTCACGGCGGTTCATAACTTTTGCATAGACAGAAGCCAGAAGTTTTCGTCTTAAGGTATTGAAGATCGACATGAACCAGTTCAAATCAATCTGGGGCCTAATGTTGGGGATATAACTACTGGCGTAACCCGCCCAGGAGGGGCCGGGTTACGTTATGGTAATTCATCATATGAAGCCCAATATCAAAGCTTGAAGATGGCGATTCAATAAAGGGCCTAAAGCCCGTAGGTGATTTAAGGCCCGTAGTGATAAACCGCCGTAATGGCGTGACTTGTGTTGTAAGGCAAGACTAACTAGTTACCGAGCCGGATACTGTTTATAAGCCGGTCGGGACTTTGTAGGCCGCGGGGCGTCAGCCCGTGTATATAAGGGGATGACCCGCCGGCGGCTCAAGAGAGAGAACATCAAATCGGTAGCCAGGCATAGCGGATTCGCTCCCTGGTCATCGAAACCCTAGTAATTCCACCTCATCTGGAGTAGGTTTTTACCTTCACCGTAAGGGGTCGAACCAGTATAACCCTCGTGTCCTTTGTCCCGCTTTAACCCCTTTAAGCTTCCTAGTTGCGATGGCTCCACGACTAAGCCCTTTCACAAGGGCATCTGCCGTGACTATTCCACGACACGTTACCTACCACTTGCTTATCAAGCGTCCCAAATTGCCATGTCAGCCTCTAACCTTTTTCACCCTTCCTAGCAAACCGTTGTTTGGCTATGTTACCGCTTTGCTCAGCCCCTCTTATAGCGCTGCTAGTTGTAGGTAAAGATGAAGATTGCTCCATGTTGGATTATGTTTATGTTGGGATATCACAATATCTCTTATTTAATTAATGCATCTATATACTTGGTAAAGGGTGGAAGGCTCGGCCTTATGCCTGGTGTTTTGTTCCACTCTTGCTGCCCTAGTTTCCGTCATACCGGTGTTATGTTCCTTGATTTTGCGTCCCTTACGCGGTTGGGTGATTTATGGGACCCCCTTGACAGTTCGCTTTAAATAAAACTCCTCCAGCAAGGCCCAACCTTGGTCTTACATTTGCCTCACCTAGCCTTTTTCCCTTGGGAGTCGCGCATCCCGAGGGTCATCTTTATTTAACCCCCCCCCCCGGCCAGTGCTTGTCTAAGTGTTGGTCCAAACTACAGCACCGTGCGGGACCATCCCTTGGCAACTTGGGTTACGTCGGTACCTGTACGCTTCGCTTATCCGGTGTGTCCTGAGAACGAGATACGTGCGACTCCTATCGGGATTGTCGACACATCGGGCGGCTTTGCTGGTCTTGTTTTACCATTGTCGAAATGTCTTGTAAACCGGGATTCCGAGACTGATCGGGTCTTGCCGGGAGAAGGAATATCCTTCGTTGACCGTGAGAGCTTATAATGGGCTAAGTTGGGACACCCCTGCACGGTATAAACTTTCGAGAGCCGTGCCCGCGGTTATGTGGCAGATGGGAATTTGCTAATGTCCGGTTGTAGAGAACTTGACACTTGACTTAAATAAAACGCATCAACCGCGTGTGTAACCGTGATGGTCTCTTCTCGGCGGAGTCCAGGAAGTGAACACGGTTTATGGGTTATGTTTGACGTAAGTAGGAGTTCGGGATCACTTCTTGATCATTGCTAGTTTCACGACCGTTCCTTTGCTTCTCTTCTCGCTCTTATTTGCGTATGTTAGCCACCATACTTGCTTAGTCGCTGCTGCAACCTCACCACCTTATCCATTCCTTTCCCATTAAGCTTTGCTAGTCTTGATACCCATGGTAATGGGATTGCTGAGTCCTCGTGGCTCACAGATTACTACAACAACAGTTGCAGGTACAGGTTATGCGATGATCATGACGTGAGAGCGATGTTACTTGTTTTGGACTTCTTCTTCTGCTTCTTCTTCGATCAGGGGATAGGTTCCAGGTCGGCAGCCTGGGCTAGCAGGGTGGATGTCGTTTGAGTTTCTGGTTGTGTTTCATCCGTAGTCGGATGTTGATCTTATGTATGATGTATTGATGTACTCTTGTGGCATTGTATGCCTCTTGTATGTATCCCCATCTATTATGTAAAGTTGATGTAATGATATCCACCTTGCAAAAGCGTCTCCAAGATGCACTTCTATCCTTGGTGGGACCTTCGAGTTCCTTTAGGATAGGGTCGCATCTTGGACGTGACATTAGTGTGGCAGCGGGCGTGGCTCTCACTGCCCGTGCATAAGTAAAGGGGTAAAAAAGGAGAGCCCCTACTTTTGTGCACCGACAGTTCATGCGCCTTGCGTGCACCTCTTCTCTTCGTGCACGTCCCCACCTACGTGGGTGTGTTTGAGAGAGATACAAACCTAGACAGATGGCGTGTGCATTCGTGAGTGTTTTTTGTTGGGGGTGTGTGATTTCATGAATGTATTTGTGGGAATATGTGGCGATGATATCTCAAACAAAATTTTGACACAAGCAATGTGTGTGAAATAGAGGCCTATCTATATCATATATAGAGGGGGTGATCCACGAGAAGAGAGGGAGGGGTCATAGATATCGATAGAGTCGAAGAGAGGATAAAGTGGGTGGGTGCAAGATCGATGAAGAGAGCCATTGAAATTGTGTGTGTGCAAGTCAAAGATATAGGGCGACTGACCTACCGGAACATCAGAGGACACGGGGCAGTTTTGTGTGTGGCAGGGAGAAATGACTAGAGCACTCGATGTATCGGTGTGTGTGTGGGGGGGAGGGAGGAGGCAGAGACCTAACTAGAGAGGTAGATTGACCCAGCTATGTCCTGAGGGAGATCGGTCGACATCCATACATAAGTGAAGGACGGGAAATAGGTTGAGATAGAGAGAGAGAGAGAGAGAGAGAGAGAGAGAGAGAGAGGTAGAGTGCTGGATGGGTGATGGAGTTGCTTCTCGAAGATGGCGGGAGAGGCCTACTAGAGAAACTGAGGGTAGAACTGCAATATTAACAATAAGAGTGGGGATGTGTTTCTGTGTGTGCGTGTGCATGATACATGTGTCGGGACGCATGCATGGATGATGATGGGGGACCATGTGTTTTGTAAGCAGACCTAACTGATGGAAATATGCCCTAGAACCAATAATAAAGTTGTTATTTATATTTCCTTATATCATGATAAATTTTTATTATTCATGCTAGAATTGTATTAACCGGAAACTTAGTACATGTGTGAATAGATAGACAAAACAAAGTATCCCTAGTATGCCTCTACTTGACTAGCTCGTTAATCAAAGATGGTTAAGTTTCCAGACCATAGACATGTGTTGTCATTTGATGAATGGGGTCACATCATTAGGAGAATGATGTGATGGACAAGACCCATCCGTTAGCTTAGCATAATGATTGTTAAGTTTTATTGATATTGCTTTCTTCATGACTTATACATATTCCTTTGACTATGAGACTATGCAACTCCCGAATACCGAAGGAACACCTTGTGTGCTATCAAATGTCACAACGTAACTGGGTGATTATAAATATGCTCTATAGGTGTCTCCGAAGGTGTTTGTTGGTTTGGCATAGATCGAGATTAGGATTTGTCACTCCGAGTATCGGAGAGGTATCTCTGTGATACAAACATGGATGTGCCTGACTACAAGTTTATACTCCATGGAAATGTTAGCTGGAAAGAATTGCTGAGTCGAATGAAACATTTGAAGTTTACAAAGGTGAATGCTAAACTTAAGCATTTGATAAAATCTTGGCATTGTTTCTTTGTACTGGCCAATTTTCTTTTGTGTGATGACCAGCTAGAGTCGAGGATGACTCCTTTTCAAGAGAGGGAGGATGATAAGGACATGAAAACCATTCAAACCTTAGAGTCGAGGACGACTCCTTTTCAAGAGCGGAAGGATGATGAGGACATCTCAGCCATGGATACCACACCAACAATCATCAACGGTCCAATCACAAGAAGTCGCACAATGCAAATACATGATCAGGTGGATGCTAAATTAAGTTTATCATTTGACCTTGAAAACATGGTTGTGCCTTCACATCCTTTGTTGTTTGTTGAACTTAGGTGCAATATCAAACAAGGCCAAAGACATTTCAGTCCGTGCAAAACAATGTTTTATGGCCAAGAAACAATGTTCAGAGTTCATGAAGAAATAAGTTGTCTGCTAAAGAAACATTGTTTTGCATGAGTATCCCAACTTTAAAAAGGTTCCCAGAACTCGAGTTTGCTGCTAAAGGAAACATTGGTCGACTCCAGTGAACAATGTTTGGTCGGGAACTGCCAACCACCTCCAACAAGAGGTTTCCAGAAGCTACTTCATTATGTCTTGAAGCCATTTAGTCAAACCAAAGCTGGTCCTCTTTCACACCTAAGCTGGTTCCCAAAGTTAGTTTGATTTCACACCTATCCAGGGGGGTTGTCCTAGTTATAAATAGGCTATCTCTTCCCTTCTTTTGGGACTTTTGTCATTTCTATCAAATACCAAAGACATAGACTCCTCCTGAGATTGGAGAGCTCTTGTTATCCTTATTCTCGTGATTCCTTGAGAAATTGCTCCTAATTCGTGCTCCACGACTAGATCGTGTTGTGTGGATTAGAGTTTGTGGTTTCCCTTGCGGATTGCACCTATCCTGTGCTCAACGACTTGAGCGTGGTTGTGTGGGATAGTATTGCGGGTTGTGGATCGGCGAATGTTCAGATTGCAAGCTTCGGTGAGCCTCCTCCTTGTCGGGTCATAATCTCTTATTTTCCATTTTTCGGCTTCTTGCAGCTAGTTATCCCCATCCATTTATCGATCCTACGCCGTGAAGATCGGACCTCCCCTTGTACTCCCTCTTCTCCGAAGATGGTGGCGTATCATCTGGTATTTAGAGCAAGGTTTACATGGTAGGATCTGCATCTTTGTTGCTAGATCTATCCTTTTTAGTTTGGTTTTCCCCGTCCTAGAGTCCAAAGCCAAAAAGCCACAAAAAATCCAAGCCTTTGTTGCTGAGATCTAGTTGTTTGCTTTCCTCTTTGCGTTTGCACCAAGTTCTATCCAAAGTTGCTACTGTTTTTCTTTGAGTCTTGTTGTTGGATCTATTGTGTTGCAAAAAAAGAGCAAAGAGAGAGAGAGAGAGAGAGAGAGAGAGAGAGAGAGAGAGTGGAAAAAAAGAAAAAAAAAGAGAAGAGAAAGTGTTGAGCAACTGTGCAATCATATTCAGTTTGGTGAGAAATTTCAGAAGTTGAAGTGGCAAGTGTTGCAGCTCAAACGTGGTGCAAGGATCTACAAATTTTTCTTGTTCATTTGGTTTGCATCGATGGGATCTCAGCACTAGCCCTCCCTTTTTACCCCACCCAGATCCACCTAGAAACCGTCAGCTTCCTTCCTTTCATTCGCCCGTCCACTCCTGATTTTTCTACTTCCGCACAGCCGCCAAGGAATCATTAGAATTTGGGTAAGCAAGAAGGTGAGCTGACTGTTTTCCACATATATTTTTCTTTCGTCCACTTGTTTCCATGAGTTAACATGACAGGATCCAACTCGAGTGTACATGGACATCAACTTGTGGAAGATGATCTCCCAAAAACTCGCGCAGCCCTTGGTGATATGATTGAGGAGAGTATAGTTGCAGCTATGCGAAGGATGTTCGGTGGTCGTCTTCTTATCACGGGTAATGGGGATCAACATCAACACAGCCCCGTTGTCTCGCTGGCCGCCGACAACCGAGAACGTCAAGGAAACGACGATCGCCATGTTGGTCGTGGAAGAGCGGCAGGAGCTATTGCCTACGGTGCCCCTGCTGTTGTGCTGAACGGAAGCGTGACGACTTTGCTGCCCCCCGTGAGGGTGGGCTGCATGGAGGAGAAGCTCGCGGGCGAGGCCATGACCCCCCGGGGGTTTGCTGCTAATCACCGGCGACGAGCGGCACATGATGGTGATGCCATCTTCCGTGAAGATCTCTCCGAGCATGGTGACGAAGATGAAGGCATGGAGGACTATGAACCCTACTCCCCGCCTCGCCATGGTGCTGTTTTGGTTGCAATGGTCATCATTACGACCGTCGTGATCAGGATGACCATGACAACCAAGAGAGAGTGAAGCTACATGTGCCATCATTCACAGGAAAAGAGGATCCAGATGCATATATTGAGTGGGAAGAGAAGTGTGATCAAATCTTTCGCATCCATGGTTTTTCTGAAGCCAAGAGAGTTGATCTTGCTGTTATGGAGTTCTCTGGTTATGCTCTTACATGGTGGAATCAGCTGCAAGACGATCGGTTGATGTCGGGCAATAATCTTATCCGCGGCTGGACTTTGATGAAGGAAGTCATGAGGCGCCGTTTTGTTCCATCATACTATGAGAACCAATTGTACAAGCGGTTGCAGGGGCTCACTCAAGGTTCCCGCACTATTGAGGATTACTATAAAGAGATGGAGGTGCTGCTAATTCGGACAAGAACCCGTGAAAGTGATGAGGCGAAGATGGCGAGATTTTTACATGGGCTGAATGATGAAATATCAGATTTTGTGGAGATGTTTCCTTATGATACATTACAAGATGTGGTACATCAAGCTATAAGAGTTGAGAAGAAGAATATGTGTAATGGTCATACTCGTGCTTTCCAAGGCCGCACCACCACATGCTCATGGCAGCGAGCACAACAGCCATATGGTTCTCAGTTTGAGGGTGTACCACCAAGGCACCCACATGCCTTGATAGCTTCCGCACTTGCTATTCGCAATTAAGATAAGAGGTCATCAGCTACAGCAGGAGTATCCTCTACTCCATCTCCAGAAAAGAGTTCTACATGCAGCAGCAACATTCAATGCCACAAGTGCAAAGGAAGAGGTCATATTTCTTTGAAATGTCCAAGCAAAAGAACTATGATCATCAATGAACGAGGTGAATGGGAGTCTGAAAGTGACCCTGAAGGTGGCAATGATGAAATGGAAGAGGAGCAAGGTTGGGAAGTAGGAGGAACTATTTTATCTCATGAGGAACTTGATGGAGAAGCTTTGGTTGTATGTCGTTCACTTAACGCCCAGGTTGTGGAGGAGGAAAAGGGGCAGCGGCATAATCTTTTCCACACCCGTTGCCTTATGAACTCAAAGATATGTCCAGTGATTGTTGATAGTGGCAGCTGCAACAATATTGCACGCACGGAGATGGTCGAGAAGCTTCAATTGCAAACAAAACGTCACCCACACCCATACCGTATGCAATGGTTGAATGATTGCGGCGCAATTAAGGTGATTAGCAGCGTGCAATACCAATTTCAGTAGGGACATATCAGGATGATGTTGAGTGTGATGTGGTGCCGATGCACGCTTGTTACTTGCTGCTTGGGCGACCATGGTTGCATGACCGTGATGTGCAAATTAGCAGGCGTGCGAATCGCTTATGTTTTGTCCATAGAGGAGAAAAGTTCACTTGGCTGCCCATGACACCCAAGGAAGTCTATCTTGATGAGATGAAATGGAAAGGAAAGAAAAAGGGAGAGAGTGATCATACACAAAGAGTGAGCCACCAACATAGTGAGGGAGTGTTTCCCTAGCCAAAAGCTCCACAACCAAATATGACCAAGCCCCAAGAAAAACAGCGATTAGTTATGATTGCTAGGAAAAGGGATATGCGGGAATTGAGAGAACCTAATGCTCCATTCTTTGTACCCATGTACAAGGAAACTTTATTGGCTGCTAACAACTTACCCTCAACTCTTCCTAGTGTTGTATTGGATCTTTTGCAGGAGTATGGGGATGTGCTTCACAAGGAGGTGCCACCCAGATTGCCGTTGAAGCGAGGCATTGAACACCAAATCGACTTGGTTCCAGGCGCCCCGCTTCCAAAAATTCCACATATTGAGAGTGCTAAGAGGGGTGAGTTGAGTGACTCCACCAAATGTGAGGAAGAATGTCCATTTTCCAAAAATCCACATATTGAGAATGATAAGAGAGGTGAGATGAGTGACTCCACCAGATGTGAGGAAGAGTGTTCACTTCCCAAAAGTCCACATAATCAGAGTGATAAGAGAGGTGAGGTGAGTGAGTCCACCAAATGTGAGGATTAGATTGTTCAAAATGAGATTAGAGAGATGGAATATCTCCACCCATGTATACCTCACATTTAGCGAGAGAGGATTAGTGAGTTGTGTGAGTCCACCAAATATGAGGGTGAGGTAATCCACCACAAGATTAGAGAAATGAGTGAACCACAACATATTATACCACACCATCAAAGTGAGAGGAGTAGCGACTTTTGTGAGTCCAACAAATCTGGGCTTGAGGTGTTTACACACAATATCATAGAGATGAGTGATCCACCAAATGAAAGGAGAGAAGACTATTCAACTACTAACCATTCACAAAGCTCTCTTTCTTTGAAGTATGTGCAGATGCAAAAAATCATACTTAGCTGCCCTGCTACAGCGATGGGAGGATGAGATCCATGAAAAATTCTGGCGCACGTGGAGCACCATGAAAGCAACATCATGTGGGGTACGTGATCTTCAAAAAGGCATGGAGGTACTCAGTGAGGTAAAAGAAAAGAGATCCTTCATCTTGAAGCACCCAGAGGCATGCACTTATGAACTCTTGAAGCATTGGCGCGATGAAATTAGAGAAAACATGATTGATATGTCATCCATCAAACAATATCCTTTTGGTAATCATAATGAAACCATCAAGGAGCCAATAAAACAAAAAACTGAATATGCTTATTCGACTTTTACTTGGCCAAGATATTTTGTATTGTCCTTGTGCTATTATTTTGTAGACCGACGGAAGTCAAGGGCGACTTTTCTTCAAGAGAGGGAGGATGATACAAACATGGATGTGCCTGATTACAAGTTTGTACTCCATGGAAATGTTAGCTGGAAAGAATTGCTGAGTCGAACAAAACATTTGAAGTTCGCAAAGGTGAAAGCTAAACTTAAGCATTTGATAAAATCTTGGCATTGTTTCTTTGTACTGGCCAATTTTCTTTTGTGTGATGACCAGCTAGAGTCGAGGACGACTCCTTTTCAAGAGAGGGAGGATGATAAGGACATGAAAACCATTCAAACCTTAGAGTCGAGGACGACACCTTTTCAAGAGGGGGAGGATGATGACGACATCCCAGCCATGGATACCACACCAACAATCATCAACGGTCCAATCACAAGAAGTTGCGCAATGTAAATACATGATCAGGTGAACGCTAACTTAAGTTTATCATTTAACCTTGAAAACATGGTTGTGCCTTCACCTCCTTTGTTGTAGGTTGAACTTAGGTGCAATATCAAAGAAGGCCAAACACATTTCAGTCCATGCAAAACAATGTTTTATGGCCAATTAACAACGTTCGGAGTTCATGAAGAAATAAGTTGTCTACTGAAGAAACATTGTTCCAATTCTGAAGAAACAATGTTTTGCACGAGTATCCCAACTTGCAAAAGGTTCCCAGAACTCAAGTTTGCTGCTGAAGGAAACATTTTTCGACTCCAGTGAACAATGTTTGGTCGGGAACTGCCAACCACCTCCAACAAGAGGTTTCGAGAAGCTACTTCATTATGTCTCGAAGCCATTTAATCAAACCAAAGCTGGTTCTCTTTCACACCTAAGCTGGTTCCCAAAGCTAGTTTGATTTCACACCTATCCAGGGGGGTTGTCCCGGTTATAAATAGGCTATCTCTTCCCTTCTTTTGGGACTTTTGCCATTTCTATCAATGACCAAAGACAAAGACTCCTCCTGAGATTGGAGAGCTCTTGTTATCCTTATTCTCGTGATTCCTTGAGAAATTGCTCCTAATTCGTGCTCCATGACTGGATCGTGTTGTGTGGATTAGATTTCATGGTTTCCCTTGCGGATTGCACCTATCCCGTGCTCCATGACTTGAGCGTGGTCGTGTGGGATAGTATTGCGGATTGTGGATCGGCGAATGTTCGGATTGCAAGCTTTGGTGAGCCTCCTCCTCTCTGGGTCATAATCTCTTATTTTCCATTTTCCGGCTGCATCCAGCTAGTTATCCCCATCCATTTATCTATCCTAAGTCGCGAAGATCAGACCTCCTCTTGTACTCCCTCTTCTCCGAAGACGGGGTCGCATCACTCTGGGCCCTCTCGGTAATGCACAACACTATAAGCCTTGCAAGCAATGTTATTGCGGTTTGACTGATAAAGATCTTCGTAGAATATGTAGGAACCAATACGAGCATCCAGGTTCCGCTGTTGGTTATTGATCGGAGATGTGTCTCGGTCATGTCTACATAGTTCTCGAACCGTAGGGTCCGCACGCTTAACGTTCGATGGCGATTTGTATTATGAGTTATGTGTTTTGGTGACCGAAGTTTGTTCGGAGTCCCGGATGAGATCACGGACATGACGAGGAGTCTCGAAATGGTCGAGAGGTAAAGATTGATATACTATACGATGATATTCGGACACCGGAATGGTTTCGGAATGGTTCGGGTATATTTCGGAGAACCGAGGGGTTACCGGAACCCCCCGGGGAAATATTGGGCCTACATGGGTCATAGGGGAGAGGGGAGGCAGACCACAAGGGGTGGCCGCGCCCCCCTCCCATGGGGAGTCCGAATTGGACAAGGGGAGGGGGCGGGCCCCCTTTCCTTCTCCTCTTACCTCTCCCTTCCCCCTTTCCCCCTCCATGAGAAGGAAAAGAGGGGGGGCCGAATCCTACTAGGACTAGGAGTCCTAGTAGGACTCCCCCCTCCTTGGTGCGCCCCTTGTGGCCGGCCTCCTCCCCTCCTCCTTTATATACGGGGGCAAGGGGGCACCCCAAAGCACAACAGTTATTCTCTTAGCCGTGTGCGTTGCCCCCCTCCACATTTTACTCCTCCGGTCATAGCGTCGTAGTGCTTAGGTGAAGCCCTGCGCGGATCACATCACCATCACCGTCACCACGCCATCGTGCTGACGAAACTCTCCCTCGACCCTCTGCTGGATCAAGAGTTCGAGGGACGTCATCGAGCTGAACGTGTGCTGAACTCAGAGGTGCCGTACGTTCGGTGCTAGATCGGTTGGATCATGAAGACGTTCGACTATATCAACCGCGTTAATCTAACGCTTCCGCTTTCGGTCTATGAGGGTACGTGGACACACTCTCCCCCTCTCGTTGCTATGCATCTCCTAGATAGATCTTGCGTGATCGTAGGAAAAGTTCTGAAATTGCATGCTATGTTCCCCAACACTAACTAGATCGGTAGATCAATTGTTTTTTGTCGAAGGAAGGGAGAGACATAACTAATGAGGTAGATCGATCGACGCATGGGGAAAATGAGTTATAACGACCTAGCTAACTATATGTATAGCGGGAGATTGGTCGGTGTACATCCATTTGTTAGAGGCAAATAAGGCCCAGCGAGACGGATAGACAGAGAGAATGGAGCTAGGAGGTGGTGCGAGAGGCCTACTAGCCAGATAGGGGGAGGAGTGTGCGATTGTGAGATCGATGAAAAGAGGGGCTAGAGTTTACACGTGTGTGGGACTGTATGAGAGACACAAGGCATGGACATAGAAAGGAGGAGATGGAAGGTGCGTGTGTATGTTGTAGGCAGACATTGCTGGAGGGGTTTATCGATTGGTGTGTGTCGAAAGTAGTTGTGGAGACCGTGGGAGAACGACCTAAAGAAAAAAAATGAATGTGTGCGATTGATAGAATGCTGAGGGAGGGGGAGGGCGAGGAGGGCGTGTGCATGCACGAGAGAAAGTTAGTGCCAGCTACAAAGGTTAGAGGATTGTGTGGGTGTAAGAGACTAACAAAGATCATAATTTGATATGAAAGTGGATTCATATATTTGAATAGGAGATCATAGTGTTATAAACACATGCATGCATGAATATACCGGTGATACACGTGGTGTGGTTTTGGACACGTTATACCATAATGTGATATTGCGTGGTGTTTGCAACTCACAACTAAATATCGAACAATCTAAACCATACTATACATCAAACAATCTCACATTTTATTTGAATTTGTGATAATGTCTGGTGTTTGCAACTCACAACTAAATATCGAACAATCTAAACCATACTATACATCAAACAATCTCACATTTTATTTGAATTTGTGATAATGTCTGGTGTTTGTAGCTCACAACTAAATATTGAACAATCTAAACCATACTATATATCAAACAATCTCACATTTTATTTGAATTTGTGGTAATGTGTAGCGTTTGCAACTCACATCTAAATACTTGTTGGTGTAGGGGGCGGGGCACCATAGATTATGTGATAAACACATTATACATATGAGACATCACTACTGCAGAATGCTGCTAACGCGACACTATGATCAGAGACCCTTTGACGAAACTGTGTGCGATGCATTAATCGCAAACGGTGATATAAAAAACCATCAAAAAAGGTGCAAAACGTTTGCGATGGATGATACATCAAACACGGTTCAGATTTTAGTTGCGTGTGCGATGAGGGGCATATGGTTGATCTATACGAAATGTTTCTGATGAGACAGAACAACAGAAACCGGCAGCCAGATCAAGGTGTGTGCGATATATGACATACAGTTCACTCCGATGAACCGTTTGCCATGATTGAGGTGAACACAAACGATTCGGCATAACAATATGTGTGTGATACCCGGCAAACATGTCGGTAATCAGAATTGTGTGCGATCATTATAGATAGCCCATACGGTCTTTTTTGTGAATTTTGTGCTCGTTAGAGCACACAGTTCAACAAACCAACCTGTGGGCAATAATGTAGAAGATCTCTGTCAAATACATATTACTAACCGTCTGCGATGAGATCGACAGGATAAACAAAGATATATACAGTCTGCTTAATTTAGTCCTTCTTCTTGTTGTTGTTGTTGTTGGATGGCCCCGCGACATCGTCTTGGCGAGGACGCTTCTTGCCGATGACCATTGGCTTTTCATCGTCGCCGCCGTTGTCATCGTCGTTGCTGTCGTCGTCCTCCTCCTCCTCGTTCGACCATTCCTCCTAATCATCATCGTCATCCTCTTCTTCGTCCTCCGACGGCTCCTCGTCTGTCTGGTTGTCATCTGACGACTCCGGAGGCGGCATCCCTTCCATGAACCGGATATAATCGAGGTCTGGGCTCGACGCCGGACTCATGGAAGACGAGTAGGATGATTCCGATGTTGACCTATCATCGGGCGCCAGACTGCTGGCCGAACTGTCGTGCTTGCTGTCGCTCGACATGGCTGCAGAGTGTGTGCCGGTGTGTAGCGCGGCCTGCCGGGGACGATGAAGATGGTGGACACTTAAGCGGGGTATGCGGAGAAGAGGAACTGCCAATTGAAGCGGGGGTTGACGTATTATCTAACCGCTGATATAATCAACCACAATTATTTGTACGCAGTCGCTCCAAATTCCCGGGGTTGCTCAGGACTCCTATTGGCTATTTGGTTGGTTTCCTTTTTCAGGACAAAAACAAGGAACGAGTTTTGGGATTATGCACCGGTATCGGTACGAACGGAGTAGGACAGTTGGCAAGCAATACATTGAGCTCTTCTTGTTGATAAAGCCAGTAATAATCAAACTAGAAAGGAAAAGAAAAAATACAAAGAAAAATATCTACATGAATCTTCGCGTAACATCAATGGCATAGGACCTAGATGTGCATTACTTAGAGCACATCTAGATGTGATTTAGCAATACTTTCAAACAAAACCCCTAATCATCATTGCAAACAGCACATAGAACATGGCTAATGCGACAACCACAACTATGCATGCTAGTTCCTTCTTGTCTCTTTCTTTCATCTGTTGCCTGTGATTGATTCTTTCTTGCTTCATCGTACTGATTGTACATTCCAGATCAGCCAGTTTCTTCTTCAGCTTTACATTATCTTCTGCGAGCTTGGTGATAACACTCCGAGCCCTGCCATACCATTCTTCATCCAGCCAGTTAACAAAGGCACAAGCCTCATATCCCTGCCAATGTTAAATAGTATTCTGGATGAGCGGTGGCATTAAGTAAAGTAAAATGATGAACTTAATTAGCACTAACCTCTAAGGGGCAACTGAGAAACCGCCTGCCAATGTCAAATCCCTCTGTGCATACACGTCGAGCGGGAGTGTGCCTGTGCACACAACTCAGCTTTTGGTACTTCTCGGTGGCGCAAAACTCAGAGTCAAACTCGTGTTGTGGGAGTCTGGAGTCATGCTCCGGATCCGGCGGCATATTGCTTTCCTGGGGGGGGGGTCATTCAGGACAGATTCAGCAAGGAGCTATACTTTGGACATGCTAAAATAGATCGGGATAGATTGGAACCTGACAGGACGATTCAGATCCGTAGTACACATGCCTTCTGATGACCTTAGGCAAGTGCTCAGCGGCGACCACCGTCGTGGTGGCGATACGAGCAGGAGCAGCCGCACCGAAACCATCAGCACCACTCGTCCGCATTCCCCCAATGTCAGCGCCACGCGAGGGAATTTGGAGGCTATGTAGGGATTTGGGGGAAATGGGGAAACTGTGTAGATACGCTAATGGTCGGGAACTACTTACGGCACTATATGTTGTATATGACACACTGTTTATACATGTCATTTGTGTGTTAGGTATTACAACGTCACACATGATTTCCGTACCAAACCATGTGAGAAGACAACGTAGGTTAGACACGATTGCCGTTACATAACCGTATGTGATGTACTACCCTGTCCATATAATTGAGTTACGGTGAGATACCGTGTAAACAACCGCTCTGCGGATATCCGTCAAAAAAACAGCCGCTCTGCGTATAGAGATGGCGGCGGCGGCCTAGGCAGCGGCTACCGGAGAAGAGGTCAATCCTCGGTCGGTGGGCGGTGGCGGCGTCATAGGAGATCAATCCTCGGTCTGCGGCGGGAGATAGGAGGAGCTCAACCATCGAGGTCGGCGGCGGCGTGATTCGAGCACATCCATCGCCGTCGATGGCGGGATAGTGGAGGTCGAACTTTAGGCGGCAGCCGCACTATGCTTTGCTCCTCGACCCTGCTGTCTCGGCGCGCCGCCGCATCACGCTTGTCTATCTGCTGGGTGGACGTCGCCGCGCGGCTAATTAATTAAGGTATTCTTTTCGTGAGTGGCTTAATTAAGGTATTCAATTCCTAAGTGTAGTGTTGTACTAGTACTCTGCGTGTAAATTGACTGGCCATTAATTTTTGCCATTGCATGTCTAGATAACAACATGGAGCGCCTTTAGTAATTATTAGAATAAAACCTTGTGATTTATGCACGCATCTTTGGGCAGCAGTTAATCTGTGTATTAATGTTGTTGTTTTTTTAATTACTATTCGTGTGATGCAGATGGGACGATCTCGATGGATAAAGAATCGGAAAACCGCAGATTTTATCAGTGGCGTGACAGAGTTCATGAATTTGGCTGAAAGTACAAAGAGGAGAATCGGTGATGCGGATTTCATCCTGTGTCCATGTACTGATTGTGCCAATACAGAGCCACATGAACTTGCAGATGTCTAGATGCACCTAGTCTCTAGGGGATTCATGGATGGATATACACATTGGACCAGACACGGTGAAGAGGAGGTCATGGATGAAGATACCCAGGGCAGCGAGATGCCAAACCCCGATCAGTGTCACATGGATGTTGAATCTAACATCGGGGTAGAGGCGTCAAGCTATCAATGGAACACCGGAAAGCCGAAATGTCCATTGGAAAACCAAGACGTCAACGCAGATGACGACGATCTTGATATGCCAAATTTTGCTGCTAACATTGCAGATTTTGAGGGCCCAAAAAGGATATGATTGCGTACAAGGATCTGCCAACCATTGATGCGGACTCCAAGAAAGAATTGTATCCAGGTTGCAAAAAGAAATATTCCAGGTTGAGTGCCACCCTGGCGCTTCTCAGATTTAAAGCAGCAAATGGTCTATCAAACAAGGGCTTCATAGAGATGTTAGGTATTTTCAAAGAAATTCTTCCGGAAGATAATGTGCTCCCCAGAAGCATGAATGAAGCGAAGAAAATTGTTTCCCCATTGGAACTTGAAGTACGGAAGACACACGCTTGTGTGAATGATTGTATATTGTACTATGGTGAGTACAAAGATTTGTGTGCATGTCCCACATGCAAGTATGCACGTACAAGCGCAGGAGAGCAAAGGACAAGTACAAATTGGACGACGAGATCAAGACAGGAATCCCGTTCAAGGTTGTTTGGTACTTGCCTTTAATTCCAAGGTTGAGGCATTTGTTTGCAAACCCTAGAGAGGCAAAGAGGTTGCGGTGGCATCATGATGAGCGAATTGCGGATAGGTTTATGAGGCACCCGAAAGATGGGGCTTAGTGGGAATTAATCGATAACAAGTTTGAAAATTTTGCCAAGGATCCTAGAAGTATAAGGCTCGGGGAGTGTGCTGACGGGATGAATCCTTTTTGCGATATGAGCACCAATCACAGCACATGGCCGGTGCTTCTGTGCATATATAATCTAGCTCCTTGGTTGTGTATGAAGAAAAAATACATTATGATGTCAATGATTATCCAAGGCCTGAAGCAACCTGGAAATGACATCGACATTTACTTTCAGCTACTGGTAGAAGAACTGCTTATAGTGTGGATAGATGCGCCTGCTGTAAAATGTTATGATGCTTACAGAATGGAGATTTTTGATCTACATGCGATGCTGGTGCACACCATTCAAGATATGCCGGCATTAGGCAACACATCGGGGCAGAAAACAAAGGGAGATGTAGGGTGTATCACATGCATTGATAGGACAGCTAGCAGAAGACTTCCCAACTCACGCAAAACAATGTATTTGCGTCATCGTAGGTTATTGCGGAAAAATCACCCATACCGAAAGATGAAAGCTGAATTTGATGGTACGTCAGAGGCAGGTGCGGGCCCAAGACCCTATGACGGGGAGGTGGTCCACAACATGGCTAAAAAATTAATGTTGTGCTTGGCAAGAACCACCCTTTGACGGTGAAACAAACACCCAAGGGTCAAGTGTTTAAGAAGAAATCGGTGTTCCGGAAATTACCTTACTGGGAGATTCTACGTGTGTCGGCATTCTAGGAACGGGGGTCCCCAGACTTGCCTACCAGTGGCCCACGGCGTGGCTAAGCTAGCGGGCCTGTACGGCCCATCTTCATCAACAAGGCATTCAAGACCCTCGCGAGGGGCCAAGCCTCGCGAGGCGGACGACCCAAGACCTCCTCAGGAGCGGCCTAGCCAGGCAGGCTCACGAGGAGCAGAGATATCAAGGCGGGGCAAACCTCACGAGACTCTCATGACGTGAGCCATGACGATCGACACCAGGCGGGCACCAGGAGGGCGCCAGCGCGCGCAGCGTCCTTGTTTCCTCTTCGGTGCTAAGGCGGCAAGCGCAGGCGCGGAGTACCGAGGCATCAGGCAAGGGTTTCCATATCGGTGCAACAAGACCAAGACTGGAAGGACGGCAAGGCGGAGGTCACCATCGAGCCCAAGACGGCGTCATCACCAGAGCCCTTTCGTAGGCGAAGACCACTCTTGTCAGGATAGCTTGTACTAGCTGTCCCCTTTCAAATTTGCTCGCCGTTGTTGGCTCCCTTCCCGCTCGATATTTGGGAAGAGGACCAGGGCCTATATAAGTAGGGCTAGCCACCACAGTAGAGGAGAGTTCTGATCCACCAGTCCACAGAGCACAAGAACACCCCAACCTCAGGAGGTTGTTCTTCCCCTTGTACTGTTCATCATCAGCCCAAGAGGCAATCCACCACCACACACTGGAGTAGGGTTTTACACCACAACGGTGGCCTGAACCAGTATAAACCTCGTGTCTCTCTGTGTTGTGAGTTCGTCTAGTTTGTCCGTGAGATCTTAGCGAGCTAGGGCGTGGATCGGTAGGAGGGAAAGAACTTCGCGCGCACCCTAGAGTTCGAACCTTAAGGGTTTTGCCGGAACCCAAGATCCGACATTTGGCGCGCCAGGTAGGGGTGCGCCGGAGCTTCTTCCTCACCAATCGACTTACCGATGCTCCACGGCCAAGATGTCCGGCGACCCAAGAGCTGACTCCGACCGCTGGGCAGCCTAGCTGGCCCGGGCGACGACGCCTGCCCATGAAGACCTCGACCCCGCGCTCCAGGCGGCGCGAGCACCGTCCAACGCTGCAGGGCGTGGGCGGCGCGGCCAGGCGTCATCCACCCTCACTCCACGACAAGTATGAGCCGCTGCAAGGGCAGCAAGCCACGCCGCGGCGACGGCGCCGCACTCGCGGCGGGAGCAGGCAAACATGCGGGCAGCACTCACAGTGGCAAGGGAGATGCTGCGGTGCCGGCTGATGAAGAGCGGCCGGGATGCGCTGCTGGAGCGCATCGCCGAGCTGCTGGACGCGGCGGCGTCGGGAGTACCACCCTTCTGCTATCGGCTCTCTTCTTAGGCTGTTGCGGGGCCTCATGGCGGGCCTCGCCGCAACCACGCGCCATCGGGAGTGCCTGGGGGCTTCGTCAACACCAACACGGCCGGCAGCGCCGGGGGCTCCTCCGCCCCCATGCCTCCCGCAATAAGCACGGGCACAAGCATCGCCCCCATGGTCCCAGTGCGATGCCGCACTACTGTCCTCAGGACGCCACGCTGGGCCGAGCAACATGGAGTGTGGGGCACTACGGCGAGGTGTTCGGGGTAACAGCCCTGGAAGCCTACGTACCCCGCATGATGGACCAAGAGTACGCACCGGAGGACGACCCCGGCTCGTTCGTTGGAGAAGATTGGGAAGAAGGAGCGCTAGGAGTCGAAGCCTTCCAGGAACCAACTGAGAACCACGACGATCGCGCCATCAACGACAACTACAGGGTACCACTAATCTCTCAAGAGCAGGCTTACGCTAACCATGGGCTGCAAGTGAATCAGGTCGCAGCGTCGATTGACGACCCTGGCACAGCAGCATCCCTTCCAACAAGGGAAGCACGCTGGGGGCCACCAAGAGGGAGCCAGGAGCAAGGCCCCTCCCCACGTCGCACGAAGCCGGGCGACACCCAGAGGTAGGCCCTCTGCCCGGGAGGCCACGACGACCCTTCCCCCGGCAGAGGACCCGTGGTCGCTGAGGGCACCGCTGGCGTCCTCTTTCCCCCCTTTGTGCCGTCCAGGTTGCTGGTCGACTCAAAGGTGGTCGAGGGTGGTGCAAGGCGGGGCCCTCGTCTGGCGATATGAAGCAAGGCCGGTACCTATGAAGAAGGCCGAGTGCGCGTGGGGGGTGCCTTTTCTCGTTCGAGCAGTTTCTCGCTTTCTGGATTTTGTTCTGCCTAGGACTCATGTCCGTCGCCTTCCCCTCACGAGCCCCTCGCGAGCCGGACTGCGCGAAGCGCACGGGTGCCGAGTGCACGCTAAAGCTGCAACTGGTGCTTGCCTCTTGCGGGGCCCCTCCTGACGGGTCAACAAGCTCCGTAGGATTCTCAGAAACTTATCGCCTCACGACCCAGCTCGAGGCTGGCACTAGCTAAGGTAACCTACAACGGGAAACTCACCCCTGGACTTACGGGTTCGCGAGGGCACATACTCAATACCACGTAGAAAAGTAAAGGCTGCAACTTGCTTACATGAGGGGCTCCCCCTCTCAAAATGCTCTTACAAGTTCTCCAGGGGCCGCGCCCGAGTTTTTGCGTGCAGGATGCAACGACAGGAGGACATGGGATCAGCCAGATATGTCACTTGCTGCGTCACCCTCGGACGCGTCACTCGCACCATCTTCGTCTTCGCCGGCACCGTCGCCGCCCTCGGCGACGCCTTCATCGCCGTTGTCAACCACATCGCCTTCGTCTGAGACGACCACCACCGCGTCATCGTCAGAAGTGAAGGCTCTGACTAGCGCATCCACGTTGTCCTCCACCCACCGCGCCAGGTCACCCCGGACGTTCTGCAGCACGGGGGGCAATGGCGGCGTCGAAGTCGAAGTCAGGAAAGGTGTTCCTGAGGTGGCTAAAGATGCGAGAGAATGCGCACCCGAGCAGGCCCCGGCTTCTCTCCTCCACGAGCCGGCGGGCACTATCAGACCGGGCTTCCAGGCGCGTCACCACATCGGTGAAGAAGGTCAGGTGGCTGGCGTAGTCATTTGAGTGAGGAGGCGGTGCATTCTCGTCGCAGATGTAGCCCAGGGCGGTATTAGCCCTGTTCCGGAGATCCTGAAGCATGGGGGCGTGCTCGCGCTCCAACGTCCGCCGGTGGAGCACTTCCTCCTTATTTTGCCCCGCGACGGCCTCAGCATCATCAACCCGTTTCCGAAGAGAAAGCAGCTTGGCACGGGCGGAGGCCAAGTCCGCCTGCGTCGTGACCAGGGCGGCGGCCGTGGCCTCCCCACGCCTCTCCGCCTCATCCAACGTGGGCCTGAGGGCAGCGGCCCTGCCTGCATCCTCCGTTCCTGCGAGCTTCAACTTCAAGTCATACCTACCCTCCAGGTCTGCGCGAACCTTGGCCACCCGGCGGTCGACTTACTCTTGGACCCTGGCCTCGCGAGCCCCGACGGCATCTTCCGCATGAGCAACTTGACGCTCCCTCGTCTCCAGTTGCTCGAGCTCAAGACTGCACTCCACGGCTTCCAGAGCCAGCGCTTCCTCACGCCTCCGGACCTCCTCTTCCTCAGCGGGCGTCCCCCTCAGCGACGCAAGGGCGGTTCTGCACGCATCCACCTACTGCTCGAGGGACGCACTCCAGGCCTGGAGCTCCCACGCGCGTTTCTCCGCAGCCTCGCGATGGCGGTCAGCCTCGCGAGCCTCCTCCAAGGCTCGAGAGCAAGCTTCGCGGGAGACCTTGAGGGATGCCTCGGCCTTCGCATTGTCAAGATCACGCTGATAGCGGCCAAGGTTGATGGCCACACTTAGCTTACGCCGTTCCTCCACCAGCCGTAGACCTTCAGCCTCAAGGCGCGAGTCGACGCCCGCAAGTTCTTCACCGAGTCAGGTCATCGCGCCCATCGCCTCTTGAAAGAGCTCATGGCGAACGACGCTTCGCCTGCGCTCAGACTCGAAAGCACGGCCCACCTCATCCTCCACCTCGGGGGCTGCAGGCGGGACATCAAGTGGCGCACCGCCTCTCGGCAGGGGGCTGGGGGCTGGTGTCGCACCAGGCGCCGGCCCGACCTCGCGAGAAGCTCCGGCGGGATGCGGCCCGCTACTTGAGGAGGAGCCGAAGGACAAAGTCAACCAGTTGTTGTCCATCACCAGAGGAGGAGATCGGGGAACGCCCGGCAGGTTCCAAGCCAAACCGTGCAGGAAGGGCAGCGAGGCCACAGATTCAAGGCTCTCTGAAGGCGAGCGCACCCCCTTTGCCGACCCAGTTCCAGGCGCGGCGAACAGGCTCGGGGTGCACAAGGCCAGCGGGGGTGCCGCGGAAGGCAAGGATTGCTTCACAAGGGACCCAATGGCCCTGGCAGAAGGGGTCCTGAAGAACTAACGTCAGGAAGGAAATAGGCAACCAAGAAGTCACAAGGTGCAGTACTTACTCGTCGATAGCAAGTACTTTCGCCGGTTCAACGGCCCGAAGATGCTGTTGCTGCTCGGGGATCCCTTCCTCTTGCGGAGCTCCTCGAAGTCCACGCAAAGCCGACCGAAGCGCTGGACGTGACGGCCGGTGCGAGGCGGGGCCGAAGAAGAGCTTGGAGAGACAACTTCAGGGGTGCCTGGCTGCGGCGAACAGTCGGGCGCCGTCTCGCTACGACCTCCCGAGGCTTCGGGGGCTTTGACCTCGGGAACTGCATGCTGCGTCGCCTCAGTGACCGACGCCCCGGGGAAGGGATCGCGAGCCCCCAAGGACGACGCTCCCGGATCTCCGCGCGACATGCGCTCTTCAGCGCTGGGGCCGCCGGCCTCCGTCGGAGCTCGCCCTCCTGCACCCTCACTCGGGGCGAGCTCGGCACCGGTGACGAGGGCGGGACCACGTCGACAGGATTCTTGCGGGGCCCCACCAGCCGGATCGGGCGCAGACCCCACTCATCGAAGGAGGGCATGCTCGCCGAAAACCCAACCTTGTTCTCGCAACGGTACAGCAAACAACTCTTCCTGGGCATGTCGTCTGGCAAAGGGGTTCCCGTTGACCATAAGCACAGTCTCCCGCGTCTTAAGAGGAAGCCCTTCCTCTTGAAACCCCATGTGGTCCTGACTGTTGAGCAAGGCCCACATCGGGCGGGAATGGCGCTGAAGCGGAGCGACTCGGCGCTTGACGAACTCCTTCACCACCATAGGCGCAGTCACGCCGCGGTCCTTCAACCTCCTCAGCCTGGCCCAGACGGGAGCGAGGAGGGGCTCGTGAGCTTCTGATGGCCCCAACCGGAGTTCGGAACAGCAGGCCCTGCCGGGGCATGGAGCAGAGGGCTGAGCGCACCGGCATCGACGAACACCCATCGAGTCCGGAACTCGCTCGTAGATGGAGGGAGCTCGAAGTCAATCCCCGCACCTGCCGTCGCGGCCACGGCCTAGAAGCTCACGCACCCCGAGCACTGCTGAGGGTCAGCCAGGTGCAGTGAGAAGAAATGGCGGAGGAGGGCCACCGAAGGAGCGATACCTACCATGGCTTCGCACACAAAGGCGAAGATAGCAAGAAGAGTCACCGATTGAGGGTCAAGATGTAGCATGTGGATCTGATAATGCTCGAGCACCCTGTCCTCCACCTCCAAGGAGCTGCCCCGACGTTCCCCTCGTCTTTCGCACCACCTCCATTCCCACACCGTCGTCTTCACCTGCACCACCGGAAGAGGAGCATCATCATTGTTTCCTTGGATGAAGCTGAGGCCTAATCGGCGCCACCAAAGAGGTTCTACACTAATCGCCGCATTTTCTTCTTGATTCGAACTCATGGTGTTGCCGGCACTCGGTCCCAAGCCGACATGGCGCGGCTCCATCCACGGCGGCGTCACCGGTCACTTCCTCCACGGCGTCGCTCCCACAGCGGTGACGTCCACATCAGTAGGATCTGCTGTCGCTGTGGTTCTCGCTTGCGCTGCTTCTCTGCTCTTGCTCTCGGTCCCCTGCCTAGTCTGCTCTTGCTCTTGCTCGCGCTGCTGCTCTCGCTCTTGCTCTTGCTTGCACTGCTGCTCTACTCTTAAATGAGCAGCAGATCCTGCTCTCCCTCGAGCCCCTACAACTGCTACCCGAGATACTGCTACACGACCAGCTGCCCCGGCTCTCGCACGCGCTGCTGCTTCGGGCGCGGCTGCTGCTGTACTGCTTTTCTGCTACTAGTGTGTTCCGTTTCGACAGTAAAATTCAGTTTGGACAGCAAAATTTGGCTTCGACAGTTAAATTCAGTTTCGACAGTTAAGTTCAGAGATGAATGGCTGATGTATTTTACATCTAGCACTTTCTAGTTATGTATTTTACGTCATCTACTGGAGATGCTATTAGAATTCCACTCAGGTTAACGTTGTCTCTCTTGTCCTGCTTCAGCCTCGCCGTTGTAAAACTCACCAGAGCTGCTCCAACGACGAAACCCTCCATCACAGCGGAGCAGTACCTCGGGCTCCATCTCCAAACGCCTAAGATCTTGTTCCCCCCCTCTGACAGCCAAATTAGCCGGAGCATGCTCACCAACCAACCCAATCATGTTGAGATCGACATGGCTTCGCCAAAGAGGTTGTACACTTGTTGCATCGCTTTTTTACTCTACATGTTATATATATATATATATATATATATATATATATATATATATATATAATCCACTAAGCACACGTAGCAACGTGAAATACGATTAGTTTCTCCTACTATATGACCAGAAGTGAGGTACCAAGCAACTTAGCTATCCGTGATGGACTCTATTGAACGCCATCATTATTTATCTCTGCGCATTTGAGCTATGCATTTGTAGATGGGCCTGGGAGTTGAGCTAGTAGGGCAGTGGCCTGGGTCCAAAGTAGTAGAAGTAGCACAAAAACATTTTTTGAGTGTAGGCTTTACCCTGCTCATGCCTGCCTACTAGAATCGCTAGTGCTTGAAAGGAAAACTGAAGCAAAAACATAGGAATTGGAAAGTTTCCTATGGTACTACTATTCATGCATTTGGTTCAAAGGAATGGAGCAAAGGAAAACTGTAGGATTTGTTCCTGTAGTGTCTCCTTGAAAGAAAAATCATAGGAATTTTAATATCCACTTGTCCTCCTTTTCAAATTCCTATTCATGAAGCACAAGACTAAGAGATAGTAGCATAATAGCATTATAATCGTACATTTTCTTGTGATTTGACATGCTTTTTTGCATCATGTGATCTTCCAATTCTTGTGAACCAAACACCCAGATTGGAAGAAATCCTGTGTTTTTAAATTCTTTGTTTGCACGTGCATTCCTATCACTACAAAAAAAGACACATCCGTGACATTTTGGGCCGAACGAAAAAAATTTGTCATACTTATGACACTTCTATGACGATAATTGTGACAAAACCCGGTATCATCATAGATGTGGTGGGCTCCTACTTCTATGACAAAAAATCATGACAGAAAATGGGCTTTTCGTCCTGGGCGGGCTGGAGACGCAGCTGCATGACATTCTTTGGGCCGTCCATGACGGAAAAAACCGTGGTAGAAGCGAGGGCGAGGAAAATATTGGGGTGTTCCCGGTTACGGTGGGTGGTCGGGGCCGAGCGGTGCATGGAGGTTTGCGCGTTTCTCTCGTACACGCACGCGCGTGGGTGCGAGTTGTTGGGCTCTAACTGAACCCGAGCGAGGCGTTCGCCTACTGAACCCGAGCGAGGCGTTCGCCTACTGAACCCGAGCGATTGCACTGCAGGCTACGCGCTACTGAACCCGAGCGACCCATCGATGGCTGTTAACTGAACCCGATCGAGCGATTCCTTCGCTACTGTTGCTAACTAAAGCCGATCGATGCTGCTTCTGGATGAACAGTGAGCGTTGCTGGGGGGGTTTGGATGAACAGTTCCCGGTGGGGGTGGATGAACAGGACCCCGTGGTGTTGCCTCTGGATGAACAGGACCCCGATCGATCGAGCCGGTTGGGGCTGGATGAACAGGACCCTGTGGAAGGCTGGATGAACAGGACCACCCCATGGAGGGCTGGATGAACAGTAGATAGTGGAGGGCTGGATGAATAGTAGCTCGTGGAGGGGTGGTTGAACAGGAGCCCGTGGAGAGGGCTGGTTGAACAGTAGCCGGTGGAGTAGCGCGCGGTGGAGGCTAGATGAACAGGAGCCCGTGGATGAACAGTCGTAGGTGGAGCCTGGAGGAGGTCGACGGTGGATGAACAGTAGCCCGTGGAGGCTGCAGGGGGTCGACGGTGGAGATGAACAGTATCCCGTGGATTCCCGTTTTCCAGTACGCCACACCCCTCCCGATGAACAGGACCCCCGTTTCGACCGTAGCGCTCCAACACAAGTCTGTTTCCTCCGTTTTGCGGTATGCCACACCCCTCCTGATCAACAGGACCCCGTTTCGACCGTAGGAGGTCCAACACAAGTCCGTTTCCTCCGTTTTGCGGTACGCCAGACCCCTCCCGATGAACAGGATCCCGTTTCTAACAAGGCCGGTCGAACACAAGGCCGTTTCCTCTGTTGTGCGGTATGCGAGGCCTCGTTTCCATTGGCTGTTCCATCCAAGCTGGTTGGCTCCTATTTGTTGTCAGTTAAGACACCCTCTTCCTACTGCGCAAACATCAAAGTCTCGTGGATGTGAGCTCAGGTAAAATGAAGTTGGGACACATGAAGTCACATGATTGCCACGTAATGTTGACTCAAATCCTCCCGGTGCCCATCAGGAATCTGATGGAGAAAGATATAAGAAACACACTCATTGACCTCTGTGATTTCTTCAACCAACTATGGCAGAAAGTTGTAAATCCTGACGAGTTGGATCATATGCAAGATGATATTGCAAGAATATTGTCCAACCTAGAGATGTTTTTCCCACCGTCATTCTTTGATGTCATGGTCCATCTCACTGTGCACCTTGTCGACGAGATAAAGTATTGTGGTCCTGTGTTTCTTCGCAACATGTATCCCTTCGAGCGGTTCATGGGAATACTGAAGCGCTTTTGTTAGAACCGAAACCATCCAGAGGCAAGCATCCTACAAGGTTATACCGCGGAGGAGGTGGTTGAGTTTTGCACCGAATACATGAAACAAAGACCTATAGGTTTGCCCCTCTCTCGCCACAAGGGAAGGCTGAAAGGTAAGCCGGTCCTTGCTGGCACGCAAATGGCTACACCCGGAGAATTGGCAGAGAAAGCCCATTTGATGGTACTGCTTAACAACCCAGTTCTCATCGCTTATGCCGAAGAACACTTGGCGGAGATACGCCAAAGCTTCTTACCAATGGTGCCTGAAGGATCACACTAAGAACTACGCTGAATGGCTGAAGAATCGTTTGGCACAAGGATCCATCAATGACATTGCTACGTGGTTGGCACAAAAGCCATCACCTACGGTGTTGACGTACCAAGCATATGACATAAATGGATACACGTTCTACACTGAGAAACGTGATCGGAAGACCTCGTATCAGAACAGCTCTGTTCGAATAGAATGCATGACTGTAAATGAAGCTGCTAAAAGGGTATACTATGGAACCATCAAAGAGATTTGGGAGCTTGACTATGTGAAAGTTAAGGTGGCATTATTCAGGTGCGCATGGATCCCTCTTGGTCAGGTAAGGATTGATGAGTACAGGAAGACCTGTGTTAATAGGACAACGATGGCATATCACGCGGACCCATTCATTCTTGCCCGTGATGCTACCCAAATTTTCTTTGTGGAAGACCCCTTGCATAAGAATAAACATTTAGCGATGCATGGGAAGAGAAGGGTACTGGGTGTTGACGATGTTGCCGATGAGGGCGAGTACGATGAATTTGATGAGTTGCCAGCCAAGGGATCACACACCCGTGTAACAGAGCGGCGTAAAATCATCAAAAACCCCAAGTTCATTCGGGGCCAACTTAATGATCCCAGTTCCCCCATGTAGATGGGAATTAAGCCGTAAGACTAGTCTTTATGCCTACCCTGCAACTTAATTCGTTCAATTTAGAATTGTCACGTGTACTAAATTTGTGAGTTATGCCCGGTTTTCTGTTGATGTAAGAACCGTTAATATGTTGACCTTGATATGCTGTCAGCTCAGGCAATGAATATGAACTGTTTTTTGTTATTATTATTATATCATAGAGGTAGCACACTCAATTGATCTCACTACAGTACGTGTGAACAAAAATATGCAATCTGGTTTGCAAATAGCACATGGTTCGTTGATGAAAGTCGTGTGCCGACCAAACCCCGCCACCCCGCCCGCGATCTGAGTCGTACTTTCTGATTGGCCAGAACCCAAAGCCCACGGGTCGTACGTCTGCACCGTTGGATGCTCCCAGATCGAACGGCGATCCTCATCCCTTTCAACATCACATGCAGTTCTGGTTGTAATTTTATTTTTATGCACAAAATGCATGTTAATATCAATAAATGTCTTAAATATAGCTAACGATACCTGAAATGCGCCAGAAAATCAAACTCGTGGTATAATGGTGATTGCGTACCGTGGAAATTTTTATGAGGCCAAACGATGAAGTCACCGGCCATGGGAGTTTGAGTTGACACGTCTCCTTTTGGAAAACCATGATCCTTCATGTGAGATGCTCCTGTTTGGAAGGAGCGGTCATCAAAACTTGTGCCAAACTTTACCAATTTTTTTCCACGGGGTCGTGAGAGCACGCCACAGGCACACATCGATTTTGATGATGTCTGAACTCCATTTGAATTTCATGTAATTACAATACCAACTAGGCCTACGCCAGTGGCCACACCCCGAGGACGAAATGTTTGAAACTTCTCCCCGCTTCTCGAACAAATGGATGAAAACTCACAAAATGATGCACAAATGATCTGTACACTTTTGCTAGGCTGATAGTAAGGGGGTATCATAGCCAGTATCATGCATGCCAACTAGGCAATTTTGATGAGCTGTCATAGAATTAATTAAATGAAGAAAGAGAGGGTTAAGTACCATATCATGAAACAGTATCATAATAAATGCTATGCTACTATGTGTCATGCATGACAATATAAATAAAGTACTACATATGATACTAGCTACTCTATCATACTATGCATTAGAGCAAGTACACAATAGAGTGACATGAGACTAGCCACAATAGGTAGTAACATAGAATGTTACTAGTCTATGTTACTACCTCTATAGTGGGGAGTAACATATGTGTAGTAACATGCAACACTTCATTTATTAGGCTATAGACTCATCTTGCCTTGAGATGTGTGATGTTACTCATACTACTAGTAAGACTACCCACAGTGGGAGTAACATAGGTAGTAACATCACACATATCTAGATAAAATACATGATGTGGCAAGCAATAAATGAAGAAATGGAGGAAAGTGGTAACATAGCTAGTTATTAGTAGTATGAGTAATATCACACATATCAAGGCAAAATGAGTCTATAGCCTAAAAAATGATGTGTTGCATGCTACCACACATATGTTACTCCCCACTATAGAGGTAGTAACATAGACTAGTAACATGTGCATGTTACTAGTCTATGTTACTACCCATTGTGGCTAGTCTAACTAGCTATGTTACCACTTTCCTATCTTTCTTCATTTATTACTTGCCACATCATCTATTTTATCTAGATACGTGTGATGTTACTACCTATGTTACTCCCACTGTGGGTAGTCTAAGAAGGCTATGAGGAATAGAATAATATATATGTGCTTATTAGTTGGAGGAAAGAGAAGAGAAGCGGGCTCTTGGTTAGTAGAGCCAGCTGCAACACGAGACCTAAGACACTTTGTGAGGATGTAAGGTGGGCCAACTATTGATAAACTAGTACGTATTTAAAACTTATTATTATACATGCCCCCTAAGAGGTTGGTTGTATATGACATGGCAACTTCTTATAGCTGACCCTTGGCTGTATTATTAACCATGCTCTTAGTGAGGTAGCTAGTATATCATAGACGACTAGCTAGTATCAGACTAGCCACAGTGGGAGTAACTTCAGCAGTAACATCGACTCCAACTCAGCAAACTTGCTTATGTAGCAATAAGTTAATGAGGAGAGAGATAGTTTCAGTAACTTAGCTAGTTACTGTAACATCACATGTCCCAATGCAATATGATTCTATAACCTAATAAATGAAGCTTTGCATGACACTACACTTATGTTACTACCCACTATGAAGGTAGTAACATAGTCTAGGGATATGTGTATGTTACTAGTGTATGTTACTCTCCATTGTGGCTAGTCTCATACTCCCTCCTTTCCGGTTTAGGCTGGTTGTAATGGTAGTATCATAAGCGGTATCATGCATGCCAACTAGACTTTCTCGATGATGTGGCATACAATTAAATGAGGAAAGAGAGGATGTGGTATCATATGAAGATACCGTGTCATATTAAATTTTGTACTACTACTTTGTGTGATGCATAAGGCAACCTAAGATACTAATTTATCATACTATGCATTACGGAAGTAGTATCATACACTATCATATGCATGATACTAGTATATGATACTCCCCATTACAACCAGCCTTATAGGGCTCAATTCAAAATTGAGCCTTATAAAATGGAAAAACTAAAATTTTGACATAAGCCTATAAACCGGAAAGGAGGGAGTATATATGCATGATACTAGTATATGATCGGCAATACCTCCGTAATGCGCGCATGCGTAGTATCATAAGTTAGTATCTTAGGTAACTTATTAATTGCCATGCATGACAAAAGGTAGTACAACATTTAATATGATACGGTATTATGATATGATACCACACCCTCTCTTTCCACATTTAACTGTGTGCCACATCATCCAAAAAGTCTAGTTGGCATGCATCATACCGCTTGATACTCCCATATTATGACTAGCCTTATTAGGGTGGCCATAGTGGGGGTATCATAGCCGGTATCATGCACTCGGGAATAGAAAATATGATGATGTGGCAAATAAGCAGTAACATAGGTAGATACCGTAACATATATATATATATTATAAATGCTATACTACTTTGTGTCATGCATGGCCATAAATACGGTCATCTATGATATATACTACTCTATTATACTATATATGCACTATGAACGTACGTACGTAGTATCATACACCAGTATCATATGCATGATACTATATATATAGTATATGATACTCCCCACTATATAAGGCTGGCCATAGTGGTGGTATCATAGCCGACGATGTCATGCACTCAGAAATAGCAAGTATGCCGATGTGGCAAAGAATTAAATATATATAAAGAGGGTTAGAGTAACATATAGGTAGATACCGTATCATGTTAAATGTGATGCTAATTTGTGTCATGCATGGCAATAAATATGATCTATATATGATACTATACTCTATGTATTATACTATGTGCTATAATTAATTAAAGGTAGTATCATATATACTGTATATTCATGATACTAGTATATGACACTCTCCACTATACTTGTGATTTCTTACTGTGGAAAAAAATTGGAGGCGAAACATGAACTCATGTTTTCATTCGAACAAAAATATGATGTTAGGTAATGTAAATGTTTTCAATGAGCACACGATTCACTCAGGAAAGCCGTGTGTCCACTAAACCGAGGCCGATGCACCCCCACCCCTCTGCCACACGCGCGATCTGAGTCGTGCGTTCTGAATGGCCAGAACTCAAACCCCACGGATCGTACGTCTACACCGTTGGATTCTCCTTGATCGAATGGCGATCCTCATCCCTTTCGACAACACATGTACATGTTTTCAAATAGCCCCTCCCAAAAAAATGTTTTCAAATAGCACACTGTTCACACACGAAAGCCGTGTGCCTATCAAACCATGGCCGATGCCCCCCCATGCTGCGCGCGCGAGCTGAGTCGTGCGTTCTGATTGGCCAAAACCCAAACCCCACGGATCATACATCTGCACCATTGGATGCTCCCAGATCGAACGACAATCCTCATCCCTTTCAAGAGGAAATGCAGTGTGGCTAGGAATTGATTTATATGCCAACATGCACGGTAAATGCCAAAAATGTCTTGCATATAGAACACGAGACCTGAAATGCGCCAGCAAATCAAACCCGTGGTAAAATTGTGATTGGTTTACGTGGGAAAAATTTAGAGGCGAAACGATGAACTCGCGTCTTCAATTCAAAATTAGTACGTCTTCATTTCAAACGAAATTATTCTGTTTGTGCACACGAGTGCTTAGAGGCGACCGGGGATATTTTTCACCCTTTTCACCTAGGCCGCCAACACCCGGAGTCCCCAACACCCCCTACCGTCCGCCCGCGTTTCACTCAACTAGTCCACCCAATCTCCTTCGCCAGCTCCCCCTCCCCCAGATCCACAGCAGAACCCCTCTCCGGCGCCGCCGTGCTCACCCCGGCCGTGTGCCCGCTCTTCGACGTCAAGCCTACCTCCACTGTTGTTCCCAACAAGCGCGGCCCGCGCCTCGCCGTCTTCGTTTGCTCGCCAGCCACCCTCGAGCATATCGATGCAGTAACCCTCGCCTCTCCTATCGTCCGGCCGGGTTTGCATTAAGAAGCCTGTTAGTTATTGCTCTCCATCACGGTGAGGCATATTTCCTCGCAATCCCTCTTCCAATTTCGTTCTGTATGTTCCCAAATTGGCTATAAAATAACGGAGAGCGTATATATGTTCATTATCTACCTTCCTTACTACATATAAGTTGTATTTGTTCCAATAAGTTACTGCCTATTTACAGATCGCGGGCGCCCGAGTCACACAAACTTAACAAATTAGTCGTACATTTTCTAAATTATTGCATGGCATGTTTAGAAAGCTTGATACCAATTTGTTAGTTTTAAGCTTATCCTCCTTTCCTGAGTTTCGCATGTGTTCTCTGTAGATGCCGAGTAGCAGTGACAACACTCATTGAGGCCATGTATCTTCATATGATTCGGACAACCCTAGGTCTTCAGCAGATTGTGAGGGACCAAGTAGTCTTGAACGGGATAGAGCTGCAGTAATTACCCTTCTGGTCAGGACACGGAGGAACGCTCCAAGGAAGCCCACACACCATCCTAAAGGTGTATATGAAGTAACCGAGATTGATTTAAAGTCCTGGGCTCCAACTAAACCAGATAAAGCATGCATGAGGTTCAGGAGTGTGTGTGGATTT
Source organism: Triticum aestivum (assembly GCF_018294505.1). Taxonomy (NCBI): domain Eukaryota; kingdom Viridiplantae; phylum Streptophyta; class Magnoliopsida; order Poales; family Poaceae; genus Triticum; species Triticum aestivum. Next base: position 142,644,264 of record NC_057796.1, on the reverse strand, counting down.
GTTGGCAGGGCAAGGCTCAACATTAATCTGCCAGGGTTTCGGAAGGTTGACACAGAAACACGGCGAAGGATAGTCTGGGAGATCATGGATCACTTCAACATTCCAGAGCAGTGGAGACTGCAGGTGGAACACGCTGCACTGAAGAAGGCTAGGGATGCTTGGAGAAACTGGAAGCACGTGTTGTACAAGAAGTACTTGAGTGAAGGCAAGGACCCAATCCCCGCATACCCCCAAATTACAAAGGCAGACTGGGCAGAATTCAAAAGGGTCAGGGCAACTAAAGAGTTTGCTGAGAAGAGTTTCAAGAAATCGGAACTTCAGAAGAAGAACATACACCCCCCCACCGTATGGGTGTGGCAGGATACTACGGCATGAAACTGATATGGGAACAGGAGGACAAAGAAGCAGTAACGGAGGGTGGGAATCCGGCCTTTAGTGAAATTAGGGGCGAATGCGCCAGAGACTACTTGCGGGCACGTGCAAAGAGTCGTGATGACGGAACTTATTACTTTGAAAACACACGTGACGCCAAACTGTATGAAGTGATGTTAGAGGCTTCCAATATCCCTAGAAGGTTCTACAGGAACTCAGGGCCATGTGACATTCTGTCCATTGCTCTGGACACAAAAGAGCCCCCTGGCCGTGCAAGGGGTATAGGTGTTAATGTCCCGCATAAGAGGGCTTTCACACTCAGCAAAGAAGAGAGGCTCAGCATGAAAAAAGCGAGGAGTGAAATGAAGCAGAATGCATTGTATGAAAGGTTGAAGAAGGAGATTTATCCGGCTATTCGAAAGGATGTTGAGGAGTCAATGATGATGCAGAAGACTCTAACACTGACAGATAGCCAGCAGATGGGAGGGGAGGCGGGCATGGAGGATGCTGCTTATTGCGCGACAACACTGCACAAGAGTAGCTATGCATCAGCTAACCCCAGCGACACTGAGACTGCAACTGCTCGTGATGATGCTATATCTGATCTATTTGGAATGAAAGAGAGACTGAAGGGCGTGCTAACACATTATGAAGGTACATTAAAATGTGCAACAGCCTGGGTTTGCCCACCCTTCCTGGAAGATGGCCTTTTCTTGGACAATGTGCCATTGAAGACGAGCTGTGTGAAGTGCTATGTGACTGAAGTAAAGCCTGGATTCAATGAATTTGCCCTAAAGAATGTCCTAGGATACTTCGATGAGCAAAGGACCTTGGGAGAAACATTGTTACATCACATCCAGTGGCCACGAAAGGAAATAGAGTTCATCAATGAGATTCCTGAAGCCCCGCCAAGAGCAACCACTGTCGCCCCTCAACCGGTGACGCTCTACTTGCCACAGCAGCTCTCCCGGACTGATGCATCAACCTGTGATCAGCTGGCCCGACTTTGTGGCGTACAGGCCATGTCATCCTCCGCCCCAAAGCAGCCAATGGCAAGGCCTACAACTGCTGATGATGCACCACAGGTTCAGATGCCGGACGCTGAAGCAGCGGGGGGAGACCCAGCTGCAGCACATGCTCAGCAGACCAACCTAGTGGAACAGACTGCTAAGCAGTGTGATGCTTCGGAACCGCCTGCTAAGCAGTCTGTAGGTTCAGAACCGACTGCTCATCAGTCCGTCGGTTCATAGGTGCGTGATCAGCATACCAATGCGTCAGCACTTCCTCCTCAGCAAACCAACGCGTTGGAACGGCCTCCTCAGCACATCAACAAGTTGGCACCACCTACGCAGAAACTCGACATAGCTTCAACGCATGGTCAGCAGTCTGATGCCTCTGCTCCTACAGCCCATCAGTCCGTCATAGCAGCACCACCAGCTCAACGGTCCGTCATAGATAAACCGTCTGCTAAGTAGTCCGTCCAAGCTTCACCATCTACTCGGCAGTCTACCTTGCAGCCAACCAGACGTTCTGCCAGAAATGCTTCAAGTACCAAGAAGGAAGTGGCCAAAAAGGCTACACCCACGACCACGAGGAAGCGCAGCGGGAGAGTGAAGAGGAAAGAGAACGATTGCCTCTTACTTAAAGCACTCATCACCCAGAACCAAATTAACAACAGCTTGTTCGAATCAGGGAGTAATATTATTTCTGACGCCATGGATGATGAAGTAGAATCGTTGCTTGCTAAAAGTAAAGCAGACATACATGAAGCACGCCATTACGTCCATGGCCAGCCATTTCTTGTTGGTGAATACTTTGATGAGTGCAGCTCCAGTTGCCGCGAGTTACATGAGTATTGCATGGATCAAATGTCAGCAGGTCATCATGCTTTGCTAGTCCACTACAATAGAGATCATTTCCGACACGATGTTGGTTCCATCAATGTGAGTTTCGAGGACTTACATATCTTCTTCAACTTCAACGTGCGCGATGCCACTCTTGTTAGATGCCTGATTTCGTAAGTACTTAACAAACTCTGATCAACTTCTCCATAGAAGGTTGTAAATGATAAACAACTAACTGCATTTTATTCCTCTCAGGGGATTGAACGCACAGAGAATAAAAAGGGAGAGTGTGTATTTAATAGATCCTGCATTAGCAAATGGCACAGCATTAGATGGTAAGGAGCGACGGGACTGGGCCGTTAACATGGTCGTCCGTATCTTCGAAAACACGTCCCATGCAGAATCATTTCTCTGGCCATATCATGAACGTTAAGTCAAGTAAACATCCACGCATACACTGATTGTCTTTCAGATTTCGACATCATTCCTAAGTTCATGGCTTTCTTAATATGTAGCAATCACTGGATATTGGTATTCATTGTTCCAAACAAGAACACAGTTTACTACATCGATTCTCTTAGAGAGTCAACAAATGCTCAGGATCTGACACATGTTCCGCAATTGTTGGATAGGTATTGAATTCTATGATGTTGAAATTAATTTGCATTCATATCTGGTTCAATAATTGATGTTGTCAAAATTCATCATCATTTGTAGTGTGCTCGCATTGTGGAAAACTAAACCAGGGAACCTGTTCAAGACGGAACAACCTCTGCAGCACAAGATTGTTTCTCCGGTAACACACCGAAATCCGTTATTTTCAGAAAATTTATCCAACAGTCTGCAAATACCTTTCCTTGCGCTAGTCAAATGTTCAAGCTTCTAAATAAACCTCTTTCTATTTTTTCCAAAGAAAAAATAATACATCTAACACCGGTTAGGTTGTTCCTAACAGGACAAATACATGACTAATTTTGTACAAAAAATTTCAGTGTCCTCAGCAAGAAGTAGGGACCAACCTTTGTGGATACTATGTTTGCAGACACATGATCTCCATTTGCAAATCTTCTAATAGTTGTGACGATCCTCGCAAATTAGTACCAGTAAGTCTATCTTAATTAATATCTTCTACTCCACTCATATGCCACATTCTGATCTTAAAAATACTGTAGCTCATCTTAAAACCGAGGACCCCTGAACCACTCCTGGCTAGTGAATTGCTGATGGTTCGGAGATTTATCAGCGACTTCTTCCTGGATCACTACATCAATCCCACTGGCGATAATGAAGATTTCAGCATGCGTTCTCCTGAAACATTGAGTAAGAGTTAGCCGCTACACATATAACGCATGGATCCATTGTTTTCCATCTGATGAGGTCTTCGTATTTCGTACACTATGACTAATTATGTAATGCATATATGTGTGGAAAAATCATTGGCATTTAGCTACCATATGTTCAATTGCAATTGTTGCGAAATCTGATGAATGTTCTTCATGTGGACACTATTTGTTCAATTGAATATTGTGGTGAATTGCTTCTTGCGTGCCGATTCAAAATGGGATATTTTTGTTTATTTGTTCAATTGAATATTGTGGCGAATTTGCTTTTTGCATGTCGATTCAAAATGGGATATTTTTGTTTTAACCTGGCAATTGCGCCGCACACGGTTCAACTAAATGAGTGTGTGCGATCCACATCGGAAAGCATACGTCAATCGTAGCGGAACCGTCGGTCATACACAACATATCGCAAGCGATTTGCAGCGCTACTACGTGTGCTTAGGGTCTCCGGAACCGTTTGTGATATCGCGTTATCGCACACGAGAACTGGGAGTAAACCGTGCCCAATGCAAAATACAATCCCAGTTGTAATTTTTTCAAGAAACGTGTGGGATCCCAAACGAAAAGCACACATCACTCTTGCGGCAACCGTCGGTGATACCCCACAAATCACAAATAGTCTGCAGCACTTGTATGTGTGCGAAGGGGCTCATTATCGTAGACGGTAATTGTTGGCAAACGTGTGCGATGGAGTCTAGCATGGCAGATGGGTTACGCAGAAAACTCGTGTGCGATGGGGCACAAATCGCACACAGTTCATATGTTGGCCCGTGTGCCTTACATACTATTTCCCAAACGGTCCGTTACGACAAACCGTATGGTTTCACTGCGTCATTAGAAACGCTTAATAACCGATACCACACGTGCAAAAGAATTTAGTGTGTGCTGCATCACACACGATTACATTTTCGAAGGCCTTTGGATCACTGCTCCATGTCCCCGACGGTTTCTGGGTCGTGTGGGAAGGACACCCTATCGCACACACTCACTTGGCGACGGTCCCAAATGCGTCGCGGAAAGGGGTTAAAAACCGTTTGTATAGCACCGACGCGTACTAGTGCATGGTTTAGATTATGAATATCTAGCTAGAGCTTGAAATGTACTGCGATTTGAAATCAACATAAAGTGGATTCAAAAAATTGAGTTTGAGTTCATATAGTACACATAGTTCATATCTAACTCGACAGTAATCATGTGGTGTGCTGTGAAGATAATACACAGACGATGGTTTAACTTGACAATAATGATGATTGTACATCTTATTAAAATAGAGAAACGAATTCAAATGGTTTAACTTCACAACAATCATGATTGTAGATCTTATTCAAATAGAGAAACGAATTCAAATTTAGTTCATATTGAAGCGGTAGTATATACGTTTGGAATGCACTAAACATTCATTTGAGTAGCAGGTTGCATGCATTATACATGTAGCAAAATATTTTAATTGAACATAATATGAATTCAAAGTTTTGAATGGCATTTGTAGTGTGAATTGACTTGGTACAGTACACGGGACTAGACTCTCTTGTGTGGTGCGAATTGATTTCCTTTTGTTTTTTCATCGACGGAAGTGCGAATTGATTTGGCACAGTAAACGTTAGGCTTGTCCAGAAATTTCAACTCGCGCCTTGTTACCCCGAAATATTTAAGATATATCTTTGTCTCGTTGTGATCCGAGAACTCCCTCCATCTCAACCCGCGCCTTGCTATCCTCAAATTACAACGCGCGCGAAAACTCCCACCTCCTACAAAATCGCGACACGCGAAATGCCGATGATACCCCTGAACCGAAAGAACCGCCTAGCTCAAATTGGTGGGGGTACTTTCATAACTTACCCCACATTTCGGACAAGCGTGTACCTAAGCCATGGTTCCCCCCTCCCATCCCATCCACCCACCCATTCCTACATCGAGGCCGCGAAAACCCGCGAAGCCCCACACCCTCCTCCGTCTGCCACCCAGCCGGAGCCTCTTCCCCGACGACGTCATCCACAGCAACACCTCGACGTCCCTCATCCACCACACCAGATGAGGATCCGTCGTCGATCTCGTCGTCCCGCCGATTTAGCCACCCTGTCCTCCACCTCCAAGGAGCTGCCCCGACGTTCCCCTCGTCTTTCGCGCCACCTCCATTCCCACACCGTCGTCTTCACCTGCACCACCGGAAGAGGAGCATCATCATTGTTTCCTTGGATGAAGCTGAGGCCTAATCGGCGCCACCAAAGAGGTTCTACACTAATCGCCGCATTTTCTTCTTGATTCGAACTCATGGTGTTGCCGGCGCTCGGTCCCAAGCCGACATGGCGCGGCTCCATCCACGGCGGCGTCACCGGTCACTTCCTCCACGGCGTCGCTCCCACAGCGGTGACGTCCACATCAGTAGGATCTGCTGCCGCTGTGGTTCTCGCTTGCGCTGCTTCTCTGCTCTTGCTCTCGGTCCCCTGCCTAGTCTGCTCTTGCTCTTGCTCGCGCTGCTGCTCTCGCTCTTGCTCTTGCTTGCACTGCTGCTCTACTCTTAAATGAGCAGCAGATCCTGCTCTCCCTCGAGCCCCTGCAACTGCTACCCGAGATACTGCTACACGACCAGCTGCCCCGGCTCTCGCACGCGCTGCTGCTTCGGGCGCGGCTGCTGCTGTACTGCTTTTCTGCTACTAGTGTGTTCTGTTTCGACAGTAAAATTCAGTTTGGACAGCAAAATTTGGCTTCGACAGTTAAATTCAGTTTCGACAGTTAAGTTCAGAGATGAATGGCTGATGTATTTTACATCTAGCACTTTCTAGTTATGTATTTTACGTCATCTACTGGAGATGCTATTAGAATTCCACTCAGGTTAACGTTGTCTCTCTTGTCCTGCTTCAGCCTCGCCGTTGTAAAACTCACCAGAGCTGCTCCAATGACGAAACCCTCCATCACAGCGGAGCAGTACCTCGGGCTCCATCTCCAAACGCCTAAGATCTTGTTCCCCCCCTCTGACAGCCAAATTAGCCGGAGCATGCTCACCAACCAACCCAATCATGTTGAGATCGACATGGCTTCGCCAAAGAGGTTGTACACTTGTTGCATCGCTTTTTTACTCTACATGTTATATATATATATATATATATATATATATATATATATATATATATATATATATATATATTGTCCACTAAGCACACGTAGCAACGTGAAATACGATTAGTTTCTCCTACTATATGACCAGAAGTGAGGTACCAAGCAACTTAGCTATCCGTGATGGACTCTATTGAACGCCATCATTATTTATCTCTGCGCATTTGAGCTATGCATTTGTAGATGGGCCTGGGAGTTGAGCTAGTAGGGCAGTGGCCTGGGTCCAAAGTAGTAGAAGTAGCACAAAAACATTTTTTGAGTGTAGGCTTTACCCTGCTCATGCCTGCCTACTAGAATCGCTAGTGCTTGAAAGGAAAACTGAAGCAAAAACATAGGAATTGGAAAGTTTCCTATGGTACTACTATTCATGCATTTGGTTCAAAGGAATGGAGCAAAGGAAAACTGTAGGATTTGTTCCTGTAGTGTCTCCTTGAAAGAAAAATCGTAGGAATTTTAATATCCACTTGTCCTCCTTTTCAAATTCCTATTCATGAAGCACAAGACTAAGAGATAGTAGCATAATAGCATTATAATCGTACATTTTCTTGTGATTTGACATGCTTCTTTGCATCCTGTGATCTTCCAATTCTTGTGAACCAAACACCCAGATTGGAAGAAATCCTGTGTTTTTAAATTCTTTGTTTGCACGTGCATTCCTATCACTACAAAAAAAGACACATCCGTGACATTTTGGGCCGAACGAAAAAAATTTGTCATACTTATGACACTTCTATGACGATAATTGTGACAAAACCCGGTATCATCATAGATGTGGTGGGCTCCTACTTCTATGACAAAAAATCATGACAGAAAATGGGCTTTTCGTCCTGGGCGGGCTGGAGACAAATGCTACATGACATTCTTTGGGCCGTCCATGACGGAAAAAACCGTGGTAGAAGCGAGGGCGAGGAAAATATTGGGGTGTTCCCGGTTACGGTGGGTGGTCGGGGCCGAGCGGTGCATGGAGGTTTGCGCGTTTCTCTCGTACACGCACGCGCGTGGGTGCGAGGCGTTGGGCTCTAACTGAACCCGAGCGAGGCGTTCGCCTACTGAACCCGAGCGATTGCACTGCAGGCTACGCGCTACTGAACCCGAGCGACCCATCGATGGCTGTTAACTGAACCCGATCGAGCGATTCCTTCGCTACTGTTGCTAACTAAAGCCGATCGATGCTGCTTCTGGATGAACAGTGAGCGTTGCTCGGGGGGTTTGGATGAACAGTTCCCGGTGGGGGTGGATGAACAGGACCCCGTGGTGTTGCCTCTGGATGAACAGGACCCCAATCGATCGAGCCGGTTGGGGCTGGATGAACAGGACCCTGTGGAAGGCTGGATGAACAGGACCACCCCATGGAGGGCTGGATGAACAGTAGATAGTGGAGGGCTGGATGAATAGTAGCTCGTGGAGGGGTGGTTGAACAGGAGCCCGTGGAGAGGGCTGGTTGAATAGTAGCCGGTGGAGTAGCGCGCGGTGGAGGCTAGATGAACAGGAGCCCGTGGATGAACAGTCGTAGGTGGAGCCTGGAGGAGGTCGACGGTGGATGAACAGTAGCCCGTGGAGGCTGCAGGGGGTCGACGGTGGAGATGAACAGTATCCCGTGGATTCCCGTTTTCCAGTACGCCACACCCCTCCCGATGAACAGGACCCCCGTTTCGACCGTAGCGCTCCAACACAAGTCTGTTTCCTCCGTTTTGCGGTATGCCACACCCCTCCTGATCAACAGGACCCCGTTTCGACCGTAGGAGGTCCAACACAAGTCCGTTTCCTCCGTTTTGCGGTACGCCAGACCCCTCCCGATGAACAGGATCCCGTTTCGAACAAGGCCGGTCGAACACAAGGCCGTTTCCTCTGTTGTGCGGTATGCGAGGCCTCGTTTCCATTGGCTGTTCCATCCAAGCTGGTTGGCTCCCACGCGTTCCGTTGCCTCCCGATGAACACGACGCATTCCGTTGCCTCACCATGAACACGACGATGACGCAGTTTCTCTGTTCCGACCCAGCCATGTACACGAGCCCTGGTCGTACGTATGCGCGAGTAGGCGTTCAAGACCCCGCCCGCATGAACGTACGTCGCCATATTTTCTTTCTTGCACACTGGCGGCTGTACGTACGTGTACATGCTACGTGCGTGCCTCTACTACCACATGTGCGCGCCTCTACATCGACCAGTATGTACGTACACGTTCGCGACCAGTATGACAACGCTACGTACGCCTCGACCAGGTGGGTCCCGACTGTCAAGCACTTCCTTGTGTGCGAAGATATAGCTGGTGGGTCCCAGCAGTCAGGGGGCGTATCGTTTTTTTTGCCCAGACGCACTTCCTTGCATGCGAAGATGTAGCTGGTGGGTCCCAGCAGTCAGGGGGGAACCTTTTTTCGCGAAATATGGTGGCCCGTCCGGTGGGTCCCCGCTGTCAGGTGCAGGAATGATTATTTTGCGCGTAATAAGGAGGCACTTCCTTGCGGCTCTCGTGGACCCAGCTGTCAGCCTCTCCACGTACAGTACTCTTCCGATGGAAGTCGGTCGTTGACCACATTGACCACGCCGCGCCGAGAGCACCAAGGTGGTGGACGACGGCGAGGCCTAGGAAGGGGACGACGCGGAGCCAGGAAAGACACGGCAGTGGATGCCCACGCGGAGAGGAGTACGAGGGTTCACTGGTTCGGCTACGGTGTGAGGCTGCCGTTGCCGCAGAATAACAGGGGGTGTGGGTGAGTACAGAGATGGCCTGGCCAGCGGTGGGAGTAGTAGGGGGCGGTGAGGCCTCCGCGGCATCACAGCCGGCCATGGGAGGCGGGAGCACGCGGCACGACCGGCGCTGGTTTGGGCGGCTGGAGCAAGAAGACCAGAGGTTGAAGAAGCACTACAGTCGTTGGATGGACATCGTACGGTCACTGGAGCTAGAATCATTCATATATTGACTAAGTTGAAAAAGCCCTCCATCCCCGTCAACTTAGTAGGCCCACAAGTCAGCCTCCCACTGTGGTGGGTCCCAGTTGGCAGGGGGTATTCATTTTTTTGTACGCAATAAGGAGGCACTTCCTTGCGTGCGAAGATATCGTTGGTGGGTCCGACCTGTCAGCAGAGGGAACGTTTTTTCACGAAATACAGAGGCCCTTCCGGCGGGTCCCAGATGCCAGGTGGAGGAATCATTATTTTGCGCGTAATAAGGAGGCATTTCCTTGTGTGCGGCCGTGGACCCAGCTGTCAGCCTCTCAACGTACAGTCCACTTCCGATGGATGTCGTTCGTTGACCACATTGACCACGCCGCGCCGAGAGCACCAGGGAGGTGATCGAAGGTGAGCCCTACGAAGGGAACAACATGGAGCCGGGGAAGATACGGCAGTGGCTGCCCACGCGGTGAAGAGTACGAGGGTTGACTGGTTTGGATGTTGTCGCCGGAAAATAACAGGAGGTGTGGGTGAGTAGAGGGATCGACAGGCTGGGGCAGGAAGATCAGAGGCTGAAGAAGCACGATTGCCGTTAGATTGACATCTAACGGTCTGACGCTGGTAGAGTCGATTGTTGATTAAGTTTCTTTTTTGAGAAACCTTGTGTACGCATGAACTTAGTAGGCCCACAAGTCAGCCTCCAAATCTGTGGCAGACAACATAGAGCCCATTTGCTATTTTTTAATAATTTGTAGCCCATTTGCTAATTCTTAAGTAATTTATTACAGCCCATTTTCTGCCCAGGACCACGGTCAAAAAGTTCAACCTTATTTTGCATATTTCGGTGGAGCCCGAACTTTTGTAATCCCGAAATGATAAACATTTTTTTAAGAACTTATTGATTTGCCAAAAAATCGTTTTGTTTTTGTAGGCAAATAAGACGTGGGACAATTGAGTTGGTTTAAGGGAAAACCAGTGGTAAAAAAATCAGCGCTGGGAGGGAAAACAACAACAAAAATAAGGATGTAAATATGAAAAGGGAATTTTATGTATTTTCAATATAATGATACGTGTATATGAACTACTAAAACTATAGTTAGAGATTAGAAAACAGATGTAGGACATGCGTTTCAAGAGGAAAATAGAACTGGGCTGTGTGTTTGATTCAGTAAAAAAACTGCCTGCGGATGTTGTAAAACAAAATATAACTAACGCTCGCGGGCCAGAGGCCAGTAGATACCTGCTGGATCTTTGTGCCCCGTTGTCGTCATGGGCTGGTGAAATGATCGAGAAGAGGTGTCTAGATGGGGGTGAATAGACTCTTAGCAAGAAAAGTTGCATTTTTTAAATTCTTTAAGTTGAAGTGGAGTTTTAGCACAAGTTCACACATTCACAATACATATCAAGCAAGCATGATAAGAGTATATGAGCAGCGGAAAGTAAATCATGCAAGTTGCAAGAATGTAAAGGCATGGGATTGGAGTGTGCAAACGCAATTGGAGACACGAAGATTTTTTATCCGTGGTTCCGATAGGTGGTGCTATCGTACATCCACGTTGATGGAGACTTCAACCCACGAAGGGTAATGGTTGCGCGAGTCCACGGAGGGCTCCACCCACGAAGGGTCCACAAAGAAGCAACCTTGTCTATCCCACCATGGCCGTTGCCCACGAAGGACTTGCCTCACTAGGGTAGATCTTCATGAAGTAGGCGATCTCCTTGCCCTTACAAACTCCTTGGTTCAACTCCACAATCTTGACGGAGGCTCCCAAGTGACACCTAGCCAATCTAGGAGACACCACTCTCCAAAAGGTAATAGATGGTGTGTTGATGATGAACTCCTTGCTCTTGTGCTTCAAATGATAGTCTCCCCAACACTCAACTCTCTCTCATAAGATTGGATTTGGTAGAAATGTGATTTGAGTGGAAAGCAACTTGGGAAAGGCTAGAGATGAAGATTTATGTGCTTGGAATGGAATATCTTGACCTCAACACAAGTGTAGGTGGTTCTCTCTCAGAAAATGTATGTTGGAAGTGTAGGCATGTTCTGATGGCTCTCTCCACGAATGAAGAGTGGGTGGAGGGGTATATATAGCCTCCACACAAAATCTAACCGTTACACACAAATCACCAAACTCGGTGGGACCGAATCGGAAAACTCGGTCGGACCGATTTGGTTCATAATGTGACCGTTAGGCATTTCGGTGGGACCGACATGATCAACTCAGTGGGACCGATGTGCTAGGGTTAGGGTAAAGCCTAATCTCAGTTTGACCGATTACACAAACACGGTGGGACCGATTTGGGTAATAAGCAAAACAGAGAGTTGGCCAAGCAAACTCGATGAGTCCGATTTCATATTTCGGTGAGACCGAAATTAATGCAATAGGCAACAGAGAGTTTGCAAGCCCATCTCGGTGAGACCGAGATCCCATCGGTGAGACCGAATTGATTACGGTTTCTGGCAGTGGCTATGTCAAGAGAACTCGGTGGCGCCGCATAGAAAGTTTCGGTGGGGCCGAGTTTGACTTTTGGTTTGGGACATATGTGGATGTGCGAAAGTGGTTGAGGGCTTTGGAGCATATCACTAAGAACTTTGAGCAAGCAAGCCATTAAGCAACACCTCATCCCCTCTTAATAGTATTGGCTTTCCTATGGACTCAATGTGATCTTGGATCACTAAAAGTAAAATGTAGAGTCTTGAGCTTTTGAGCTTGAGCCAATCCTTTGTCCTTAGCATCTTGAAGGGGTTCCACATCCTCTAGTCCATGCCACTCCATTGTTGAACTTATCTGAAGCATACTAGATGAAAGCATTAGTCCAACAATATATATGTTGACATTAATTACCAAAATCACCCAGGGAGCACTTGTGCTTTCAATCTCCCCCTTTTTGGTAATTGATGACAACATACATCAAAGCTTTAGATAAAGATATAGAGAATAGTAAGTAAAGCTTTGGAAAGACATGTAACATGCATAGGCTCCCCCTACATGTATGCATTCATGTGATCATGGAATGTAAGAGCATGTGAATGCATAATCATGACAGAGCAAGCAATGAGTTACATGTATCTTGGCTATATGCATCAGAGCAAAAGATGTGAATATAGTAAATGTACCTTCATGCTCATGAGTCCTTCTTGCAAACAGTGTGTACATCAGCAAGAAATCCTCATGCACATGACTGTGATGCATATACTTACCTTGTGGTCTTGAGCTAGCTTAGGAAGGAATGAACCTGAGTAAACAAGGTTAGATAACACAGATACATCTACTAGCCAGAGCAAACAAAAGAAACCACAAGAGTACCAAGACTGGGATGACATGTAGAGAGTGAGTACTGAGTACTCTATTGGATATAGACATGTCCCCCAAAGGTAAAGATATGCAATGAATTCAAAGATTTCCTTCCCTTAGATGTCTTGCTCCCCCTGAATCTTGCATGGGATACTGGGAGAAGATAGGGAACAGAAAATCAGAGCAAAGAAAATCAGAGCAAATGCAAACAACCAAATATGAACATGTCTTTCCCCTCTTAAATACATGTGTCTTCTCTTCTCTTGAACACCAAGCATCTGGGGCTTAATGTGATTCCTCTTTCTCCTTGTTGAAGAACTCTCTCCCCCTGTCAAAGTGATTAAGCTTTGATGTGATCTGTCTCTCTCTCCCCCACTACTAGGGAAAACCCTAGCAGTAGCGCGGGAATAATGCCTATCAGTAGCGTTGGGTACGGCGCTACTAGTAAGGCGCTACAGCTAAAGGTTAGCAGTAGCGTCTGTTAACCCACGCTACTGCTATATCGACTTAGTAGTAGCACTTTCACTAAAGAGCGCTACTGATAATTACTAGTAGCGCTTCTCTCAGCCCGCGCTACTACTATTATTCCGTATTTCACTTTTATTTCATGTTGTATTCATACACCTTTATACAAGTTTTCATACAGCAGCAATTTAGAGATTGTTTTTACATCATAATGAGTTATTACATCACAGGGTGAAAGAACTGTGGACTAGTTTCAAGTGGATGGACATGCACTTGAAACTAATCTGCGGTTCTTTCACCCAATAATATAATAAAAATCATCATCATATCATTAACAACTTATCATCATAATACATCATTGTCATATAAAACCTCCTCATGATCATCGTTTTCATCAATGAGACATCACATAGCAAGTTGGTCACTAGTCATAATCACAACTACTCCTCATCATCAACTCTAACACACTGTACCACATAATAAACATATTGTACCTCATAGGACCTACTACATTCTCTTAGGACCTACTATATTCTCTAAGGTAAAATAGCAAAAAAAAGGATAGCCCCTGACTCTCCATTATGGAGAATGGAGATTATCATGTCTCCAATCTTGCCTTTCGCTTAATGTTTCTTCCAAGAACCTCCTTACGACTGTCCAAACATTTTTTCCATTCTTTGATTAGCATGTGTTCACCGGTTTTAGAAATCCGATATGCACAGGTGAGATCCGTAGGATGACCTGGCTGTATGTTCAGAACATCAAGGCGACCATTCTGATACATTGGATGAGGCACACAATCCATCGGGATTTTCTGTTGAAAAACATAGTAATAACTTCGCAGTTAGCAATTATGTACTAGTTTTAGAAGTATGCAAAAGATGCACGGATGTCGTAATAGTAAAAAATCTTACCAGGGTATCTCCATAGAAGTTACCATGGTTCAACACGTGCACTAGTGGCATGTATTCACCATAATTTGCAGGAGTTCGATAATAGGTATTGTAATTCTCAAGATCAGTACAAAATGCGATCAGATGATTGTTCTCCTTATAAGTTAATTCGGGGCCATCGGTGTAGTGGGTTTTGTCTACCATCTTCTGCACATTCTTTGAAGAATGAAAATAAGCTGTCATTGGAAATAAGCTGTCAACTATTTTGAAATAAACAATATAAATTAGTTAATAACTATGTTCGAGAAACTCACATAGCAGTAGAATCGGAAGCGTATCAACAAGGACCCAAATGTCCATATTGTCTTGCTCGATGTCAGGATCACCAAGATCCATGGTGACAATCATATCCCCATAAAAACCATACATTTTGCAAAGTGCTTCCCAGTTTTGGCAACCAAAATGGGTTACGCTATGAGAATTGTACAGATTTACTTCAAAATCCATATCATGATGGGTCCTTAGGTGTATTTTCTTTGTTTCAAAATTTTCATGGTCTTCAAAACCCATCCTCTCCAAGACATAGCATCTTGCATGGCATGGGATAAGCTAGTCGAATTGTAAAAGATGAAAATTAGACGTTGAAATAGTTGAAGTCGTGCTTAATTATGAAAAAACACTTGTCGTCGTTGCGTACCGTTTCAACATCGAAGGTCTCCTCGAGCTTAATGCTGAAGCGCCGATCTTCGTCCAGGTGAGGCCTGTCGCACAGACCTCGATCGTCGTGGCACCAGCTCCACTCCCCCGGGAGAATTTCGTCGTCCGAGTACGACATTTCCTATGTTCATAATTCAACGATTAAACTTGTACAATTAAATATATGTACTAAAAAACCTAAATTAGATCATTATTATTCATCACGGGTTGACTATCGGTCTGTCGAAATGTCGTTTAATTATTTTTCGAGAAAATCTAGGCCTCTCGATATTTCCTACATATTCTAGCACAAGTCATGCCAGAATTCACGGAAAAATCCGGCATGACCTTTGCTAAAAAAGGACATATCAAGCGCCTGAAATTTGCCAGAACGGAAATTAATCAACACTTCGGCAAAACATAGGCCACTCGGAGGTGTAACCTGAACATGACCGGCCACTTGGGCAACCACATATCCTATTTGAGCAAAACAAGATATACATGTTTTTATCTACATCATATCTTATAGGACTCATATTGACATGGAGATTTGGCTGGTCTCACCCCGAGATCGGAGGGGGTCGGTGACGGGGACGACGGCGGGGATGATGGAGGGGCTCCTTGATTTCTGCAAAAACAAAAACCCTATAAGTTATCACTAATACATCCCGAATAATTGCTTAAACTAAAAAATAACAACAAATATAACATGTTCAACTATTTCTATTAATTCAACTAGTTCTTACTAAATATAAACTTACTATAAATAGAAAAAAACTAGTTCTTTCTAAAAATAAAGTAGTTCAACTAGTTATATTAATTTTCTTACTAAAAATACATTAGTTCTATTAATTCAACTAGTTCAACTAGTTTATTAATTTATTTACTAAACTAGTTCAACTAAAACTAAACTAGTTCAACTAAAACTAAACTAGTTCAACTAGTTTATTAATTTACTTAATAATTATTTTAGACACTTACTAAAAACAGTAAAAAAACTACATTATACAATAGTAAAAAACATCTACTATTAACCATACTGCCCTAGTTAACTAGTACCATCACCACTACTAATTAACATCTACTACTACTAAAATCATTATCTATGAACCCTAAGTTAACATCTATTACTAC